>NC_081350.1:56989235-57114690 GCF_029784015.1 Lycium ferocissimum
ATCCTTGCCTTCTCAATTACCATGGCTCACGCCGTATACGCATATATCCCCTATTTCATGATTTTCAATCTTTTCCACACACTACAACATAGACAAAGCTTTCATAACATACAAGAAGAATTTAAATCTTACCTTTCTTCACTAATTCTTCACTCAACCAAGTTGTCCACTTGAAGAAACAAATGCTCCTTCTTCCAAAACAATTACACCAAGTTGTAGAGCACTCTTGAATTGGTGGAAATACCACAAGAAAATAATTTTTGGAGAAAGATTTTAAGGGGCCAAATTTTCTATGGCCAAAGCCGTAGCTCTCTCTTTTTTTTTTTTTTTCTCTTCTTGTTCTTGCTTTCTAATTTTCTCTTGAATCTTCTATGAGTTCATGACTCATACATGGTCCTTATATTAATTGACCACATGGAAATTAATTAAATGAGGTGGGCTTGGCCATGTAGTTGGCCGGCCACCCCATTCCTTTTGGGCCTAATTTTTCCTTTTATTTCTTTGAGCCCAATTTTGCATGGGTCATGTTTTGTAATTTCCGAGACAAATTTCCAAAATTCCAATTTTGCCCTTAGGCCTTCTCCAATATTCTAGCATCCAAACTTCCATAACCGGCATACACATACTAAGAAAAATTCAAACATGGCCTCCTTTCTCATAAACCACGATTATTCCGAATTCTCCGACTATGCAAAAAGGCGGGATATAACACCATGCAACCTCATAATATCTTGAATGTACAACTTGGCTAATTTCTCCGTGGTATGAGACATCTGAACCGGAACAAAATGAGTGGATTTATTCAATCAATCAACTATCACCCAAATAGAATCAAAATTGCCCAGGGTCTTCAAAAGACCCACAACAAAATCCATGTCAATCCTCTCCCACTTCCACTTGGGATTGGGCATCCTCTGAAGTACATCGCCGAGTCGCGGTGCTCGTACTTAACTTGCGATAATTCCCACACTCGATCCACGAAATCCACTATATCACTCTTCATATCGACGCCATTAATAGTGCTGCCTCAAATCACGATACATCTTAGTTACCCTCGGATGAATGGAATATCGAGAACTATGAGCCTTAAAAAAGAACAACTGAATCAAATCACCAACACGAGGAGCACGCACGTGTCCCTTAATCCTCAAAATGCCCTCGGAATCCAATCACGGCCGCCTTGGCCTCACCCTCAAAACTCTATCCCGAATCTTGCTCAACCGAGTATCCTCGGCGATGAACCCGAATCTGATCCAATAAAGATGACCTCGCCTCTACATAAGCCAAAACCCTGCCCAGGGCTAAAATATCAAGGCGAACGAAACTGTTGGCCAGAGTCTGAACCTCCACTACCAACGGACGCTAAAAAACAATCATCGGATATCGAACTCTCACGTCACTCTTATCCCGAGCCCAGCTCATCACAGTGTTTCATTAGTATCAACAATGTATCAGCAGTATATCATGAAGGATGAGAATGGGTGCAATGTATGTGTCAACATCAACAATCAAATAAATATCACAAGTACCAAACAAGGTTACACCAACAATATCATAGAAGACTACATAAACCATATAGAACACTATCCTCGTATCAAACATCAACAAGTAAGGTATTATAATATCATGATCAAGATATAACAATAGTCTCCAATATCTACTATCACCACGTGTCATCAAGCCAACAACAATAGAACAATCAAGTCACAACACAACAGGGTGGCTAGCCCCAATCACACATCAGGGCCCAACCTAAGATAATATCCAACCCAACTTCATACCCGAAGGTTTACATGCTGTCTCCGACATCATCATCTAAATATATGGTTCCCTACACGAAGTCTCACCAAGGGTAAGCCATAACCTACCTGGATGGCCGAACAACAATAACACCATAATCACTCCTTAGCCTTCCCCTTCCGCTGAGCCTCAAGATCAAGAAAGTATATTCATGTTCAAAATATAGATTAGAAATCATGAAGATCGATACCTATATTGCTATCATTCAAAATGGGTCAAAAACCAACCCTAGAATTTGGGAAAACGAGGCTCACAAGGTCAAACGGGAAATTCAGGGGTAAAATATCCAATTAAACACTAGGTGATCAAAATCCATCAACTAATTGCTAAATTAAATCAAGGATTCATCCAATTTCAAAATCTAAGCAAAACCCCTAATTTTGGGTATAAACCTAACTCTTAAATTCAAGAATTCAACATTAATAATGGAAGGTATTTGATTAACAACCTCATATACAACATAATCTAGCATAAACCCAACCAACAACTATTGATTTAGAAGCCTAGATAAAATATCCATTAAATCCACTTTAGTCTTCCAGTACTAATGAACTAATAAAGAGAAAGGGATCCTAAGATGATTAGGGATTATGAAAATGACTTACCACCAAGAATCCTCTAAAATTGTTCCCAAGAGCTCAATTTTTGGAATGAAAATAAATGAGGGACTTAAGGCATTTAACACTTCATTTAATGAACTAAACTACTCGTCACTCCAGCGGTGCCGCCTTAGCGGTTCCATGACCGCTGTAAAGGCATTGACCGCTTCAGCGGTAGGGTGACCACATCAACGGTGCCATTGCCACGGTGCTGGTGCCACCAAAGCAGTCATCAGGCACAAGACATCAGAAACTTTCCCAAGTTTCACACTTCAACTTGAATGCGCTCGTGGCCTCAAAATTTTCAACGGAGATCTCGTTGATCGAGTCAACCCCCGTAACCACAATTTTAACTTCCCAACCCAAGTCCCAAGATGCATCCTAACTAGATATACATACAAGTTCTAAATGACCATCCGAACCTCTTAGAATCAATGGCTTTCTGAAAAACGTCTGTTTACCTAAAAGTCAACTTTGAGTTAACTTTTTTTTTTTTTTTGCTTTAAGCCCAATTTCATAAAAAGTCGCCTGAATCAAATGAAACATCTTGAGAAGCATTTCAACAGTGCTCTCGGGTAAAAAATGAGCTAACCAAGCTCGAAAAAGGGGCGAAAGTGTCAAAAAGACTATAACGATCAAGCGGGTCGGCACATGAGGTTTATACATTTTTTATATATCGTTAGAATCCATGGGTGAATTGCATGAAAGCAAGAACACAAAATAGGCTTAGAAACCCTAGTTTTCAAAAAAGGGTAGGAATTCAAGAGAAAAGTGTAAAGCTCTAATCTTTCTCATCTAAATCAATTATAGCTTCACTGTTGAACCTCAAAAAATCTATTTTGCAATGATATAGCGGGAATCGAGGTATGTCTTTTTAAAACATCCTTTCTGATTATTAAGGTGATTTGTATGATTTTTTTTTAGCATACTTTTCAAACTTTAAAGTGGTTTCTTTGACAAGGTTTGTGTGTGTGAGGGACAAGCCTGCATGAAACCTATGTGTGTATTATATTATATAAATATATGTATGCATGATTTTCCCTTTTCAAAGGATGATTGAAACTGAAATATGAAAAATTGATATTTGAACATGAATTACCCCATAAAGGATGCCTATTCTTGATTTCATAAAAAGCTTGGATATTTCATGTGTTTTAATCTATGAGTGGATTGTGTTGAATTTGAAACTTTCTTAATGACTTAACTTGATTCTGAAGGAGATGATCTTCGGACTGTTTTGCTTCTACCATGTGATGATCGAATTGATTTCTAAAGTGATAGTCTTTAAATAATATTTTCCCCTATTATGAGATGATTGAACTTATTTTCTAAGGCTTGAAGCTTTAAACATGTTTTACCCTTTGAATGAGTTTTGGTGAGTTGAAAGTTAATTAATGATTGAACATTGTTTCTAAACCGGTTAATGATGTGACCTACCCTATTAGCAGGACAATGAGCATAATTCATAAGACTTGGCTATCATGTTGTGGCTTGTGATTCAGATTCTATGCCATGATTTGAGGGCTTCAAGCCATGCGTTGTAATTCAGCTATTATGCCATGATTATGTTGTTATTTTGCCTAGCTACTAGAGAGAAAGGGTAGTCACTATGGATCTTAGAGGGGTTTTCCTAGCCATTCGGGAGGAAGAGTGGCCATCGAGGGTCGATGGACCCTGTGTGGTTCATGACTACCCATTTAAGAGGAAGAGTGGTCATCGAGAGTTCATAATCTTGATGTTGTTTTGTCTACTATTCGGGAGGAAGGATAGCTGTCGAGGGTGACAAACCCCGATGTGGTGATTCTATGCAGTTTAGGTAACCTTAAATGGTCATCCTTCATTATAGTGATTTGGTCCTGTATTGGCATGTGTTATACTTTGATTGCATGCGAATGGCTTGTTGATGATCTTGAGTTCATGATTAAAAGACTTAAATATGATAAAATGGTATAATGAGTTGAAATTGATTTATTTCTCCTTTAACAGTTTCCATTAATGGTGTTACTAAGTTTGATGATTTATTCTATCTCTCAATTACAAATTGTTTTTATTGACATTGCTTTATTGATCCTTATTATATTATTTTGTTGTATTAACTATTATCCCAGAGACACTCACTGAGTACCCAGTACTCAGGCATGCTATTTTTTCCCCTGGTGTGTTAGGTAACTTTGAGGAGCAAGTTCGTGATACTCACGCGGATTAGACGAGCTTGCTACTTTCTGGACTATTTTGTGAGCCCACATGCTTGTTCATCTGTCTTGGTACCTCAAAATACCATCACCTCCCCCTTGTTCAAAAGACATCGTCTTATGCTTGTGAATCTCTTCTTTTAGCTGCAACAAGTAGGGATCATCAAACTATTTCTCCTTCACTTCAGCTAGTAAGGAGGAATAAGCCGTATTCTGGACAACTCCACCATATTCGGAGTCCAAAATTGAACTCCTAGGTTTTGCTAAATGATAAACTTCTCTCACCTGGATACTCTTATCTACCTCAATCATGAGCTAAACTTCCCAATACTTGATTTCTTTCTGAGGTACTTCCTGAAAATACTCATAGTATTGTTGTGCACTAAGTGCTTGACTATTACTTTGAATATTAGAGTCTTGTGCAATGCACTACCCTCGTGACACATAACTGGTTATGATATTATAGATTTTCTGTGATTGCCTAATCGATAATAACTGAACTTGACATAAGTCGATCGACGATCATTCTACTCACTTCGTATTTTCTTATACACACGAGGAACATTCCTTATGGAGTCTATCTCATTTTGCCCCTATTATTGAACTGAGGTTGTTTATATCTTATACTAACCCGTCGGGTTTCAAATGTCTAACTGAACTTACTGATGATTTATGTATCTCTCCCATAGACCAAAGGTCAAGGTCTTATACTTGCAGATCTTTTTCTCTTGCTGGGACCCATCTAACTTTCTTGATCTTCTATTGTTTTCGTAACTTATAACATTGACGACTAAAAATTTCGACTCACGTCTGAGCAAATCTCCCTTACTGGAAAAACTAAATTACTTACATGAACGGGTTGCTAATGTATTCATAACTAGCATACTTTGTCTTAACGACTTAACTTTGCTCACCCTGTCAGTCTTCGCTATTTTTTTCATAACTCTTATGGCTCGTTTAGTTGGAAACAACTTATCTTGGGATAAGTTATCCAGGGATTAGTTATTCCACCCTCAAGGTGGCATAAAATAAGGCTACAATCCCGGGATAACTAATCCCGAGATTAGTTATTCCGGATTTTTATTCCAACCAAACATGGGATAAAGAGGCACTAAAATTTTATCCCGAGACTATTTTTGCTTATCCTTCACACCAAACAACCCTTTAAAGACTATTCTTTTGTGGTTTGCTGTCTTACTGCTTAGTTGATTACTCCTTCCACTGTCACTGTACTTTGAGTTTAACTTCAACTCTTTCGGTTCTAACACACATCCATGCATAAACGATATACCTCATGGCACCTCTTATCACACTTGTTACGCATAGGATTCTAAAAAAAATCGATGTGGCCCATACTGGACTGTGACTGAGAGCCTGGTTCTCTAAAACTCTATTTCTAGCTGAACTAACCCCTCTGATCATATTTGGACCTAGGGACTGGTGCAATGGGTGCAGATAGAGTGGGTCCTGATGACCTCCTATAAAAAAAACCGTCTGCCTCCACCTCCCTGAGATCCTGCATGATTTACATTTCCTGCAAACTTAGCTCCTTTGCTAATTTTTCTGTTATCCTCTTCCTGCAGTCTCTCATTCTTCTTTCTTTATCAAGTACATCATTATTATTCAATTTCTAAATTCATTACATAACATCCCTTCTCGGGCACATACACTTTATTTCAATTTCAATATCACCTTAAGTCTTATTCGTTACCAGCTAGTACTTAACAATTTTACCCTTATAGGTAATCATCCTCAGTTGGACCTTGAATTCCCAGCTCGTCGCTTGTGCATTCAAAACGTGCATAATTTGATAGGAAGAGAATGTTACTTATTTCTCTAAGCTTCTTGGAACGATCTAGAGTAGAAAGAAATGAGACAATCCTGAATGTATTGGTAGTTAACCATTTATATGCATGGCTGACACACACATCTAAAGGAAACTCCACTGGACACAGTTTCACAGACTCTCTAGGAAACTTGAACCTAGTGCTCTGATGCCAAGCTTTGTCACGCCCCAAACCATGGCCTTGGCATAACACGACACTCGGTACCTGACTATATATGACTGAGCGAACCAACTAACTGGCTGGATCAACATGTAATATCAAAATATACTGAATGCGGAAATAAACTTAACACATGCTGATCTACTTAACGTCTGATTGAATAAACATAAGTGCGAAAATACTGAATAAGTCTGAAAGTATAAATATTTAGCCAACACGGCTAATACAAAAGCCTGCTAAACTCTAACTATCTGCAACTATAGTCTATGAAGCCTCTATAGAGTACTAAAAACTAAAAATTACTGGGACAAGGCCCCCAACATACCTGATTATGTGTATATTCTAAAAAGACTGTAAATAAATGATAAGGCCCCGAAAGAATTGGGGCTCACCAATCAGCTGATACTGGAGATCCTAGCGAGCAGATTCATCATCCTGCAAATCGTTACCTGCATCGCGAGATGCTGACCCTGGGCAAAAGGGACGTCAGTACATTTGAATTGTACTGGTTTGTAAAGAAACCGAGAGAAAGAACTATAAGTGGGGTGCTTGGGAAAGGGCAGCCCAATAAATAAATGGGTAATAAATGCTGAAACTGAAACTGATAACTGAAATGAACAAACAAGTAAAGTTATGAGTAGTTCCTATTCTGAATAAGAAATCACCTGTTTATAACATGTGTCCTTGGGCCCATACAACGTGTGGCCTCGGGCCCATATAACGTGTGGCCTCAGGTACATATAAGTGCTCAAGTCTGTGGCCTCAGGCCCAAGTATACGTATACATAACTGTGACCTTAGGCCTAAAAAAAAAAGGTGTTCAACATTAAGAAATTTATATAAATGAACTAAGAATCATGATGAAAAGTACAACACCGACATACTGAGCAATGACTCACTGGGACATATATTCATGAACTGATTAGTAGACATGAAGCTTTAACCATTTATAAACATGCAGAGTATTGTAGACTGAGACTAATGGGTCTCAAACACAAGTACATATTGATTACGTTCTGAGCTCACAACGTTCGAAATGAAAGTCATGAACGAATTACGAAACTAGAGAATAGGAGTTCTACAACTATTCAAGAAACTAAGCTTAACTATATTTTTCAGGCAATTAGTGACGTTGTCAAATAATGTGGCATAGGGAGAATCATTGACATTTTCATGCCCGAACCATGTCCTGGGCGTATCATGACACTCGGTTCTTGACTGAATATGACCGAGCAAACCAACTGGCTGGCTGGATCAACATATGATATCACAATATATTGAATATGAAAATAAAATTAACACATGTTGATCTACTAAACATCTGACAGAATAAACATAAGTGCGGAAATACCGAATAAATTTGAGAGTATATATACGTAGCTAGCATGACTTACACAAAGCCTGCTAAACTCTAACTATTTTCAACTATTGTCTATGAAGCCTCTATGAAGTATTGAAAACTGACAATTATCGCGACAAGGTCCCCGGCATACCTGACTGCTGTAAATGCTAAAAAGGTTGCAAAATAAATGATAAGGACTCGAAAGAACTAGCCTCACAAATTAGTTGATACTGGAGATCATAGCGAGTAGATTCATGGTCCTGTAAATCATTACCTGCATCGCGAGATGCAGGCCTCGGGCAAAAGGGACGTCAGTACATTTGAATTGCACTGGTATGTTAAGCAACTGAAAGAAAGAACCATAACTAGGGTTGTAAGAGGCTGTGCTTTCACCAAATAGTGTGTGAGGACCTGGTTGAGTACCAGTTCCCTTATGCAATATACTAAGTACAGAAGGCACCATTTTACCGTGGAGAACTCCTTGTTCAAAGGATTAAAAATCACAACCTACCCCAGTAAGATTTTAACTCCACTACACGAGCAATTTCAGATTACAACCTATTGTAAGGTAGGAACTAACTCCTATAATCCCTCAACCCTTATAATAGTAGCAACCTAGGAACTAAATCCCGTAGTCTCTCCACACTTGTAATGCTTCGATTGCAAGCACCTCCACTTGACTAAATCTAGCCAAGGACCGAAGGTTGACTTCCTCTAGCCAAACCCAACTAATGCACCATAGACTAAACACTAGCTAAGGGTACCACTTAATAGATTGAAAGGTAAATTGCCTAACAACTACTAAGAATTTGAAATACCTACAACAGCTTCTTATTAGAGAAGAATAGGTTTACAAGTTAAAGCACATAAAACAAAGCTTAAAACAAACTAAGAGAATAAAGCATCTTCAGTGTGGAAACAGATCCTTCAGTTTGTGATTAGCTTTGTTGAACACTTGGAGTGTCTTGTAATGGCTACACCTTTTGAATGATTTTTAGGTTTTCCAAGTGCTACAAAATACGTTGCAACATGTTGTATATATAGTGGGGAGCATGTGGGATGGATAGAGACCAGTCATTCAATATTTTACCTAAAGCATGGACGAGTTCAACTGCTGTACTTGTGTGCAATGAGTAGCTCGGCTTTACAGCTGTTTCTGCTTACCGTGCAAGGTGCATAGAGAGTAGGTCATAGACTAAGTCTTTATCTGGTTTTGAATCAATATGACAATCATCAAAACAAAAAGCACTTGGATGTATCAATTTCCTCTTTCTTGATGATGACAAACTCATAGACAATGTTCTCCCTGAGAACAAGATCCGACTTGTTCCCCCTGCGATTGAGACCGTCATTTTCAATGCACTTATAATATGTTAGCAACAAAATACGCCAGAAACCAATTAGCCCACTAAAAGGGTCTATGTCAATCTTCCAGTTCTTCTCCCTCGATTTTAGCCCATGTATTTCATCACTATGGAAATCTCTCAATATCTTCCTCCTTTTGGCATCATCAAAAAAATCTCTCAACATCAAGTCACTGGAGTAGGATATTAGTGAGAGCAAGCTAGCCAAAAGCTGCAGTAACATAGTAATCACAATATAGATAGTAGTTTAAACAGTACAATCATATATTAAATAAACTACTATTGTATCAACAAGAGGAGATAGGGAAACAAACCATCACATAGCAGTACAGAACTGACACCAAAGGAAATGAAGGAGAAAGACTGGGAAGAGTTTGCTTATGAACGGGTTACTGGGAATGATTTAGATCGTGAAGAATCCCGTCAATTCTATCAATAATTTCACCTTGATCCTGAAGCATTTGGTGTTGGAGTTCTTCCACTCTTTCTTTCAGTTGATCCTTCATGAAAGCATTCTCAGCCTTTAGCTGTTCAATTACGGAATTTCTTTGTCTTTAGATCTTCCGTCAGGATAGAGATGGTGGAAATCGTTCCTTCATCTACACATTTGCAATCTTCTAGATTAGGCATAGATAGTGTGTTCTCTGCTGTTCCTAAGGTTGATTTTCCAATTCTTACGTTGAAATGCCCAAGTGCTTTTGTCTGGAAGAAGCCATAGGGAAGACCAGGTTCATCTTGCCTAATGCGTTCTCCTTTGATCATTTGTCCGATCATGATGGCTGGTAGGCTGATAGAGCTTCCATGAGAACCAAATGTGCCAGAGTGACAATAGCACTTCCTCCAGTTAATGGTATGAGGACTTTGTCCACAAATTCAAAGACCAGTTGATAGACAGGCTGGATCTCTCGTTTGAAGTGTTTTTCAGTGCAAGTTGAAGATCCATTCTTAACAATCACATTTTTGAAGGAGGTAGAAGCTCTTCCAGTCACATCCCTTACCCTTACAACTGGTACTCCCAGAATTTTGCCAGCGTTGATTCATTCAAAACAAAATCTGTGACATTTATTGTTAGGGTCAATGTTCTATTATCAAGGTGACATAGGTTTACATATAGTTCATCTACTTTAGTTTCGTAGACGCAAGGAGCCGATAGAGTAAAAAGATGAGTCCAATTTTGAAATTCCGACATTTCCACTAATTCTTTCATGCCAGTCTCCTCTCTCAAGCTTGTATTGATCATTATTCCAACAAGAACTTTTTGTTTCCAAGGGGAAGAGTTTGAATTTGATAGGTATGAATTTTCAGCACTATCAATAGAGTAGTGTTGTTGACTTGAGTAGAACAACTCAGATAGAAATGTGAATTTCTCGCAGGTTCTGTGATTACCGGCTCTAAGAGAAATAAAGTGGATAGTATTTTAGTGTGGGGAGGTTATATCATATGAGGATGATGACCCAAGAACCATGGTCAGGGAGTAGTTTGTCACACTAGGTAGTATTTAGCAGTGGAAAAGAGGTGTGAAGCGATGTAAACTAGAGAAGGCATTATGTGAGAGAGAGAGAGAGAGAGAGAGAGAGAGAGAGAGATTGCCGATCAACAAACGAGAGAGCCTGTAGTTGCTGTTAAGGTCTCAGAGATGTCTTTTCGAAGCAAATATAAGAGAAGGGGTATTGGTTTAGAATTGAAGCATCAATCCACGGAATTCGTGTTTTTTTTTTTTTTGAAGTGGGAGACACTTGACCGACTTTGTAATATAAGTAGTTAAGAAAAGATATGAGAGTGCTGAGAGGACTACTAACCTGAGTCACATGGAGATCGGGTCTCTGGATAATTTTGACAGTGCTGAGCAATAATTCTGAAAACTTGTTCGTGGGCTGTACTGTACTTCCCCTATGTGCATACCCCCTTTTTTGTCATATCCACCTTTTGACCCAGCATTTTTCACACTCTGCTTTTTCATCTTGCTTATAATCCTTCTTGCTTCCCTTGGAGTGATTGAATTTTGAACTGTAGCTTCTGATATTGAGATGTGTCCTTTCCATTAGATGACAAAAACACACATCCTGACGTGAAAGCTTTGAGGAGAGACTTCTTTAAGTTAACTCAGGCGATTAATTAACTATTTCCTTTCTGCTCTCTCTCCTCAGCCTATACAAGATGTCAGTGTTTGGATTTGGAAACCCACACCAGCTTGGGTCCCTTATAATTATAGAGGGATGGATCATGTTCCTTTTTGCCCAAACAGGCAGCACACTCCCTTTCTCCTTCTGAGGTCCTTTCTTTTGAGAACCAGTTTCTTTTATACCCAAACCTACTCCCCTTGCGATAAGCTCTCTGTTCCTTTTAACTGATTCAATTCTTGCTTTGCACGACTCCTTGTAGTGACCTGCTCATCTACAATGGGTGCACAAACAATATTCAGTGGTGGAGATATACTTGCTGTGGGGATTGTAGAGGGTCTTCTATTTTACAAAATCACTTCCTTTTTTGTAACTTCCCTTACTTTTGTACATGGAAGTGATCATATCAGAAGACCAGATCCACTTGAGAGCTCTCTAAAGATCAAACTTGATTTTATTCAAGTCGTTCTTTTCGCTTTCTTCTCTCAATCTCAGTAATGAGACTCAGTTTTTGCCTTTTTGAGTTCATCTTCGAGCTCCAAGTGAGCTCTACTGGCTTCGCCTTTTTGCTTTAAGATGCGCCTTTGCATCCCTATTCAGTTCCCTTTCCAGCATAATATTTAGCTGATTAGTCTCACCAACTTGTCCCCTCATCTCTCCAATTGACACCAACATATTGTCTCTTTCGAGTTCAGAATCATTGATTTCATGAATGAGTGGACTTTCTAAGCAATAACCGCATGGTTCTGAGACTAGGCTTTCAGGTTCTTCTTTACCTTAAGGAAATTTACCTCTGCATCTCCATTACTCTCATCGCTATCAGCTGAGTCTGATTTTGCCATGAGTGAAAAAATTGACTCATACTTAGAGGCTTAATTTTCTATGACCACCATTGATGTATTCCTTTGGTCATCTTCTTCTCCAAACTCGCTGGAAGAGTCCCTCAATGTAGCAAGTTCTGGTTTTATTATAGCAACGACAACTTCCTTTCTTCTGGTTCCTTCTTGTAGTTTTCTCATAGCTGTCTTATTTTTATAGAGGGCACTCTTTAGCAAAGTGACAGGATCTTCCACACCTATGGAAAGAATATTCATTTCCTTGGAGATTTTTGCTGAAGCTTCCCATCTTCTGGATTCCACTATTTTTCCAAATCAATTTATGGAATCTCCGTGTGAGATATGCCAACTTTGATTCATCGTCACTTGAGTCTTCCCTAGACGCTGTGAGAGCTAGGCTCCTTTCCCTTTTGATTTTATTCTTTTCTTCCTTGTTCATAGACATCTTCATCTCATATGTCTTAAGGTTTCCGATGAGCTCATCGACAGTCAACATGCTGAGATCTTTGGGTTTGGAGATGGCATTTACCTTGCTATCCTAGGATTCAGGTAACACACCCAACAACTTTCTTACCAGTTTGGTGGTTGTGATGACTTCTCCTAGAGAATGAAGCTCATTTATGATAGAGGTGAATCTAGTGTGCATATCATGAATAGATTCTCCTTCTTTCATTTTGAACATTTCATACTCTGTGGTGAGCATGTTGATCTTGGAGTTCTTTATCTATATTGTTCCTTCATGGGCAGTTTGAAGTACTTCTCAGATCTCTTTGGTAGTAGAGAACGCTGAAACTTGATTGTATTCATCAGGTCCTATTCCATACACAATGATCTTCTTGGCTTTTTGACTTTTCTCTATTGCCTTCTTGTCAGCATCATTGTATTCTTTCCTTGTTTTGGCAGTAGGTTTTACGTTATCTTCACCTGTGTGTACTGGAATATAAGGGCCATCTCAGATGATGTCCCACAACTCTGAGTCTTCAGCCATGATGAAGTCGTGCATTCTAGTCTTCCACCACCTATAGTATTTTTCGTTAAATCTGGGTGGCCTGGTGAAAGATTGACATTCTTCCATATTGGGTGGAGCAGCCATTTTACAGATTCTTTTTAGGTGTTAATCTTTTAGAAAAAACATGCTCTGATACCAATTGTTAGAGGCTGTGCATCCACCAAATAGTGTATGAGGGACCTGGTAGAGTACCAGTTCCCTTATGCAATGCAGTAAGTACAGAAGACACTGTTTTTATCGTGGAAAAATCCTTGCTCAAGAGATTAAAAATCACGACCTACCCCAGTAGAATTTCAACTCCACTACACGAGCAACTTCAGATTACAACCTATTGTATGCTAGGAACTAACTCTCATAATCCCTCAACCCTTACAATAGTAACAACCTAGGAACTAACATCCATGGTCCTTCCACGCTTGCAATGCTCTAATTGCAAGCACCTCTACTTGAAAAACTCTAGCCAAGGAACTAAGGTTGACTACCTCTAGCCAAACCCAACTAATATATCTTAGACTTAACACTAGCCAAGGGTACCACTTAATAGATTGAAAGGTAAACTGCCTAACAACTACTAAGAATTAGAAATACCTACAACAACTTCTTATTAGAGAAGAGTAGGATTGCAAGTTAAAGAATATAAAATAAAGCTTAAAACAAACTAAGAAAATAAAGCATCTTCAGTGTGAAAATAGATCCTTCGGTTTGTGATTAGCTTTGTTGAACACTTGGAGTGTCTTGTAATGGTTGCACCTTTTGAGTGATTTTTAGGTTTCCCAAGTGATACACGATATGTTGCAACATGTTGTATATACAGTGGGGAGCATGTGGGATGGATAGAGACCACTCATTCAATATTTGACCTAAAGCATGGGCCAGGTCAACTATTGTACTTGTGTGCAGTGATAGCTCGACTTTACATCTATCTCTGCTTACCGTGCAAGGTCCACAGAGAGTAGGTCACAGACCAGGTCTCTATCTGGGTCTGAATCAATTTGACAATCATCAAAACAAAAAGCACTTTGACATATCAGGGGTGCTCGGGAAAGGGCAGACTAATAAATAAACAGGTACTAAACGCTGAAACTGAAACTTATAACTGATAATTGAAACGAACAACGAAGTCTAGTTATGAGCAGTTCCTGTTCTGAATGTGGAATCATCTTTTTATAATATGTGGCCTTGGGCCAATATAACATGGGGCCTGGGGCCCATATAACGTGTGGCCTCAGGCCCAAGTATACGTATACATAACTGTGGCCTTAGGCCCAAAAGATAGGTTTCAACATTAAGAAACCTATATAAAAGAATTGAGAATCATCTTTGAAAAGTACAACACTGCCACTGAGCAATGACTCATTGAGACTTATATTTATGAACTTATTAGGAGACCTGAAGCTCTAAACATTTATAAACATGCTGAGTATTCTAGACTGAGACTCATGGGTATCAAACATAAGTTCATATTGATTACGCACTGAGCTCGCAACGTTTGAAATGAAAGTCATGAACGAATTACGAAACTAGAGAATAGAAGTTATGCAACAATTCAAGGAACTAAGCTTAACTATATTTCTGAGGCAATTAGTAACGTTGTAAAAGAATGCGGCATACGGAGAAGTATTAACATTCCCAAATGTTGATAGTTAACCTCGCATACTTTAATTTCGGCTTTTGAGCATAATACAACATTCGTCAACCCTTTCAACTTTAATCTATAAAAATACAAGTCAAAGGTATTCAATATTAGAAAGTATACTCATGCTTTGGTCATCTATTCATTTTATCAAACATTTGGTGGGCATAAAGCTCCACAACCTTCATTAATGGTGTTTCTTCATCTAATTCTCATTCTACTACTTCTGGGTGATTTTACAATCTTATTTAGATGTAATTAACACCACTCTTTATCACCCATATGATTACAATAATCTTAAGTCAACAATCTAAAACTCTACCATAGTTCATATGATTCTCATTATCAAACCCATATACTAATCTCCCAAGAACTCATCAATTCACAACTACAAATGATTAGAGAGCAGAAGCTTTAGCTTTTTGAAGTTCAATCCTCTTAAATTCAAGTTTGTCATGACCCATTTTAGGATCGCGCGTGTGCACCTACCATTCCCACCTTGGTAGGCGAACCCTCAACCTAACATAAAACATTTAGAAGTAAAGGACGAGATTTAATAATCTTTCAAGAAATATAATAATCGAAAAATAGAATTCAACCAATATATTTAAACGAAATAGCGGAAGTGTTTACAACGATTAAATAATTACAATGACTCTTTCCCATGACGTGGCCTAGACTAGTACAAGAGCGACTATGATTGAACTAGAATACAATAATAAATCTAAGACCCAACCTCCATCTCAGAATGAAAATAATGGAGGCCTTCAAGATAGGCACCGTGCATCTTCCGGGAACTCCAACAATCAATAACCTGAAAACTCTACACCCTAAAAGGGATGTAGCAAGAGTAGTATCAGTACAACACTAATACTGGTAAGCATCATAGGCCGACAATGGTTAGAAGTACATATCAGCAATAGATTTCTCAAATAAGCGTGGAAGATAAAACTAAGTCAACAGAGCACAGTACCTAATGCTTGCCCTAACAATTAAAGATTCTAGTTCTCATCAACTCTCCCTTAGTGATCCATTTGCCTAACTTACATTATAATCTCTTTTTAACTCATCTAACATATGATAGAAAATTTGGCTAAAGCATCGCAAGTCAACTACCATTCCACTATCCCTTCTTAATATCAAAAAGTTATCTCTTCATCCTAGTTTTCACTATTCTCTTAAATTTAGGAAGCCGAACATATACAATAGAGCCAATTAGTATCAAACATAAATAATTCAATATCATGGCCTATGGTTATAGCAACTACGCCCAACTGTGTCAAGTCTCAATACAACCAATTCGAACCTGTATATCACAACTAGATCACAAGAATATCACAAGAAGTCAAAAGGTACTATGCAATGCAATAATGTATGAAATATGGGTGCAATGCATATGCAATGTACACATGTACTCCAATGATGGAGCATCACATCTCAGCAGCAAACCCATGGGGGACCCGCGAAGTCCATACACCTCACTATTCTGGCAACAACCTCGGCAATCGCTACCTCACGATCTCGACAACAACCTCGGGAATCGCTACACCCAACCTCGATTTTGGGATAACCATCGATCATCGGTCCTCACGTCACTCTCATCCAACTGAGCCCAGCTCATAATAATATTTCCTTAAGTATCATCAATGTATCAACAGTATATCATGAAAAATGAGAATGCGTGCAATGTATGAGATCAATATAAATAATCAAATCAATACCAAAAGTACCATGCATGGGCACACCAACAACATCATGTAATAGGCAACACAATAAGCCATAATAGAATCACCATCCTCGTCTCAACTAACAACCAGTGAGATACCACAATATCATAATCAAGATATATCAATAATCCCCAATACCCAGCACAGACAAATCACAATAACAATATCACCTCATTCCTTCACTTTCGAATGACATCAAATATGATAAATACGTTTGCTACTTATAAAGTCACAACCAAACATCCAATCAAGAATCATTCCATGTTCTTTAGGCATGTCTAAAAATTTCAATACCAAGTTATGATTCGATAGTAATTAGCACATCATGTAGGAACTCTTCATCAATGTATTATAGTGAGCCAAGTACCAAACAACTAGTCTTCCAAGTCACATAAAGTCCACCAATATGCAAGGAATACCAACACATGAACCTAGGGAATCTATAGGCCACAAGCCCGAACACATAAATCGTACAACAGTACCATCCGAAGAATTCTATCCCAATCTCCAAAATCTTATATATACATTCTCTGTTTCATATAGTACACGAATATGTAAGTCTAACCGGAGTCTACCAAGAAAGGAAGTCGTAACCTACCTTGGGGCTGAGCAGGTGCCACGAACATCCTCTCATCTTCAATTTGTTCATCACATCGTAATCCGCATGAAGGAACTTGAAACAATCATGAGACCCAAGAATTGAAATCACCATTAGGACACTTATAAGAGATTTTGGATTGATAAAGAAAGTTTGGGAATTTAGACTACCTATAGATTTTCTAGGCCTTCATTACTGAATGAACTCTTTTCCTAACCATAATTAATGCTAAGCAGTTACTTCCCTTAACACCATAATTAATACTAACCATAAAGAGTTATTACTAGATCAAGTTACCATTTTTAGCTCTTTCCTTTTGAAAACTCATTTTCAATATTAATGGAAGAACCCACTTACTAGTTGGGGAAGGCAAGAGAAATCTAAGTTAGTAATCATTCTAGTCTTATAAACAAGAGAGATTAAATCTACGTAATCCATATTAAAACATGCTAACCCTTTTCCCACCTAAGTTCATTAATTTGATGACATCCAATTTTTTTGTAGTTTCTATATGAGGGACTTAAAGAAGAGTCACTAATGTGAAGAAATGAATGGAGGAAGTTAAAAAGATTACCTTTCCCAAGAATATATCATTTTAGGCTCCACGAAGACTCCAAGGGCAGCTGAACTTTTTATCCTTTTGAGAAATGGAGTCAAATCCCAAAATGACACTTAAATAGGGGAAAATCACCGCTCCTCATCGCTGTTGCAGTCTGAAATGCTGCTTTAGTGGTACCACTTCTATGCCCATGGCACCGCCCGGGCCGTCCTTGAGAAAATCAACTACACCGTTACTGCACCGCCGCTGGGGGGCATCAAGGGCATTGTAACGGTACCACTAGGCCTGGGTGGCTTTGATCCGATATTTATACGCAACTCACACTATTGTCTGATCAAGTTTATGATTTTTCAAAAGTGTAAAAGGACCAAGGATAGTTCAAGGAGTCAACGTTGAGAATTTTTCAAAAATCACGTTAACGACAAAATAGGTCGTTACAGAGTTCTAGGGTTTCTTTGCTCAACAATGATGTCTCAATCGAAGATCTAATGATTAGAAGGGTTTAATCAAGTTAGAAGGGTATTGGGGACTTAAATTCAACCTAGAATCATCATAGAACTTACCTTGGAGGGTTCTTGTTCTCTCTTTCCTTAGGATGATATTTCATGATAAGGGGTGTCAGGGAAATAAACCCCAAGCTTAAATATAAGAAGAATGCAAAAATCTATAGATTTGACCCAAAATCTGAACCATTCGCGAGGTATTGGGCCTGTGATACCGGGCCACCACTCGAGCCCCCTCGCGCGGCACATGCCATCGCGTGCAGACTATGTAGGCTTCTGCGCAGTGTTTGGTTAAATGGCTATAACTCCCAGAAGAAAGCTCTGTTTGGACTCCATAATATATCGTTGGAAAGGTATTTCAAATTTTTACAACTTTTGAATTTTAAGTTTTCTTAAATTCCCAATGGAGTTTCACGAAATCTGGCTGGAAAAAAGATGTTTCGAAAACTTAGCCGATTCTATCGAATCTTAAGCACCTCACTATCCATCTTGATTCCAAAACAACTATTTCCACCCATACTCATCTCGATAGTACTTCACATGTCTAAAATGTCACATTAATACTCATTTAACACCTCCACATCTAATCTAGATATACGGGATGTTACATTGAGGTTGAGATGAAATCAACATGTCTATATATTATGGTTGCCAAGCAACATTGACTGTAGTGGAAAAATAATTTTCTTCAATGGCAATAAAATACATTCATTTGAGACATAATGTTATAGAGTAGCTACTGTGAGGTGAACCTATTGATGTAAATTATGTGAAATCAGAGGTGAATCTGATCAATTCATGTACTATAAGAAACATCGAGGGAAATAAGATTTTTTAGACAATTTGGGAAGAACAACAATTAATGGTAACCCAACTTATGTGATTGGAGATCCCATGAATCAGGTTCGTAGGGATAATAACTAGGCATTAGTTGATCAAGTATGCACTATTAACTTATGTCCTTTCCTATGGTGTGTGAATATATTGTAGTTCTGCAAGGCAAAGTCATGAGGCTGAGTTATAAACTCTTAATCCATTACCATATCCTTCATAGTTGGTGTATTGCTCTGCAGAATACACTTGATGGGTGGACCTGTATGAGTGTGGAGTGGTGCCGCTCCTATGAAATTGTGACAAATTTCTAGAACACGTGCATGGCCTCTTCTTTGCAAAACCATGATAACAACAAATATTGTGCAAGTATAATGTGATAGAACAAGACCCTTGGCTTACAAAAGAATTATTGGTTCATAAAGGTTCTAAGCTTCACCAATTGCTCTGTAAGTTTAATCTTGTTTTATCTAGGTCTGATTCATAGTCTATGAGATACCAGATTCGGCGCATTGTACTCATATGTGAAAACCATCAAAACATCTTATTTCATTCTATTCCTCATTATTCTATTTGAGATAGTGGGGGATTGTTGGAAAGATGCTATGAATATGTCAAAAGGAATTGTTTTTCTTAGTGTCTAAATTCATTATTTTAATATTATCTTAATGACTCTTTAATATGGTTATAACTTTATAATATCCTAACGGTGGTTAACAGGTCATTTGACTATGGTATTTGAATTCAATACTAAGACTATTGAATACTCTTTATATGCTATAAATATGAGATTACCGTTTCTTATGGAATTGGGTTTTAGTTCTCCTTTACTCATATTAATCTATTAAAGGTACTTGAATAGCTATCATAAAGTGGCCATTTTTTTTTTGGCAATAACGTTGAAGGCTATTAAGTGTTAGCCATTGGATTTTCCACTATAAAATTTGTCTAGTTCTTTCATCTAATGATAGATGGATCAAGTATAACTCTTCCTCATATATTTTGTATTGTTGGGTTTGTTTAAAGTAAATTTTTGTTAGATTCTTGCTCCTAGTTTTATACTAGAAGAGCTTGTTAAATCCTGGGGGATATACTTACACCCGGTGAAATATCTTAAAGGACAGTGTCCTTGGACACGCCTCAAGCTTTTAAGAATTCTGTACAGTATTCGTGATCAACTAGTTTCCGTAAAATTTCCAACCAACAATTGGCTTCAAGTCTAAATTGAGTAGAAGGGGTGAAACAATCGAGTGATTGTTGGGCTTAAGTCTTAGATGTAAGTCTTAGGTTATGAGAGTCTCAATATAAATTTGGCTCATTATGTTGGTGGAGTTTGGATTAAATCCTCAAGGCCAGATTGTGATTTTTACCTTTTGTCAGATGACTTTTCACGACAAACCGTTCTTTATTTTATTCCTCACTTTACTACCTTTTGTTGATTTCAATAGAAACACATAAAGAACCAGGCTTGTCAAAACTAAAGTTTGACAAATTTTTAGATCAAAAAAATTTGGCGGGATCGAATTTACCCTCCTCCCTTTTGTGTCATATTAGTGTGCAACAACAATAATAACTTCTCAAGTGTTATCACAGAAGCAGGGTCTGGGGAGGGTGGATTGTACGAAGACCTTATCCCTACCTTTGTAGAGTAAAGAAGTTGTTTCCGAAAAACCTTGGCTCAAGCAAATTGATTTTCAAAGCAGGTTTGAGAAATATAAGAGTGAAAAAGATGTGATGAAAATAACTAAGGAAAAAAAGTAATAACAACAGAAATAGTAAAGATAGCCAAAAGAAACGATAATAGTAGCAAAAATTGGAGAATAAGCTAACGATAGAGCAACAACAACAACAACAACAAGAATAATAATAATAATAATAATAATAATAATAATAATAATAATAATAATAATAATAATAATAATAATAATAATAATAATAATAATAATAATAATAATAATAATAATAATAATAATAATGTGTCATAACCTGTCTAATCACCTTTCTTCAATTCTTCCTCAGCCTACCTCTACCTCCATAAACCTAAAACTGCTAACCTCTCGCACCTCTGCACTGGGTGTATGTGCTCCCCCTCTTCACATTCCCAAACCATCTCAGCCTCGCTTCCTGCATCTCGTTCCTATCCTGTCTCTCCTAGTATGCCCACACATCCATTCAAGCATACTCTTTTCCGCTACTTTTGCTTTCTGGAGGGGAACATTCTTGTCTGGCCAACCTCTGCCCCATACAACATAACCTGTCTAATAACCACTTTATAAAACTTATCTTTAAGCTTTGGAGTAGATTCTAAATTATCTAAGTCTAAGACTTTGACAGATCCTAATTGTAAGTGCACCACTTGGTACGCGTGAGGGATAATCAACTACAAGGCCACTTATGTTCAATGACTATCCCTGTAGTTGGTCGAAGAATCGGATGGAAGAAAATCATTCAAATTGAGGATTACCATCGATGGATCATTAGTCAACAACAACAAAAACATACCCGTGTAATTTCATAAGTGGGGTCATGGGAGGGTAGGATGTACGCAGACCTTACCTCTATCTTTGTGGGATTGAGAGGCTAATTTTGGTGGATCCTCAACTCAAAAGAAACATAGTCGATGCAGGATTACAAGAACAATAAGATAGCAAAATATCAAGATACAAAACAAATAAAGCAACACATAGTAATACGCACAGAAGAGTATGGATTGACGCAATACCTAAATTATACTACTAAGAAATGGAGAGGAGGAGATGAAGAGGCTAGCCCCGTACCTCTCACACACAGTGCTACAAAACTGAACTATGTACTAACCGTCAATCTTAATTCTCGACCTCCCAATCTTCCTAGCTAAGGTCATGTTCAGTTGAAACTGTGCAATGTCCTGTCTAATTAACTCCTCCGAGTTCTGCTTTGGCCTACCTCTACCTATCCTAACTCCTGCTACCACCAATCTCTCACACCTCTGAACCATCTTAGTCTAGCTTCCCTCATCTTGTCGGTCACAAAAGCCACTCCGACGTTGTCCCATATAACTTTATTTCTAATCGTATCTCTCCTAGTATGACCACATATCCATCTGAGCATCCTCGTCTCTGCTACCTGTATCATCTGAAAGTGCGCGTTCTTGATTGGCCAACATTCTGCACTTATACAACAATGCTGGTCTAACTACCACTTTGTAGAACTTACCCTTTAGCACCTTTAAACACTTAATCTTCTCTTTTGATCCTTGGTTTTACTTAGGGGTTTGATAGATATGTTGGAGAGAGTTTTCTAGAATGTTGAAGATCAAGGGAATGGAGAAAATGAGTTAAAAGGATACGAAAAATATATATAAAAAACAACTGCTGCTGACTTAAAAATATGGCCAAAATTACAAACCATATTTTTAAATATGGTCCACATTTCTTCCCCGTAATTCTCATTATAAAAAATTTCCTTTCTGCCAAGGGAAATACGGTCCGTACTTGAAATCGTATATTTTTGTACGGGCCATATTTTTGCACCATACTTCTCAGATTTGTGATCGGTCAGTTGCATTGGAAAGAAAACTCTATGAACCTAAATTGTACAAGTTATGCATTCCAAAACTCCATATATTCAAGAAGATATGCCTCCCAAAAATTGGACCAAAAATCCTATCCAAAATTATGCCAAATTTTTCCAAAGTTTTGCAAAATTAATTTCTTTAATTCGCTTGATCCCAGAACCTTCCAATACTTATTAAAAATGATCATAAACTCTTATAAACTCAATATAGACATGTCTAATACCATATGATCTCTAAGGTCACTCTGCTCTCTGAATCTATAGCAACCAACTCATGAGGACACTTAATGTATAGAAGTACAAGGTGTAACACTTAGGTTGGTATGACTACTGTTTATGTGCGTATTTTTTTGGTAAGTATCATCATCCTAATTAGAGAAACACTAAATGAAAATTGATCGACTATAATTGTGGCAAAAGTCGTACTAGTTATTGATTGATAAATGCTATTCATTAGATGAGATGGGGTTACTAGCCGTTGCACAAATAGGTGTACTGGAAAAAAACCCAAATTTTACACATATAACTATTTTTTTGGGGGAAATTATGGTGTCATGGTCAGCTAAGGCGCACTTCTGTTAATTCCATGGTGAACCTGCTACTTCGATCAGTACATGTAACCGAAAATTCTGTCCACCAAAGTTTGAACATACGTAAGAAATCAAAGTGTTTTTGCCGTCGTTAGGATTTGAACCTGAGATCTCATGACTCTTACACTTCATTATTGACATATAACTAGGTTTTTTTATGAAAAGTTAAAAAGCTACATATAACGAGATTGACTAGACTTAAATAGAATATCCTTCATATATCAGTGAAATGACAAAAATAACATAAGTAGACGAACAATGAGCGACAAACTCATAACTAGAAAACACTATTAAAAGACAAGATAACAAAATTAATATAAAGAAAATCAAAAGTATTGCATGCTCAATGAACATCCTAAGGATGCCCATCAGTCTCTTCTCCAACAATTTGTTCATTAGAACAAATTTCTTTTTCAACATCTTGATTAAGTTTTTTCTACCTTTCCTCAAGTTTGATCATCTCAACAACAAATAGCTTTTTCAAACCATTGATTTCTTTAACACCAAGTTCATCGAATGCTTTTGCTTCCTTAATAAGTTGGTTGAAGAGGTTCTCCATTTCAATTTCCTCAGCCATTTGCTCTACTTTATTAATATATTCTTCCTGAGCATTCGCTGTTAATTGAAGGTACTTTTCACGATTGACCAAATTATTCAACCTTTTACCCTCGGGGAAAGCTAAATATTCCCTGACTATATATTTAGCCTTGGTTGAAGATGGCCAAGTATAGGTATTGTTTTCTCTAGGAGCAAAAACAATTAGACCGATTTCTATATCACATAGAATAGATAAATCATTTGTTGGCTTACGTAGTGATTCTAATCCTTTTTCTATAATGGCCTTTTTTGCATATGGATTGAGATTACTAGTGGTCCTAACCCCTTTCAGATTCATATTCGTTTTCATATTTAGCTACACCGGAAAAGGAAATTAGTAGAATATATGAGTGAGTTCTTGTCTCTGAATATAAAATAAGAGTGCTAGGCTTATATTTATAGATGTCTGATAGGACCACATGATTAAATAACTGATAGTTGATTAAGATAGTGTGATCAGATTTAGAAATAAACTAATCACACAATCTGGTCTTTAAGATATTTATTGATTACTTACTTAAATAGATGCAGTTAAAATTCTAAAACTCAATCTTGAAGTTAGAGACCAAATAATCATATGTCCATAATAATTATATTCCGAGCTGGCAAATGCAAATGGTCAATTTCTTACCCAATATCTTGGGTGTATTAAGAGTGAAATTAGCTTATTCTAATTTTTTTGGTCATTGAGAGATATCTAATATATCATAAAAGTAAGAAAAAAGAAATATTAAATCTATCTCATTTGGTTTCATATAATCAATGTATTAATGTTTTTCTTACTCTGGTACAGTTGAAGTAATGTTCCAAGGATAATATTAATTTAGTTATAATGCTCCCACTTGAGTGTTATTAATTTTTACATAATGGCAAGTAGGGTATAGACTTTAATGTATGTCATTCCGTATATAGTTATTCTATATTACAACAACCCGTTAGGCTGTTTTAGTAATTTTACCTATTTTTCCCTAAACTACCCGTCCCTTACCTTTACTTTTATGTATTTGAATTGCGGGATGGTTAGCACAATTATCAAGGCAATTGAATTAGTATTGGAGTGCCCAGAATCAAATTTTGATAGTTCTATTAGGTCTGGAACATGATTTTTGTCTGAGTTGAGTAAATGGTTCGTGTCTCGAGGGGTTCGAAAAGATTCTGAGTATTTGGTTGCTAAGTTTTGGTTTTTGAGAAGGTTAGAGTATTTTGTAGAAAAAAATTCCATATTAGGTTGGATCGGTATTTTAAGTGCTCGAGCAAGTTTGTAATGTCGTTTATACTAAAACTGCATTTTTGGTTTGTGTCCGGGGGGTTCCGGATGAGCTTCGGGTGTTGAATCGAAGTTCTGGGACTTAAGAGGTTGGGTTGTTCAGCTGTCATCTAGTGCAGCCGCACCTGCCAGCCATGGCCCTCACCTTGGAGCCCACACAGGCTCGTGTAGGTCTGCATGTGCGAGATTAGGTGAGGTTGGCTAGGATCACACCCGCGAGGTTAGGTGCGCAAGAGCATAGTCGTACCGTGTGGACTTCCGTACCTACAGAACTTTAGGTTATTAGTGGGTTCCGCACATGCGGTTACTGTTTGCTTGTGCTAGGTCACACCTGCAAACAAATATCCAGAAAAGCAAATTGGTTGGTAATTTTTATGGATTTTCCCAAATTCGAACATAATTATTCTAAACACAATTTTGGAGATAGGAAGCTTGATTTTGGGTATTTTCAAGGGATTTATTTGGGAACCATCATTGGGGTAAGATCCTAACTCTAATCGAAACATTTTATTAGTGATTCCAACGATTATTTACCAATTCCAATCATGATTTCCCGTTGTGAGATAAGGGTTTTTCATGGATTTGGGTTTAACATTAACTATAGAAATTGGAGGATCAAATTAGAACTTCATGATTCGTGATTATGACTAATTAGACTATGGCTAAGGTCAATTTAAATTGAATTTTTTGTTTCTCTTAGGGTTCGAGATTGGATAATTCTGGTTAGTTTTTGGTTTCAGTCTAAAGTATAACCATATGGGTATTTTGGATTAGTGTAACCCTATAGAGCGTTAATTTGACCTTGTTGAACTCGAATTCTTGATAAATTATTGTTTTGAACTTCGGGGTTTGGGACGGGGTTTTGAGATTTCCTTTTGAACCTGAATCCTTTGTATGGCAATATGGGTCTCCTTAAAAATGTGTATTAATGTTGAATTCGTATCTATCATGACCCAACCCGCCATGACTGGCACCCACACTAACTCCTAGTGGGCGAACCAATATGCTTAACCATCTACTCATTCAAGTCCATTTTTACTTAGTCAATCCATTCAGTTCACAATAAATTAGACGCAAGATTAGATCAAAAGTAGTCATGCCATAGAACAATAATGTAAGTGCGGAAGTCCTAACTAGTACAACCCCAAAATCCGAAAGTCATCGTACAAGAACTCTAATCCAAAACATGACTAAGGAATCCATACTGTCTGAAATAAATAAACACCAATGTCTGGAATGGAAATAAACATTAAGTAAAGGAAGATCTTTAGGTGATGGATTTGGATAGAACCTTTTCATTCAAGCTAAATAAGGGATCTCGGATCAATCTGCACTTATTTGGGAACTATGATTCGTAGATATCATGACTAAGATTAGTATCATGCATGAATCATAAAATCAATAAAATAGATAGACCAGTCAACATCACATAATTAGATAGTCAACACCAAGTCAATCAATGGTAATAAAAAATCAAGTCCGCCAATGACATTATCAATCAAGTCAACGGAAGCAAGCAATGGAATAAACCTCGCCACAACATTTGGATCACTCGTGTACGTGCATGCTAATTGGTGACTTTGCCTAATAGCTATGACCTATAGGGGACCCATAGTGTCCATGTACCACTTGCTCCAAAACTGACCTCGGATCATGAGCCCATAATCTGGGTCACATCCTAATTATGCCCATAATCTGTCACTCAAATTCTCAAATGTGCCTTTTATATATATATATATATATATATATATATATATATCACTTTCAATGATCGATTGTCAAGTAGTATCTCATTTTCATCAAGAAGATCATATTAACTTCTCACCACAATTATCATCGAAATATAGCTCACAACACATCGAGGAATGGCATTAAGCCCACATTATCACTCAATCAATAGCATATAGAAATTCCAACCACACATATGCCCGAAGGCTAGACATGCTTTCTCCTATCAATCTCATAATGCATACAATCAACTAATCAAAATCTAACTCAGGTAGACCGTAACCTACCTCCTTTTTGGAACAATGTGTATAGCCTTTCCTTCCGTAATGCCCCGGAACGCTCAAAGTCTAGAAATTAAGATGATCACTCTAGTCAACAATATCAATTTGCCTTCCACTTTACCCCTTTCTAATGGGTGAATGCTTACTAGGTGTAAATCATCCTAATTTTGGCCTTAGCAACCATAAACTGTCAATTCATAAGGTTATTACTTCAAGTTATCGATTACAAGCAATTTCTATGGTCAAGCTACCATCTTTATGAAACTCTAAGTCTCAATTATCTTAGTTCATGTGTCTAACGGTTCAATTCTTGATTACAAAGTGATAACCCAAGACTTTAGATGATAATCATACAATAATATTCATAACCCACCCACTATTGAAGGTTTATTAAGTTCTAGGGTTACTAGTCTCAGTTCACCATTGTAGACCCATTAGAATGATGATAATCTTAGAGATGAATGCGTAGTGAAGGAAGGAAGGGTTGAGACTTACCTCTCAAGAATATTCTTGCCCTAACCTTAGAATTTCGCCCTAGGTGCTCTTGGAAACTTTGTTGGAGTTTTATGAATAAAGAATTCGGACTAGGTGTTTAAAAACACAGTTTACTGTTCCCGTCGATCGTTGCAGCGATCGTTCTGTCCCGGCAGCAGTCTCACTATAACGGGCAAGGGCCCGCTGTAATAGACCTCCACTAATTGCTCACTTCCGCTATGGCAAGCACAGACACGCCATAGCGCAACCGCTATAGCAGTCCAGTGTTCGGCATAGCCGATACTCCCCTTTCCCTTTCCCTCATGGAAACAACCGGTCCGACGTTACGGCATGGTTGCCGGGACCTTTTTTGTGAGCTCGGTGTTTCTCACCATTTTTCCACTCTACCACACAACACTTCATCCGAGGCCTTACAAACATAACAAAACATGCACATTAATATAAAAACACCATACGGACTCACCCGTGGCCTTGGAATCCCCAACGGAGGTCTAATTTCCTACGTCACCACCCAATGGACTCAATGCAACCAAATAATAATCACAAACAAGTCAAGTTTTCAGTTCTTAGACTTCTATATTTGAGTTTGTATTAGCTCGTTCTACCCTTGGAAGGGTTCAATTTGGCAGGGTGATCCTAGACATTTCATAACGACCGGGAGAGTCGTTACAGTATCTTGAATGACTTTTCTCCCTTAGAGGTGCTCCGAAGGGGAAAGCTCAGATTGGAGGGTTCGTGGCTCTGCTCGGCATTGAGGTAGATTAAGGTTTGCTCCTTTAGACTCCAATTGGAGTGCGTATTTAGTCTATAAATTTTGAAGGGGTATTGAGCGTGATGGGGGTACCACCTTAGAGATTGCGATGAGCACTTGAGTGGGTACTGATGTATATTGTTGGGTAGTTAGTGTGATGGGAAAGGCATGTTGAGCCTTCGGGCATTGTTGTGGTGATAAATCCACTTAGGCTGGTATGACTACTATGTATGTCCCTAGTTATTTGGTAAGTACCCTCATCCAAATTAGGAAAACACCAAGTGAAAAGTGATCGACTATAATTGTGGCAAAAGTCGTATTAGTTATTGATTGTAAAATGATATTCATTAGATGGGATGGGATTACTATCCATTGCACAAATAGGTGTACTAGACCAAAACCAACATTTAAAACATAAAACTGTTTTTTAGGGGAATTATGGTGTCGTGGTCAGGTAAGGCGCACTTCTGTTAATTCCGTGGTGAACCTGCTACTTCGATCAGTACATGTAATTGGAAACTCTGTTCACCAAAGTTTGAACATACATAAGAAATCAAAGTGTTTTCTCCGTGCTGAGGAATCGAACCTGAGATCTCATGACTCTCACACTTCATTGACCGCATATAGCTAGGTTTTTCATGAAAAGTTAAAAAGCTACATATAACGAGGTTGACTTGACTTAAATAGAATATCCTTCATATATCATTGAAATGACAAAAATAACATAAGTAGATGAACAATGAGCGACAAATTCATAACTAGAAAACACTATTAAAAGACAAGATAACCAAATTAATATAGAGAAAATAATAAGTATTACATGCTCAATGAACATCCTAAGGATGCCCATCAGTCTCTTCTCCAACAATTTTTTCATTAGAACCAATTTCTTTTTCAACATCTTCATTAAGTGTTTTCTTCCTTTCCTCAAGTTTGATCCTCTTAACAGCAAATAGCTTTTTCAAACCATTAATTTCTCTAACACCAAGTTCATTAAATGCTTTTGCTCCCTCAACAAGTTGGTTGAAGAGGTTCTCCATTTCCATTTCCTCAACCATTTGCTCTATTTTATTAATATAATCTTCCCGAGCATTCACCGCTAATTGAAGGTACTTTTTATGATTGACCAAATTATTCAATCTTTTATCCCCGGGGCAAGCTAAATATTCCCTCACTATATCTTTAGCCTTGGTTGAAGATGGCCAAGTATAGGGATTGTTTTCTCCAGGAGCAAAAACAATTAGACCGATTTCTATACCACATAGAATAGATAATTCATTTGCCTGCTTACTTAGTGATTCTAATCTTTTTTCTATGACGGCCTTTTTTGAACTTGGATCGAGATTACTACTGGTCCTAACCCCTTTCAGATTCATAATCGTATTCATATATCGCTACCTCTGGAAAAGGAAATTAGTAGAACATATGAGTGAGTTCCTATCTCTGAATATAAAATAAGAATGTTAGGCTTATATTTATAGATGTCTGATAGGACCCCGTGATTAAATAACTGATAGTTGATTGAGATAATGTGATCAGATTTAGAAATAAACTAATCACACAATCTGGTCATTAAGATATTTATTGATTACTTTCTTAAATAGATGTAGTTAAAATTCTAAAACTTGATATTGTAGTTGGAAACTAAATAATCATATGTCCTTAATAATTATATTCCGAGCTGGCAAATGCAAATGATCAATTTCTTACCCAATATCTTCGGTGTATTAAGAGTGAAATTAACTAACTCTAATTTTTTTTGTCATTGAGAGATATCTAATATATTATAGATGTAAGAAAAAAGAAATACTAAATCTATCTCATTTGGTTTCCTATAATCAATGTATTAATGTTTTTCTTACTCTGGTACAGTTGAAGTAATGGTCCAAGGATAACATTAATTTAGTTATAATGCTCCCATTTGAGTGTTATTAATTGTTATATAGCGGCAAGTAGGGTATGGCCTTTATTGCATGTCATTCCATATATAGTTATTCCACATTGGAACAACCCGTTAGGTCGTTTTAGTAATTTTACCTATTTTTCCCTAAACGACCCTTCCCTTACCTTTACTTTGATGTATTTGACTTGCGGGGATGGGTAGCACGGTTATTGAGGCAATTGAATTAGTGTCGGAGTGTCCAGAATCAAATTTTGATAGTTCTGTTAGGTTAGGAATGTGATTTTTGACTGGGTAGAGTAACTGGTTCGCGTCTCGAGGAGTTCGAAAAATTTTGAGTGTTTGGTTGTTAAGTTTTGGTTTTTGAGAAGGTTAGAGTATTTTGTTGAAAAACATTCCATATTAAGTTGGATCATTATTTTGAGTGCTCGAACAAGTTCGTAACGTCGTATATACTCAAACAGAATTTTTGGGTTGTGTCCGGGGGGGTTCCAGATGAGCTTTGGGTGTTGAATCAATGTTCGGGGACTCAGAGGTTGGCTTGCTCAGCTATCATCGGATGTAGCCACACCTGTGAGCCATGGGCCACACCTGGGAGCCCGAACAGGCTCGTGTTGGGCCGCATGTGCGAGATTAGGCTAGGTTGGCTAGGATTGCACGTGCGAGTTTGGGTACACAAGAGCGGAGTCGTACCTGCATGTGGACTTCCGCACCTGCGGAACTTCAGGTTGTCAGTGGGTTCCGCACCTGCCGTTATTGTCCGCTTGTGCAAAGTCGCACCTGCGAAGAAATATCTGGAGAAGCAGATTGACTGATAGTTTTTAGGAATTTCCCAAATTCGAACGTAATTATTCTAAACACAATTTTGGGATCTAGGGAGCTCGATTTTAGGTATTTTCAAGGGATTTATTAGGGAACCATCATTGGGGTAAGATCCTAACTCTAATCTAAGCATTTAATGGTGATTCCAATGATTACTTACCAATTCCAATCATGATTTCCCGTTGTGAAATAAGGGTTATTCGTGGATTTGGGTTTAACATTAACGGGAGAAATTGGAGGACCAATTGTGATTTGAACTTCAAGATTCGTGATTATGACTAATTAGACTATGGCTAAGGTCAAATTAAATTGAATTTTTGGTTTTACTCTTAGGGTTCAAGATTGGATATTTTTGGCTAGTTTTGGGTTTCGGACTACTGTATAACAATATGGGCATTTTTGGATTGGTGTAACCCTATAGAGTGTTAATTTGATCTTGTTGAACTCGAATTCTTGATAAATTATAGTTTTGACCTTCCGGGTTAATTCTTGATAAATTATAGTTTTGAACTTCGGGTTTTGGGACGGGGTTTTAGGATTGACCTTTTGAACCTGAATCCTTTGTAGGGCAATATAGGTCTCCTTAAAAACGTGTATTACCATAGAATTCATATCTTGATTGACTTTGCTCCTTCAGAAGCACTCCGGAAGGGGAAAGCTATGATTGGAGGGTTCGTGGCTCCGCTCGGCATTGAGGTAGGTTAAGGTTTGCTCCTTTAGACTCCAATTGGAGTGCGTATTTAGTCTATAAATTTTGAAGGGGTGTTGAGCGTGATGGGGGTACCACCTTTGTGATTGCGATGAGCACTTGGGTAGGTATTGATGTATATTGTCGGGTAGTTAGTGTGATAGAAAAAGCATGTTGAGCCTTCGGGCATGGTTGTGGTGATAAATCCACATAGGTTGGTATGACTACTATGTATGTGCGTATTTATTTGGTAAGTATACTCATCCTAATTAGAGAAACACTAAGTGAAAACTGATCGACTATAATTGTGGCAAAAGTCGTATTAGTTATTGATTGACAAATGATATTCTTTAGATGGGATGGGATTACTATCCATTGCACAAATAGGTGTACTAGACCAAAACCAACATTTTAAACATATAACTGTTTTTTAGGGTAATTATGGTGTCGTGGTCAGGTAAGGCGCACTTCTGTTAATTCCATGGTGAACCTGCTACTTCGATCAGTACATGTAACAGGAAACTCTGTTCACCAAAGTTTGAACATACGTAAGAAATCAAAGTGTTTTCTCCGTGGTGAGGAATCGAACCTGAGATCTCATGACTCTCACACTTCATTGACCGCATATGACTAGGTTTTTTATGAAAAGTTAAAAAGCTACATATAACGAGGTTGACTTGACTTAAATAGAATATTCTTCATATAACATTGAAATGACAAAAATAACATAAGTAGATGAACAATGAGGGACAAACTCATAACTAGAAAACACTATTAAAAGACAAGATAACAAAATTAATATAGAGAAAATAACAAGTATTACATGCTCAGTGAACATCCTAAGGATGCCCATCAGTCTCTTCTCAAACAATTTTTTCATTAGAACCAATTTCTTTTTCAACATCTTCATTAAGTGTTTTCTTCCTTTCCTCAAGTTTGATCCTCTTAACAGCAAATAACTTTTTCAAACCATTAATTTCTCTAACACCAAGTTCATTAAATGCTTTTGCTCCCTCAACAAGTTGGTTGAAGAGGTTCTCCATTTCCATTTCCTCAACCATTTGCTCTATTTTATTAATATAATCTTCCCGAGCATTCACCGCTAATTGAAGGTGCTTTTCATGATTGAACAAATTATTCAACCTTTTATCCTCGGGGCAAGCTAAATATTCCCTGACTATATCTTTAGCCTTGGCTGAAGAGGGCCAAGTATAGGGATTGTTTTCTCCAGGAGCAAAAACAATTAGACCGATTTCTATACCACATAGAATAGATAATTCATTTGCCTGCTTACTTAGTGATTCTAATCTTTTTTCTATGACGGCCTTTTTTGAACTTGGATCGAGATTACTACTGGTCCTAACCCCTTTCAGATTCATAATCGTATTCATATATCGCTACACTGGAAAAGGAAATTAGTAGAACATATGAGTGAGTTCCTATCTCTGAATATAAAATAAGAATGTTAGGCTTATATTTATAGATGTCTGATAGGACCCCGTGATTAAATAACTGATAGTTGATTGAGATAATGTGATCATATTTAGAAATAAACTAATCACACAATCTGGTCTTTAAGATATTTATTGATTACTTTCTTAAATAGATGTAGTTAAAATTCTAAAACTTGATATTGTAGTTGGAAACTAAATAATCATATGTCCATAATAATTATATTCCGAGCTAGCAAATGCAAATGATCAATTTCTTACCCAATATCTTGGGTGCATTAAGAGTGAAATTAACTTACTCTAATTTTTTTTGTCACTGAGAGATATCTAATATATTATAAAAGTAAGAAAAACGAAATAATAAATCTATCTCATTTGGTTTCATATAATCAAAGTATTAGTATTTTTCTTACTCTGGTACAGTTGAAGTAATGGTCCAAGGATAATATTAATTTAGTTATAATGCTCCCACTTGAGTGTTATTAAATGTTACATAACGGCAAGTAGGGTATAGACTTTAATGCATGTCATTCCATATATAGTTATTCCACATTGGAACAACCCGTTAGGTCGTTTTAGTAATTTTACCTATTTTTCCCTAAACGACCCTTCCCTTACCTTTACTTTGATGTATTTGACTTGCGGGGATGGGTAGCACGGTTATTGAGGCAATTGAATTAGTGTCGGAGTGTCCAGAATCGAATTTTGATAGTTCTGTTAGGTTCGGAATGTGATTTTTGACTGGGTAGAGTAAATGGTTCGTGTCTCGAGGTGTTCAAAAAATTTTGAGTGTTTGGTTGCTAAAGTTTGGTTTTTGAGAAGGTTAGAGTATTTTGTAGAAAAACATTCCATATTAAGTTGGATCATTATTTTGAGTGCTCGAACAAGTTCGTAACGTCGTATATACTCAAACTGCATTTTTGGGCTGTGTCCGGGGGGTTCCAGATAAGCTTTGGGTGTTGAATTGATGTTTAGGGACTTAGAGGTTGGCTTGTTCAGCTATCATCAGATGAAGCCACACCTGCGAGCCATGGGCCACACAGGGAGGGCCGAACGGAAGCTCGTGTTGCTCCGCCTGTGCGAGATTAGGCTAGGTTGGCTAGGATTGCACGTGCGAGTTTGGGTGCGCAAGAGCGGAGTCGTACCTGCATGTGGACTTCCGCACCTGCGGAACTTCAGGTTGTCAGTGGGTTCCGCACCTGCGGTTATTGTCCGCTTGTGCAAAGTCGCACCTGCGAAGAAATATCTGGAGAAGCAGATTGACCGATAGTTTTTAGGAATTTCCCAAATTCGAACGTAATTATTCTAAACACAATTTTGGGATCTAGGGAGCTCGATTTTGGGTATTTTCAAGGGATTTATTTGGGAACCATCATTGGGGTAAGATCCTAACTCTAATCTAAGCATTTAATGGTGATTCCAATGATTACTTACCAATTCCAATCATGATTTCCCGTTGTGAAATAAGGGTTTTTCATGGATTTGGGTTTAACATTAACTGGAGAAATTGGAGGACCAATTGTGATTTGAACTTCATGATTCGTGATTATGACTAATTAGACTATGGCTAAGGTCAAATTAAATTGAATTTTTGGTTTTACTCTTGGGGTTCGAGATTGGATATTTTTGGTTAGTTTTGGGTTTCGGACTAATGTATAACAATATGGGCATTTTTGGATTGGTGTAACCCTATAGAGTGTTAATTTGACCTTGTTGAACTCGAATTCTCGATAAATTATAGTTTTGAACTTCCGGGTTAATTCTTGATAAATTATAGTTTTGAACTTCGGGTTTTGGGACGGGGTTTTAGGATTGACCTTTTGAACCTGAATCCTTTGTATGGCAATATAGGTCTCCTTAAAAACGTGTATTAACATAGAATTCGTATCTTGATTGACTTTGCTCCTTCAGAGGCGCTCCGGAAGGGGAAAGCTATGATTGGAGGGTTCGTGGCTCCGCTCGGCATTGAGGTAGGTTAAGGTTTGCTCCTTTAGACTCCAATTGGAGTGTGTATTTAGTCTATAAATTTTGAAGGGGTGCTAAGCGTGATGGGGGTACCACCTTTGTGATTGCGATGAGCACTTGGGTAGGTATTGATGTATATTGTCGGGTAGTTAGTGTGATGGGAAAAGCATATTGAGCCTTCGGGCATGGTTGTGGTGATAAATCCACATAGGTTGGTATGACTACTATGTATGTGCGTATTTATTTGGTAAGTATCCTCATCCTAATTAGAGAAACACTAAGTGAAAACTGATCGACTATAATTGTGGCAAAAGTCGTATTAGTTATTGATTGACAAATGATATTCTTTAGATGGGATGGGATTACTATCCATTGCACAAATAGGTGTACTAGACCAAAACCAACATTTTAAACATATAACTGTTTTTTAGGGTAATTATGGTGTCGTGGTCAGGTAAGGCGCACTTACTCGTTAATTCCATGGTGAACCTGCTACTTCGATCGGTACATGTAACGAAACTCGTTCACCAAAGTTTGAACACGTAAGAAATCAAAGTGTTTTCTCCGTGGTGAGGAATCGAACCGAGATCTCATGACTCTCACACTTCATTGACCGCATATAACTAGGTTTTTTATGAAAAGTTAAAAAGCTACATATAACGAGGTTGACTTGACTTAAATAGAATATCCTTCATATAACATTGAAATGACAAAAATAACATAAGTAGATGAACAATGAGCGGCAAACTCGTAACTAGAAAACACTATTAAAAGACAAGATAACAAAATTAATATAGAGAAAATAATAAGTATTACATGCTCAGTGAACATCCTAAGGATGCCCATCAGTCTCTTCTCCAACAATTTTTTCATTAGAACCAATTTCTTTTTCAACATCTTCATTAAGTGTTTTCTTCCTTTCCTCAAGTTTGATCCTCTTAACAGCAAATAGCTTTTTCAAACCATTAATTTCTCTAACACCAAGTTCATTAAATGCTTTTGCTCCCTCAACAAGTTGGTTGAAGAGGTTCTCCATTTCCATTTCCTCAACCATTTGCTCTATTTTATTAATATAATCTTCCCGAGCATTCACCGCTAATTGAAGGTGCTTTTCATGATTGAACAAATTATTCAACCTTTTATCCTCGGGGCAAGCTAAATATTCCCTGACTATATCTTTAGCCTTGGCTGAAGAGGGCCAAGTATAGGGATTGTTTTCTCCAGGAGCAAAAACAATTAGACCGATTTCTATACCACATAGAATAGATAATTCATTTGCCTGCTTACGTAGTGATTCTAATCTTTTTTCTATGATGGCCTTTTTTGAACTTGGATCGAGATTACTACTGGTCCTAACCCCTTTCAGATTCATAATCGTATTCATATTTCGCTACACTGGAAAAGGAAATTAGTAGAATATATGAGTGAGTTCCTATCTCTGAATATAAAATAAGAATGTTAGGCTTATATTATAGATGTCTGATAGGACCCCATGATTAAATAACTGATAGTTGATTGAGATAATGTGATCAGATTTAGAAATAAACTAATCACACAATCTGGTCTTTAAGATATTTATTGATTACTTTCTTAAATAGATGTAGTTAAAATTCTAAAACTTGATATTGTAGTTGGAAACTAAATAATCATATGTCCATAATAATTATATTCCGAGCTAGCAAATGCAAATGATCAATTTCTTACCCAATATCTTGGGTGCATTAAGAGTGAAATTAACTTACTCTAATTTTTTTGTCATTGAGAGATATCTAATATATTATAAAAGTAAGAAAAAAGAAATACTAAATCTATCTCATTTGGTTTCATATAATCAATGTATTAGTGTTTTTCTTACTCTGGTACAGTTGAAGTAATGGTCCAAGGATAATATTAATTTAGTTATAATGCTCCCACTTGAGTGTTATTAATTGTTACATAACGGCAAGTAGGGTATAGACTTTAATGTATGTCATTCCATATATAGTTATTCCACATTGGAACAACCCGTTAGGTCGTTTTAGTAATTTTACCTTTTTTTCCCTAAACGACCCTTCCCTTACCTTTACTTTGATGTATTTGACTTGCGGGGATAGGTAGCACGATTATTGAGGTAATTGAATTAGTGTCGGAGTGTCCAAAATCGAATTTTGATAGTTCAGTTAGGTCGGAAATATGATTTTTGACTGGGTAGAGTAAATGGTTCGTGTCTTGAGGAGTTCGAAAATTTTTGAGTGTTTGGTTGCTAAGTTTTGGTTTTTGAGAAGGTTAGAGTATTTTGTAGAAAAACATTCCATATTAAGTTGGATCATTATTTTGAGTGCTCAAACAAGTTCATAACGTCGTATATACTCAAACTGCATTTTTGGGTTGTGTCGGGGGGGTTCCAGATGAGCTTTGGGTGTTGAATCGATGTTCGGGGACTTAGAGGTTGGCTTGTTCAGCTGTCATCAAATGTAGCCACACCTGTGATGCATGGGCCACACTTAGGAGCCCGTACAGGCTCGTGTTGGTCCGCATGTGTGAGATTAGGCTAGGTTGGCTAGGATTGCACGTGCGAGTTTGGGTGCGCAAGAGCGGAGTCGTACCTGCATGTGGACTTCCGCACCTGCGGAACTTCAGGTTGTCAGTGGGTTCCGCACCTGCCGTTATTGTCCGCTTGTGCAAAGTCGCACCTGCGAAGAAATATCTGGAGAAGCAGATTGACTGATAGTTTTTAGGAATTTCCCAAATTCGAACGTAATTATTGTAAACCCAATTTTGGGAGCTAAGGAGCTCGATTTTGGGTATTTTCAAGGGATTTATTTGGGAACCATCATTGGGGTAAGATCCTAACTCTATTCTAAGCATTTATTGGTGATTCCAATGATTACTTACCAATTCCAATCATGATTTTCCGTTGTGAAACAAGGGTTTTTCATGGATTTGGGTTTAACATTAACTGGAGAAATTGGAGGACCAATTGTGATTAGAACTTCATGATTCTTGATTATGACTAATTAGACTATGGCTAAAGTAAATTTTAATTGAATTTTATGTTTTACCCTTGGGGTTCGAGATTGGATTTTTTTGGTTAGTTTTTGGTTTCGGACTTATGTATAACAATATGGGCCTTTTTGTATTAGTGTAACTCTATAGAGTGTTAATTTGACCTTGTTCAACTCGAATTCTTGATAAATTATAGTTTTGAACTTCCGGGTTAATTCTCGATAAATTATAGTTTTGAACTTCGGGGTTTGGTACGGGGTTTTGGGATTGACCTTTTGAACCTGAATCCTTTGTATGGCAATATAGGTCTCCTTAAAAATGTGTATTAACGTAGAATTCGTATCTTGATTGACTTTGCTCCTTCAGAAGCGCTCCGAAAGGGGAAAACTCAGATTGGAGGGTTTGTGGCTCCTCTCGGCATTGAGGTAGGTTAAGGTTTGCTGCTTTAGACTCCAATTGGAGTGCATATTTAGTCTATAAATTTTGAAGGGGTATTGAGCGTGATAGAGGTACCGCCTTAGTGATTGCGATGAGCACTTGGGTGGGTACTGATGCATATTGTTGGGTAGTTAGTGTGATGGGAAAAGCATGTTGAGCCTTCGGGCATGGTTGTGGTGATAAATCCACTTAGGTTGGTGTGACTACTATGTATGTCCACATTTATTTGGTAAATATCTTCATCCTAATTAGAGAAACACTAAGTGAAAACTGATTGGCTATAACTGTGGCAAAAGTCGTATTAGTTATTGATTGATAAATGATATTCTTCAGATGGGATGGGATTGTTGACACCTAATTTTCACCTCATAAGACGCGTATTTAAATTTTCAACATTCCCGAGTCAAAGACGGAGCAAGGATGCACCCTCAAAAAATTAGAATTTCAATAATCCCGAGAAAATTGCAAAAATTGACATTTAATTATTGATCTGTAAAAATTGACAATTCCAAGAAAATTACGAGTTATTTACTTTCATAAATATAATTAAAAAATAAATGACGTATCCCGCTCCGTCTAACTCGGTAAAATTATTAATTAAGACGACGTATGAATTACGGCTCATTTTGACCGCATTTTTCACATTTTTAAATATGGCTCGGAACTATGTCAATATTGGGCTTATATTAAATCTCGTATTTTGAAATGACGTATTATGAATTTTGTTTTCACAAAAAATAATTTTACGTGAGGGTATAAGGAGAGTACGACTTTTTATGAAATTGAGTATTTATTTGAAGTTGAGTACAAAGTTTTAAAAGTTCATATTTTTAAAAGCTGGGGTCATTTTTAAGCTATTTAAAAACTTCTTGGGGGGGCGGGGGTATTATGTTTTTAGGAGGGGGGGGGGGGGTTGAAGTTTAACAAATAAACTTCAAACCCCCCCCCCCAATTGTTTTCATTTCCAACCCCGACGTTATGTTTTCTCCGTCTTAGGTAATATAGAGGCGATTAGGGTTCCATCAATGGCCAGCCATTTCAAGGTGATTTAGGGCCAACTTCCACCAAATTTTTGAGGGCTTTTGTCCTCTAACCGATGTTCTCACTGTTCCCCAGTTTAATTTTGTGCTTTTCGGGTTATTTGGGCTCAAATTTAGTCGTTAAATTGGGATGTTGCTCAGATTCTCTGAGTATGTGGTTGCCATGGGCGGAACCAAGGGTTCCTAGCCAACTTGTGCACCACATACTAAAAACAGGGGACCTAGGGTAATTTCCCAAAAACCTTATACAATTCGAGCACTTTTTTGGGGATTTCTATCCTATTTGTACAATATATACGTTGGATGTACTGGTTTTTGCCCTATTGATGACTAGGTGTACTATCCTAGTATTTTTCTAATTTTTTAGATTTTTATTCGGATTTTTATTATACAAATTCGTTATATTGTGTGATATGTGTGATTTCTTGATTGGTAGTTATACTGTCACGCCCCGAACCACGGCCTGGGCGAAACACGACACTCGGTGCCTTATTGCATGTGACCGAGCGAGCCACATGGCTTACTGAATCATCATGAGGCATAACATAAGGCGGAATATAACATGAAATGTGATGATCTTTTATAAAACATGAGACGTCATAATAATTTAATGAAATATTTGTTTAAATCATGAATGCAGAAATATCATAAATTGAGCAAAAGATGGCCACACGACTCTGAGTATCTGACATGACTGACTGACTAGTCTATGAAACCTCTAACATGAACATGAGTCTGCTAAACAAAACTGCTAGGACAAGGCCCCCAGCATACCTTTAATGCATAACTAATAGGTAATAGATAATTGACTAATCTCTGAAAGAGATGGGGCTCACCAATAAGCTGATACGTGTAGAGTCCTACTAAGCAGATGCGTCGTTCTATAAATCTGTACCTGCATCGTGAAATGCAGGCCCCCGGACAAATAAAATAGGACGTCAACACATTGAATGTACTAGGATGTAAAGCAATTGAATGAAATAACATGGGACATGAAATAACATGATAAAAAGTGAAGTGGAGACTGAAACCTGGTCATGAGCATGAGTACATAGATATATATATATATATATATATAACATGAATAAAAGCATTTTTAAGTTGGGAGAGCATTAACATAACCGACCTGAAACCACCACATTGACACGTGGAGTCTAATCTCTGCCCGATCAGCTAAGACATCTTGTACCTTGTCGGGGTACAAGACATGAACATGACATGAATGGATCAAAAATCCCCCAATGGGGAAAACATGAAGGAATCGTCCTAACTGGGCGGAGCGATCCTTATCGTACGGTGCCAAACGTAGTTTCAGGCTATCTGAGCCTTCTCGGTAATCTGTGCAACTCCCAAAAACATGAACATGATATAGTTGGTAAAAGCCCATGATTTTCGTGAAATAACTTGTAAATAACTTATAATCATGATTTCACGAAATAACTTGTAACATTGTTTCATGAAATGACTTGTAGGCATGTTCTAAAATGATATAACATAAACATGGTTCCATATCAAATAGCTTGTAAAACATGGGTCTGAACAATATAGTTACATAATATACTTGCATGAAAACGTGTAAAGCATGTGGAGTGTTTTCTTGAAAATAACATTATGATTTATAACTTGCATGTAGGAACCCATGGGATGCAAGTATGGGTTTCATGGATTACAGACAAATTCTCAATAATCATAATGATGTATCAAGAACGCATTGAAGAATTTATAACAATTTAATACATAATATAACATGGGGTATGTACCTAGGGTTATCATGAACATGGTTAAAAACCCTAGTTTTCTTAAAGCTTCATACTTTATGGAAGAAGAAGTGTGGGGAAGAACAATGATGTTCCCACACGTAGATAGCAACCCTACATACCTGGTAACGCTCAAAACTCGTAATGAAAATCTGAACTTTGAATAAGAATCCCAAAACCTTAGTCTTGAATCCCTTTAATTGGGTTTTCTTGAAAACCCTAGGTTAAGAATGATGAATTCTTGATTAGAATCCATGGATACATGTTAGAATTGACTTAGAAGGCTTAGAATAGGCTTACCTTGGTGTTCTTGAGGGTGGGAGAGGGTAGGAGGTCGTTCTAGGCCTTGAAGGAAAGAAAAATAATGATTTTGGACTGCTTTGGATGAATATATACTGTTCTGGGTCATAAATTATATGGCCACTAAATACAGTCCGTATTTCATAGTATGGGTCGTATTTTCTGGACTGCTCTGCCAACCCTTTAGTAAAATAGCCATAGCGTTTTGTACAGATGCCCGTTGGACCTCTATAATATACCGTTGGAAAGGTATTTCAACGTTCTACAACTTTTATCAAGGAATTTTTCCTATATTCCCAAATAATAGAGGGGTTATGGTTCTTTGGAAGTAAGACCTTCTACAAACTCACTTGAAAACATGCCCCGTAGAGTGGCTTCTAACATTGTTTTGCCCAAAGACTCTTCTTATGACTAGATTAGTTTTGAAAACAGAAACACTATAGCACCCCTTCCCAAATACGACCATCAACTACGTGCCATATTTCAAAAGTCCATATTTAACAATATATATTCCCCAAGCCAAATTCCTGATTGCACAGTGATTTAGATGCCACAATACGACCATCAAATACGGGCTGTATCTTTGAAGTACGGTCGGTATTCTGGGGCATAAAACCCTATCTGAAAATTGAAGAGAAATTTCCAATTCTCGCATTCTCTATCTGGTTTTCTAAGTCTAGAATCATGGTCAAAGCTTAAGTTAAAGGTATGGGGTGTTACAATATCTCCCCCTTGGGATCATTCGTCCTCGAATGATGGGTCATGGTTAAGAATATGGCTGAACATGGCTTGAATACATGAACGTGAAAGAAACATGACATAAAACATAAGAGCTGACATGGTTACGTGGGAACATGGTCATGGATCATGAGAACTGAATACGTGATTACATAGAAACATGTACATGGGAACATGAAACTGAGTAGTACCTACATGAATGATAATCGTGAAACATTTGTCCTCGATTTATGACTAGTGGTTAAGAATCGCTACTAACTCTGGAATCTACAAAATTTATGGCAGGACTTCCTTCATAATTAGGACCCTCGAGACATTTCTCAAATGCCTGCCAGCTAACTAAAGTACCAACCCACAACTCACAGGGTATCTTAATACGCATGATGTGACATAACGTGATTACTAAATCTTGAATGTGGCTAACATGAATACTGGGCTGGCCTGAACACACGGATATTGGCTGAATGATTACATGATTACTATACATTGGGTTTGGAAGAAAATCTATAGGCACGAATGAAATGAGTACTAAAAATAGGCACAAACATGACATGATTACCTGGGCGTGAGGTGCATGACGTGGGACATAACAACATGAAGACTGGCTGACATGAATACATGAGTGCTAAACTATCATGAGATATGAATACGTGTAAACATGGCTATCATAACATGGGATCTGACATGTCGAAAACATGATTGTTACAACATGAGGGTTGAATACTAAGCGCGGGTAGGATTTGGATACTTAGAGACTTCATCATAGACGTTCGTATGTCATCACGATAATATGAGATAGGAGTATGACTTAGGCTTTAAATGTAAGCGCAACTCGGTGTGAATGCGATAGACTTGAGTCATATAGCAAGAATATGATCCTAACATAGGTATTCATAAAGCTCTAGCATAGGCATGACATGAATACGTCGAATTTGAATAGAATACTCCGAAAAAAGATAAGCACCATAGGGTTCAGGAAAGGAACTCTTCTTTGCTCTGAAACATAGATAGGAATACCTTGGCATACCTTGCTTATTATCGTGAGCGGATCATAAAGGATTGAGAGCAAGGAATCATTTATGTTAATCATAAGAGACACTTCATCTTAGAATATAATCGTGGCATGCGTATATCAAACGGAAGGACGTAACATTGAATATACATGAAAACGAGATTAATATGGCATAAAACATGAATACTTGAGTAGCATGACATGGGACATGGGTACATGAAAAACATGGCGTTTACATGAGTACCTGCATACCATGGCGTATGGACTTGAGTTCATGAGCATTGTAGTAAGACTAAGGCATAAGTGTGACTTGCATAGAGCACATTTTGTAGGCCTCACTCTTGAGTCAGAGACATAGGGTATGGATAAAACATTACCTTTAGAATTTAGATATACCGAAAGAATAGGACATGGTTCAACATATCTTACTTTTATCACCGTGGGTAAACACCCTTGTTATAAATAAGGCTCATGAAAGAATGAATTATAGGCATGAATAATTCGTTCCTCAGCATTTAAGACATGGGTAAAAAGTTACCTTGAACATAACAAGGCATAGATACTTAGCAAAAGGAAAAGGAATCATTTCATCATGATCGTAAAACATTAGCTAGAGGAATATAAGCATGAGTTACATAGAATCGTGGATAGGACATCCATCATCCATCTTGACTTACTCTCATTATTGCCTACCAACATCATTTTTATGCTATTTCGATAGGTGGATGCTCGAATAAATCTATCGTGGACATGAGTACGTGAAAACGTAAGTAGTATACCATTAATGTCAAAATAAGTCATTTACCCAAGGCATTCTCCTCTTGTCCAAGGAATAGGTGTGCGTTCCATAGGATTCTTAGTCTTTAAATTATTATGTTATCTTCCCTTCGATCCTTATCAACGTCAACATCATAATAGGAGATCACTTAGAAGCTAGAACGTGGACATGGGTATAAAAGCACGATAAATACGTGGGACATGAATGTAGTTTTTAACTTTAGACATGAGCACAACCTGATGTATGAAACATAAAAGGACATTCCCTGGCATAACTTACTATCGTATGGAGTCTTAATTCTTGTATCTTAAACGAGGAGTGCAAAGCTGTAACATGGGCATGATATAGGTACGAAAGGCACGAGTAGAGTACCTCTGTGCATTAGTACCATATAGTGCATAAATTACTTTGGAATAAAAAACATTACGCTCTTAAACCTCTTTTTTCTCTAAGCTTGATCTCATAACATGTTTACCTAATAGTGATCCGAACAACGTGAAAAGATGACTTCTACACGCTTTATCTTAACTACAGGAAATTGTAACCCCCTTGGCACTTGTCAACTTACAAAAACAGAACATCTAAATTTGGCACCTTATTATACGATCTGCCCCTTAGTTCAAAAGCTAATGTCTGAAGCCTGTGGATCCCTTAAGTTAGTGATGAGTGGTCATCTAATTGCCTCGCTGGTTTTCTCTAAATTCTGCTCTGTCTCTAGGGCTATCATAAAACTCATATCTTTTATCTCCTTGCTTACCTCTTCTATTACCCATCAAATACATTCTTATGATAACTTACTAACACCATGCCCTCTAATTCGGCCTAAACCATATAACTTGTTAGAACTATGCCAAGAGACTAAACATTATCTGATCATATCTTTCTTGTCGAACACTACCTTCTCGTAGTCACGTACACAGTCATACTAAAGTAGGTCTACATCCTCGAAGGAAAAATTTAAAATATCCTACCCTAAACTTACTTACTATTCTCTATTGAACTCATGCTAGCATCATGTTCTCTGATACTGTCCTGAATGCTAGAGTGAAACATAAAATATTTCTAACTTCCCTCATCATCTGACCCTATTATGCGGTCATATACTATCTCTTCTATCCTATAGGCATGGGTCCCACTTAGGGAAATTTCGTCAGTCTTAAATGATAGATTTATATACTTATGAACTTTCAATACACTTTAAAATCATATCATACTATACACATCTGGAGGTAAACACTTAATCTCCTAGCCTTAGAGGGAACTGTCACATCCTAGCCTATTATAGTAGTACCTACTCCTTGTAGTAACTCGCTAATGTCATACTCCTATGTCTAGTTTGAATAAACCTAAATAATTTAAAACTATCCCCAAAAATTCAATATCGTCTGCTTGTGGTTCCTCCTATCATACCCAGTCCCTTCTTAGTCATGTCCATAGATCATATGGAAAAATATATATCCTTGAAAAAGTCAAGACTTTCTAGTATTACAAGTGGTTTGCTCTTTTCCTATTTCCTGCTCAAAACTATCATGGACAGTTTACGCCTGCTGCAGTTAACTTCATAACATGTTACCTAGTGGGGTCTTAAATCTGAACCATCTTCCTTATACTATAGCTCCATGATCAAAGAGTCTAAATAAACTTATTCTATAGGGTATATAAACTACATGTACTACAATACCGAAACTTGTCTTTCAAATGATACTATCACTTGATAAACATACCATGGACTATTTGCCAAGTCTTTGGTCTCGAATTTCCTTCTTGCCGCTTACGCATTCGATACGTTTAGAATTCGATGGGAAAAGAATGTTACTTACTGCTCTAAGCTTCATGGCACGAGTTAGAATAATTCCTGATGACTCAATCTAAAAGCAACACATCGATAATGATTAGATTTACATCTTCCTCATCCATTGGGATGAGGCGTATTTGGTAGAACGGGAAACAACACACGAGTCCGAGTGATTTCTGAGAACATAGCTCTATTGCATGATCTAGAGTTGAAAGAAGTGAGACAATCTTAAATGTCTTGGGGGTCAATTGTATATATGTGTGGGCGCCACACATATAACAGTAACCCCACTGGATACGGTTTCATAGACTTCCTAAGACACTTGAACCTAGTGCTCTGATACCAAGCTTTGTCACGCCCCGAACCATGGCCCAGGCTAAACACGGCACTCAGTGCCTTCTTTGCATGTGACCGAGCGAACCACATGGTTTGTTAAATTATCACGAGGCATAACATGAGCGGAATATAACATGAAATGTGATGAGCTTTTATAAAACATGAGATGTCATAATAATTTAATGAAATACTTGTTTAAATCGTGAATGGGGAAATATCATAAATTGAGCCAAAGATGGCCACACGACTCTGAGTATCTGACATGACTGACTGACTAGTCTATGAAACCTCTAACATGAACATGAGTCTGCTAAACAAAACTGCTGGGACAAGGCCCCCAACATACCTTTAATGCATAACTAATAGGTAATAGATAATTGACTAAACCCCGAAAGAGATGAGGCTCACCAACAAGCTGATACGTGTAGAGTCCTACTAAGTAGAAGCGTCATCCTGTAAATCTGTACCTGCGTCGTGAAATGCAGCCCCCGGGTAAATAAAAGGGGACGACAGCACATTGAATGTACTGGTATGTAAAGCAACTGAATGAAATAACATGATAAGAAGTGAAGTGGAGACTAAAACCTGGTCATGAGCATATCTATATATATATATATATATATATATATATATATATATATATGACATGAGTAAAACAGTTAAGTTGTAACATGAATAAAAGCATTTTTAAGTTGGGAGAGCATTAACATAACCGATATGAAACCACCACGTTGACACGTGGAGTCTGATCTCTGCCCAATCAGCTAAGCCATCTTGTACCTTGTCAGGGTACAAGACATGAACATGACATGAATGGATCCAAAATCCCTCAATGGGGAAAACATAAAGGAATCGTCCTAACTGGGCGGAGCGATCCTTATCCTACGGTGGCAAACATAGTTTCAGGCTATCTGAGCCTTCTCGGTAATCTATGCAATTCTTAAAAATATAAACATTATATAGTTGGCTAAGAATCCCATGATTTTCATGAAATAACTTATAATCATGATTTCATGAAATAACTTGTAACATGGTTTCATGAAATGACTTGTAGGCATGTTCTAAAATGACATAACATAAACATGGTTTCATATCAAATAGCTTGTAAAACATGGGTCTGAAAAATATAGTTACATAATATACTTGCATAAAAACGTGTAAAGCATGTGGAGTGTTTTCTTGAAAATAACATGATGATTTATAACTTGCATGTAGGAACCCATGGGATGCAAGTATGGGTTTCATGAATTACAGACAGATTCTCAATAATCATAATGATGCATCAAGAACACATTAAAGAATTTATAACAATTTAATACATAATATAACATGGGACATGGACCTAGGGTTATCACGATCATGGTTAAAAACTCTAGTTTTCGTAAAGCTTCATACTTTATGGAAGAAGAAGTGTGGAGAAGAACAATGATATTCCTACACATAGATAGCAACCCTACATACCTGGTAATGCTCCAAACTCATAATGAAAAATTGAACTTTGAATAAGAATCCCAAAGCCTTAGTCTTGAATCCCTTTAATTGGGTTTTCTTGAAAACCCTAGGTTAGAATGATGAATTCTTGATTAGAATCTATGGATACATGTTAAAATTGACTTAGAAGGCTTAGAATAGGCTTACCTTGGTATTCTTGATGGTGGAAGAGGGTAGGAGATCATTCTAGGGCTTGAAGGAAAGAAAAATAATGATTTTGGACTGCTTTGGATGAATATATACTGTTCTGGGTCATAAATTATATGGTCACTAAATACGGTCCGTATTTCATAATATGGATCGTATTTCGGGTCGTATTTTCTGGATTGCTCTGCCAACCCTTTAGTAAAATGGCCATAACGTTTTATACAGATGCCCGTTTGACCATTATAATATACCGTTGGAAAGCTATTTCAACGCTCTACAACTTTCGTCAAGGAAGTTTTCCCAAATTCCCAAATAATAGAGGGGTTATGGTCGCTGGAAGTAAGACCTTCTACAAACTCACTTGAAAACATGCCCCGTAGAGTGGCTTCCAATATTGTTTTTCCCAAAGACTCTTCTTATGACTAGATTAGTTTTGAAAACAGAAACACTATAGCACCCCCTTCCCAAATATGGGCCGTATTTCAAAATACGATCCGCATTTAACAATATGTATTCCCCAAGCCAAATTTCAGAATGCATAGTGATTTAGATACCACAATACGACCATCAAATACGGGCTGTATACCAAAATACAGTCGGTATTCTTGGGCGTAAATCCTGATAACTGAAGAGAAATTTCTAATTCCCGCGTTCTCTATCTGATTTTCTAAGTTTAGAATCATAGTCAAAGCTTAAGTTAAAGGTACCGGGTTTTACATGTACAATCAATGCGAATTTGTTGAGAAATTTGTTGTTTGTACTAAAATTTGAATATTTTTAATTAAGGTTTCAAATTTAGGGGGAAAATCTGTTATGGACTTGTTCCCTTTCCAATTTTGTCCCTAAGGCCTACTTTTACTCCTCTAAATAGAGTGAAAATGGTCATTAAGAGGGGGCTGGATCTCTCCCTCTCTCCTTTTTTGGGTCCAGAAAAAATTATACATATAAGAAAGCTTTATTAATTTCTTACAGTCATATATACCACTATATACTACAATATACAACCAATATACAAAAAATATGCTACTATACTACTATGACTACTACAAAATACAAGATACTGCTCTAAAGTATACTTATGCTATATAGGTTTTGTAATGACCCTTTTGGTTGTTATTTAATATTCTGCGAACCCGTGCCCAATCTAGGTCGAGGGCCGTAAATAATAAGCTCCATGGCGTGTTTTAAGGGTTAAGAGTAGTAAAAATCAATTCCATACAAAATTAGAAATTGCAGGCCAAGGAAAAGAAGCGGACCGCTATCGCAGTCAATGGATCGCTGTAGCGGCAGATCGACCGCCGCAGCGGTCCACGCAGAGCAGTGACCCCATTTTTGGTCACTTAGTTTATTTTTCTCTCATTTTTCAATAAATGACTCCCAAAAGCTGCTCCTAGGGTTCCATATGAAAGAAAAACCCTTGTGCCAAGAAAAAGAGACCCTTCTAATTTCTTCCCCGCCATTCCCTATGACTATTACCTCTCAAGGATTCGGATGAAAGCTAGGAAGATGAGCAATTCATGGAGATTCAATTATCTATTCGTTAATAAGGTAGGTTATGGTTTACTTGAGTTAGACTTTGATTAGTAAATCATATATGCTTTCAGAGTTGATGGGAGACTGCATGATTAGGTCTTCGGACACGGAGTTGGGTTGAAATATTCTATAACGTAACTAAAATCTTGTGTTAATAATAGTTAGGGTAACAATGAATGTTTACTAATGTGAGTACTATTATAATGGAAGGGGTGTCTCGTGTTCAATTTATGCATTTCTTGAAGAGGGGAAGTTCCGCCTTATTTCCCAGTTGTATTGGATTATTCACAAGGTTGTCTTTCTTGTAAATAAGAAATTGTATTAAGAGGTTCAAGTAAGTCAGACTAGCATAGCGCCCATCAAGGGCACGGTTTATGACTTGTTGGTTTATCGTGTCATAGCTCTGCATTGCACGAGTTTTGAGGAAATACAGGTAGCCGGAAAGGCTGAGTATGGGAAATTAAGTTGTCTAGTCTTTTGGCTGTTGAGAGAGATATGAGTACTCCTTATGATGTAGATCCACGATCAAGGTTCTGTCCGGGGTGGAGGATTTATGACTCGGGTCCGAGGAGTCGATCCGGAACAAGGGTACATGGACACCATGGGTCCCCTGCAGGTCTACTGAGCTATGACATCAGATAATATGTATGTAGAGTGTGATTGGGCCCTTGCATCGTATTTTGCATTGCACTATTTCTATGCTATCTGGACTATTGTCGTTGGTATTGTTTACTTAACTTTGTGTGAAATTGTGTGCGGAGGGGTGGTTTTATATTGCATATTCGTTATTTATGTTTTCATTGAGAGGTGACTACAGGTGGAGGGGGATTAGCAGAATATATGATAAGCGTGGAGACGAGAGTCAATAGGTTGAATAAAAGGAAGAGAACGGTTGTGATTAAGTAGATCACCTGTAATTCTTGGAAATAAACGAAACGAGTAGTTGAGAGAGGAAAGGTAAGGGGTGAGAGAGTAATAATCTTATTTTGAAAGTTTTGAGGTTTATTGACTTATCGGCTATCTTATTGACTTTATATTGTATTGCGTAAACTAACCTCAGTCGACCTATGCTTACCAGTAGGTGTGGTACACTGATACTACTCTTGCTACGCCCTTCTTGGTGTAGATATGTTACAGGTCTTAGTTGAAGTTTCGTTGCGTGGATTCATCAGGCATTCTCCTACATCCTCGCTCATCTCACTCTAGGCAGAGGATGTGTTATTTATTTTGTGTTTCTGTCCTGTTGGAGCGCTTGTACATGTCTAGACTAGATCCCGAGAATTTCTTTTCAGGCTTATTATTTTTCAAAGCAGAATCTGTATGAAGCTTTTACTGTAATTTTTGTGATTTTTGAAAGATTGTTGTCGCAATTATTAAAATGTTGGGTTTAGTTAGTAAGGGTTCATCTACTAGGATAGTAATATGATAGGTGCCCGAACGACTCGTGGGTTGGGCCGTGACAGTTAGTATAAGAGCCTAGGTTACCGGTCTTACAAGTACTAGAGCAAATGTCTGGTAGATTCTTGTGGAATGGTACGATGACATCCGTGCCCGTCCGCAAGAGACTATAGGACATTTAGAGGTTTCCCTTCATTCATTACATTGTGCCGCCCCAAATACGCCGTCCCCTGGTTGGATCCAATTGGTATCTGGATGATTTCAATTAGTATCCTGACGGGCTAATTGGTATCTATCGATTCCAATTGGTGTCTCTCTATTTTGACGCAAGAAAGATTTCTGTAGCGGGTGCGTAGTATTTGTGTGACCAAAAGGCATTTCAGTGATAATGTTAGTGTTATAGACTGGGTATTGATTCTGGGTATTTTTAGCAAATTAATAGCGCATTCGTACTAGTAGGTGAAAACCATGTTTTTATGCGCTAATCATCTAAGTAAGCCCCTACGCGACCCACCTGGAGGGTAAAAGTTTCGCCCACTAGCACTGTAGCACCGCTGTAGCGGCACGGGGACCGCTACAGAGGCATCGCTATAGTGGACCCAAAATTTATGCAAGGGTCCGCTATAGCGACACACTCACTGCCATAGTGGTACCATTGCAGCGGTCGAGTGACCGCCATAGCAGTACCATTCGACCAGTAGCCTTCCCTTCCTCTCTTGTTTGCCAAGTTGTGTAGTTCATCAACAAATCAAGAAGAAATCAATTTCCAAAGCAAATACATTCATAAAAACATCCGCCCAACTAGGGCAATTGTCTTACGAGCACCCTTAAATTGGGGTACCCGCACTAAAACAACAAAATAGAAATTATCCAAACATGCCAAAAATAACCAAAAGCAAGCGAATTGTCTGAACATCAAAGCCATATAAGGACAAGTACTAACCAAAGCTGAAAAACAAAAAGGGGGAGGGGGAATCTCTAAGCCACTCCTTAGTTAGTCATCTCGTCACCACCATCCTCCGAGTCACAAGAGTCCTCGCTGTCAAGTCCGGACTCGCTAAGGAAGGACAACTGGGAGGCATCTTTGGTAGTCACCCTGGGAGGCTTCACCTTCGAGACAAGGGCCTTCAGAAGACTTTTGATGCCCTTCCACATCTTCACAAACAACTTATCCCTAAGCCCGCTCTCTTTTCTTTTTCTTGTCCAAGTCATCCGGAGATCCACATGGGCCGAGCCTAAGATCCATAGGCGACACCGCAAGGCATCCTGACCTCTCCCATCTTGGTCGGGACTCCATATAACTCTTCACTTTGTGGTAAAATAGTCGATCCCGCGGCCTTGCTAGATGACCCGGCCTCTATGGAAGGCCGTGCAAACCCCATCACGGCCATTCTCACCGTAGCCATATCAGCCTCTATGCGCTCTAGGGTACCCGGGGCTTGTGACTGACCACTCCCGCCCTGTGGCTCATCGCTGTCCTCGCTGTCATCCGAGCTAGTCCTCTTTCTCTTGCCCCTACCCTGTGACCCCTTGACCTTCAACGGGTCCAAAGTGACATCGCACTCCATATAGCGGTCCCCAGGCTCCAAAGGCACCCTAGAATTATGGCAGAAATGGGTAATTAGCGAGGGAAACATCAAGCTCAGGCCAACCTTGGCTATAAAATCCCGTCACTCCTCGATCACCTGTATGCCCACATTCACGGGCAAACCATCCAGGATACAAGCCACCACAAGGTCCCGCGGGTAAGTGACATCAGTAGTGTTGCTCGAAAGGCAAACCCATCGGGCAACGAGGTTTAACCACCTTCGGGCCTCAGGAGTAAAGTGTCGACTCTTAATAGCCAAACGGGAGATAACCCAGGTATCCTTTTTCCTTTTTGATTCCCTCACCAACATCCTTACCAACCACGGCCCGTTTCCTTCAATGTCTTTGGCCCCAAGCTCATCCTGTGGAGGGTTGGGCAGCCCATGAATGGCATTGATGGCCTCAGCACCCACTTTTATATTAAACCCCCGAATAGTAATCTGCGGCTCCGGGACAGTCCAATCCATAGTAGGGAGCATAGCATAGAACTCCCTGACCCAGTTACATTTGACATTTTTGGGCTCCTCGACTAACGGACCCCAACCAATGTGGTATAGAGTTTGATAGAATTCTGGGGCCAGCTCTTCAATCCGATCCATAATGAAAGGTTTGTTGTCCCATGAAACGCCTCTTACAAGCATTGTTGGGGAATTTAACGTATGCGGGGGGAGCTGGGGGTTGTTGTTGATCCGCCATAGTAAAATGAGAGAATTAGCCTGAAAAAGTGAGAAGGAGAGCTAGAATAGTGTGGTACATGGGCGGTGATAGACCATGCATGAAATAGTAGAAAAAGCCACAATTTTGATTCTACCTGAAGCAGCTCCGCTGCAGCGGTGGTATGGCCGCTGCAGCAAAGCCGCTATTGCGGCATTAGGGCCGCTACAACAGACAAGTTGTCGCCATAGCGGTGCTTTATCGATGTAGCGGGCTCGCTATAGCGAGCAAGTCACCGCTATAGCGGCCACCTCCCAAGTCAGTAGGACCAATCCCAGTGATTGATCCATTGCTATAGCGGTACTACTGTAGCGGTGGAAGGACCGCCACAGTGGTGCCCGTCTTCTCCAGTCTGAAAAAATTCCTACCCCCACCTTTTCAAACCCAAAATTTTCATCATGATTTTTCTATTTTTGTCAAGGATCAAGTAGTATGATAGCATACATGATTTTTATAACTTGTTCTACCCTATTTCGACTGCCATAGTCACTACAATTTTAAGCAAGAACACCAAAAATTTGCACCACAATAAAACACCCACCCCCACATAAAAACTACCCCCTCTTTAGCAGATCTTCGGTATAAAGTGTTGCTAAGACTTTATGAACGTGAACTAACCCTCCATGATTCAAGGAACTACCCTTCCCAGGAACCAAAAACCTTTTTTTGTCTAGAAAATCGATTTTTCTTCCTAATCTAGCAAGTTAAGCATGAAAAATTTGAAATAGATAAGCTATAGGATAGTGAAAGAGAGCAATACCTTGAAATGGCGAGTGATCTGCAAGCTTGGCAAGAAAAGTGAACTTTGGAGCGAAAAGAAAATCCTTTATTTCTTTCCCTTCTTATTAGTTTTTGGTGTAGTGTTTTTGGTTAATGGAAGGGGGTAGGGTGGTTATAAGGAAGTGGGGAGGGAAATAAGGGGTTGAGTAATGTATAAGGGGGAAGAATTTTCGTGGGCAGTGGAGAGGTTTTCCGTTATGGGGAAATAAAGGGGAAATGGGAGGGGTGAACTCCCTTTATTTTTGTTTCTGCCGATGACCACTGCGGGCGGCATATCGACCGCTGTAGCGGTACCACTATAGTGGTCCTCTGGCCGCTATAGCGGTGGCAGTGAAATTTTTGTTTTTGTGTTTTCGTTCATTTCTTTCCCTATAGCAATGGCTCGAAACCCTATTTCCCAAGGTGTAGGGCCCAGGAAGGTGACCGTTACCTCACCCCACCGTAATTGGGGATGAACGATAGTTTAATTGGTATCTGATGTAATGACCTTTCCAGTTTTTATTTAATATTCCGCGAACCCATGCCTAATCTAGGTCTAGGGTCGTAAATAATAAGCTCCATGGCGTGTTTTAAGGGCTAAGAATAGTAAAAATCAATTCCGGGTAAAATTAGAAATTGCGGGCCAGGGAAAAGAAGCGGACCACTATATCGGTCAATAGTAGTCCACTATAGCGACATACCGACCGCCGCAATGTGACCGCCGCGGCGGTACGTAAAGCAACGGCCCCGTTTTTGGTCACTTAGTTTTTTCTCTCCTTTTTCAATAAAGAACTCCCAAAGGCTGCTTCTAGGGTTCCATATGAAAGAAAAACCCTTGTGCCAAGAAAAAGAGACCCTTCTAATTTCTTCCCCACCATTCCCTACGACTATTACCTCTCAAGGATTCGGAAGAAAGCTAGGAAGATGATCAATTCATGAAGATTCAATTAGTTGTTCGTTAACAAGGTAGGTTATGGTTTACTTGAGTTAGACTTTGATTAGTACATCGTATATACTTTTAGAGTTGACACAAGACTACATTATTAGGTCTTCGGACATGGTGTTGGGTTGGACATATTCCATAACATAACTAAAATCTTGTGTTAATAATATTTAGGGTAACAATGAATGTTTACTAATGTGAGTACTATTATCATGGAAGGGGTGTCTCGTGTTTAATTTATGCATCTCTAGGAGGGTGTGAGTTCCGCCTTATTTCTCGGTTGTATTGGATTATTCACATGGTTATCTTTCTTGTAAATAAGAAATTGTATTGAGAGATCCAAGTAAGTCGGACTAGCATAGCACCCATCAAGGGCATTGTTTATGACTTGTTGATCTATTACATCATAACATTGCATTGCACGAGTTTGAGGAAATATAGGTAGCTGGAAAGGCTAAGTATGGAAAATTGAATTGTTTGGTCTTTTGGGCCGTTGAGCTAGATATGAGTATTCCTTATGATATGGATCTGCGATCGAGGTTCGTTTCGGGGCTGAGAATTTATGACTCGGGTCCGAGGAGTGGATCCAGAACGAGGGTACATAGACACCATGGGTCATCTGTAGGTCATAACTACTGAGCTATGACATCAGATAGCATGTATGTACAGTGTGGTTGGGTCCTTATATCGAATTTTGCATTGCACTACATCTCATATTTCTATGATTATACTTGCGTATACTACTGTCCTTGATATTGCATATTCATCTTTATGTTTTCATTGAGAGTCTGGGTGGAGAGGGGATTAATATATGATAAGCGTGGAGACGAGAGTCAATAGGTTGAATGAAAGGAAGAGAGCGGTTGTGATAAGTAGAACACCTGTAATTCTTGGAGATAAAATGAGCGAGCAGTTGAGAGAGGAAAGGTAAGTAGTGAGGGGGTAATCATCCTTAGCGAGAATCTTAAGGTTCATTGACCTATCTGTTTATCTTATCGACTTTATATTGTGTTGCGTGAACTAATCTTAGTCGACCTATGATACTTACCAGTACGTGTAGTGTACTGATACTACTCTTTCTACGGCCTTTTTGGGTGTAGATATGTTGTAGATTTTAGTAGAAGTTTCGACATGTGGATTTATCAGGCATTCTCCTACAGCCTCGCTCATCTCACTCCAGGCAGAGGTTGTGTCATTTATTTTATCTACCTGTACAGTAAGAGCGCTTGTACCTGTCTAGACTAGATCCCGTGGATTTCTTTTCAGTCTTATTGTATTTTAAAATAGAATCTATATGACTCTTTTACTGTAATATTGTGATTTTTGAAAGATTGTTGTCGCAACTGTTTAAATATTGGGTTTAGTTGGTAAGGGTTCGCCTACTAGGATAGTAATATGGTAGGTGCCCGCATGACCTGTGGGTTGGGTCATGACAAGTTTAAGAAAACAAGAGGTTGTTTTCAAGGATTTTGAGGTGTTGGTGTTGGTGTTGAAGTTGTAGTCCTAATCCCTCCTTTTTGATCTTTTTGTTGCCCCTAAAAAGGTAATAGCCCCATTTCCATCCTATTTACTTCATTTTTATTTCTTTTAATAGATTTTAGTCTGTATATTATACTTTGAGCTATGTTTGAGGTTTCTTCGGTGTTATTTACTGTTAAATAGCTTTGTTTGTGTGGAATTGATGATATTATTATAGTTTAGTGGTTGTTAAGTTGATTGATGTTTAAAATGGTTGAAAATGAGAAGAAAAGCATGTCTTATCTTGTTGTTACTATTACATTGGATTATTTGTTAATTTTAAGATGTTTAGGTTGATTCTAAGTCTTAAACTATGTGTTGGTTGTATCTGGAAATTTTTTCCTGAAGTATGGTGTCTTGAAATGGTTTAATTGAAAGGGAAAGCCTTGCTTGTTTACTATTAAGTTATAATGATAGTGCAGTAGGTTTTAAGAGGTTTTGGTGTCAAAAATTGAATGCTAAAGCTAAAAAAAAAATGAGGTTTAAAAGAGATAGAATGGTTATTTGTTGCATTTCTTTGTTGTTTTATCCAATCTTTTTCAAAATACTATCTTGCTATGGTGATGAAGTGTAATGAGGTCTAAAAGAGTTTTTAGGGGGTTCATTAACAACTTCAAGGTTAAGAATGAGTTTGGAATAAGGTTAGGTGTTAGTCAATCCAGTCCACTGCTTCTTTTGCTTGTTTTAAAAGGGGTTGAGCTGATATTTTGTAATCTTATGACTATTTGACTACTGGTTCTGAGTTTTCTGTGCATTTGTGTTCCTATATGATTACATTAAGTCTATATTTATGCTTGTTTGGTTAGTTTGAGTAGACTTTGGTTCATTTTGGTTTAATTTACTAGTAGTTGTCTTTGATTATTACTCTAAAACCGTGTATAAGTCTAGAAAAATGAACCTGCCATCCCTATCTATTGGAAAATGGATATACTTAGTCTAAATTATCCTCATAATGTTGTAGAATCTGTTTAAAATTAGCTTTGGTGATCTTTGACTGAAAACTAGCTCCTCTCCCCCCTGAGAATGAGTCTAAGCCTTTACTATTGTTTAAAATGATCTTGCTTGAGCATACTCTTGATATTCTGAGGTTTCTTTGCACATTTTTTACCTTGTATGAGCCATAAGCTAAGTCTGGACCTTGCATACCCTTTTAAAACTTTGATGTGTACTGATTTGTCCTGTATGGTTGGCATATACTTGAATTAAGAGAATTGAAACTCCTTGCTTGCTTCGGGTTTAAACTAGACCCTCTCTCTTAAAGTATGAACCGTTAGTATAATTGTGAAAGATAAGCTTGTAACTACCTTTTCTTGTAAAACAAATGACTAATTAAAACTGTGTGTGAACCTATGTGTGCATTTGACAGTTCCGTGTTGACTTACCTACATTGATCACCTTCGTATTATGTCAAGTATTTGAAGAAGTAAAATATGACATTGCCTACTTGGTTATGAGCTCTGAAACTGGTTAAGGCTTTGAAGTAAAAGATAAAGCTAAAAATGGAACTCTGATGGATCTCCACTTACCTAGTTGACTCATTAGAATGGCTTAAGCCTTAAATGACCCTGATCATGTCTAAAACTTGCATGAAACTGAATTTGTGATTGGATCTTCTTGTCTGAGACTAATTATGAGAAATCTGGATATAAATGAACTTAGTATCATGCTACATTGAAGCTAAATGGTTTTTCACACCTATGTCTATCCTGAGGCCTGTTTTTTGTAAACTTTGGAGTTCCTATGCAAAATCTCTTGCCACTACTTGTTGTTTAAGTGAAAGAATGTCTAATGTCTTCCTTGTTTGGCTCATAATGAGTGACATGAATACTTTAGGACTTACATTGGGACCCCTTTATTGTATTGTGACATTGCTATAACTTGTCTTCATATATGCTAATTAACATGTACTATGTATTAGAGCTTTTTTTTTTTTTTTTTTTTTTTACTTGCTTTGCCCAGTGACCTTTCTATCTTGCTGTGTCATTCTCATTGTTGAATTCCAAGATGTGTTTATCTGTCTATATGATTTACCGAATTTAAGAGTTAAAATTTAGGGTATAATTGCATGATATAATGTGAGTTTAGGGGGATATAAGAGGGTATGCCCCTCTTGAAGGTTTTGCCCTCTATATCCCTAAGTATATGAGTGGTATATCTTGTATATTGAGTTTCATATAATTAACAAATTCCTGAAAAAGCATTGTAAACAAGCGATATGTTTGTGTATTTCACAACCTTTATACTTAGAAAAAATTCAAGACGAATGAGGGAGTATATCAGTGAGCATATGAGTGTATACCATGTATTTACCCTTCCACACTTAGAAAATTTACGAGGGGAAACTATTGTGGGCTTGTTGATGGGCCTGGCTTGGTGGACTAATCATCAGTCGACTGTTGCCCATTATTACTAGGCCATTATTATTCTGATTAGTCTCTTATTATTACTGGGCTTAGCCCAAAAGTTGTAATTTATTTTTTTGGCTTTGTAATAATTATTGTAGTTTAAATTTTCTACACTTAGTTTAATTATTGGATGTATGCTAATGTAATTGTATGCCCTTTTTGCATCTTATACCCTAAAACCCATTGGTGGGTCCCAACGGGGCCCATTAACGTATCTAGATCGAGTCAACCTCATTATGGACGGGCTAAGCATTTGGAGCATAATTTGGAGCGGATAAATTTTCTACGCATTTATTCTATTAGGCTTGGTAGGCCCCACTCTCTATCTCTTGTTATTTATTTGGCAAAATTGATGAAATGTGTTTATTGGAACCCTTAAAAGATTATCCCATGTTTAAAGTCGCCAAAACTCAGCTTTTATACTATGCAAAACTGATTTTGGGAAAATTAATGTAACTTGCATTTTTTTAAAAAAAATAACGGACTGATTTAGTATAATTTGGACTAAAAATGATCAATTTTATAAACTATGGGACTGATTTGGACTTCTTTTGAAAACCTGCGGACTATTGACTATATGGACTCATTTAAACTTATTGGATTGATTTGGACTTCCAAAAACTTGGACTAAAATTGGCTAAATAATCTAAAATGTAAATATAGTTGGCAAATGGACCATAATAGTATGCCTTAACCTATTTTCTACATTTAACTAAAAACTCTTTGAAAAACTTAAAACTTAAACGGGTGGGCTTACGTAGTGTTCTATTTAGGTTAAACGCCTTCGGGATTTAACCTAGGTGTTCTAGTCCAAAACCCAAAATGCCCAATTTTGGGCAAAACTCTACCGCTTTTATCTTTTGAAAATGTTGTATTTTTGCATGAATGACTAAGCTTTTTATTGCGAGAATCTAAAACAAAAGCAGTTTTTATCAAAAGCTATTTATATCTACAAGGCATACTATTAGAACTTGTAGGTCAACCATAATTTACGGATCCTTAATACCGGGGTGCCTAGCACCTTCCCAGGAAGATCACCAGAATCCTTACCCGAACTTTGGTTAGATTAGGATTCTTTTAAAATTTAATCGTTTTGAATGAACCCCTTTCGAACTTGTTTTCCTAATTTCCTAAAAATTAGGTGGCGACTCTAAAATAAAGTCCATTTATAGCACCATCCACGTAGAAGTATATTTTTTTCCTTTACTCCGGTATGATTGACAACCGTACTTCCCCAGGACGCTTTCCTTTTTAAATGAGGCAAGTGCAAATACGAATCGGAAAAAATAGAACCGCTACAGGGATTACTATCCGTTGCACAAATAGGTGTACTAGACCAAAACCCAAATTTTACACATATAACTATTTTTTTGGGTAATTATGGTGTCGTGGTCAGGTAAGGCGCACCTCTGTTAATTCCATAGTGAACCTGCTACTTCGATCAATACATGTAATGGGAAACTTTGTCCACCAAAATTTGAACATACGCAAGAAATCAAAGTGTTTTTGTCGTCATTAGAATTTGAACCTAAGATCTCATGACTCTCACACTACATTGACCGCATATAACTAGGTCTTTTATGAAAAGTTAAAAAGCTACATATAACAAGGTTGGCTTGACTTAAATAGAATATCCTTTATATATCATTGAAATGACAAAAATAAAATAAGTAGATGAACAATGAGCGACAAACTCATAACTAGAAAACACTATTAGAAGACAAGATAAAAAAACAAAGATAGAGAAAATAAAAGTATTACATGCTCAATGAACACAATAAGGGTGCCCATCGGTCTCTTCTCCACCAGTTTTTTCATTATACCAATTTCATTTCCAACATCTTCATTAAGTTTCTTCTTCCTTTCCTCAAGTTTGATCCTCTTAACCACAAATACCTTTTTAAACCATTAATTTCTCTAACACCAAGTTCATTGAATGCCTTTTTGCACTCAAAAAGTTTGTTGAAGAGGTTCTCCATTTCCTTCTCCTCAACCATTTTCTCTATTTTATTAATACTCGTTTTTTAACCTACCTCATTGTCGAGCAGGTGCCACGAACCGTCAAACCTGAGCTTTTCCCTTCCGAAGAGCCTCTGAATACTCAAAGTCTATCCATTACTAAAAAATAAGTTTGAAACACGAAAAAACAGTATCCTTATTGTTGTACATTCGTTCGAATCAAAATGAACTAAGGAAAAGACGAAAATCGGACCCATAAGGGTAAAATGGGTATTTCAAAGATGGAATAGGTAACCCAACGTTCTATAAGTTCAATTCTACCCTCCAATTGCTAATTTAGCTCAATTATTGATCAATTTCATCACTCAAAGCAAAACCCCCAAATTAGGCATAAACCCTAGCTTTTCCTTATTCAATTTCATAACTCAAATGGAAGATTCAAGCTGTTGGTTACTAATTAAAGGAATTACATGCTTAGATTAGGAAAATCCATCAATTAATCTCACATTTGAATCCTAAAATTCAAATAACAAAGTGAAGGTTAAGACTCATCCTCTTCAATTAGTTTTATAGATTTCCACTACTGATTCAAGCTTAAGTGTTACACCTCGTAAATTTTCTCATCGTAAGAAAACTAATGTAATTCCAGAGAGGCTATGATACCCCTATAAGGTTAAGGAAGACTTTTAATAAGTGTTAGACAAGTATTTAAAGGTTCTGAGACTAAGCGAATCGAAGAAATTAAGTTTATCACAACTTTGGAAAAATTTGGCAGAATTCTGGACAAGATTTTTGGTCCAACTTGAGAGAGGCATATCTCATAGAATATGAGAAATTATGGAATTCATAACCTACATAAATAGAAGTTTAGGAAGTTAGCTTTTCAATGAAATTTACAGATTTCAAATATGAGAAATACAAAGAGAGTTATGGTCTGTATAAAAAATTACGATTTGAATTACGAACCGTAATTTGAATTACGGTCAGTAATTGGTGACCGTAAAAATTGAAGCGGTGAGTTTCCAGAATGTTATAATTATGATTCCCTCTTTATTTTTTTCAGTTTAACATAACCCCAAGTCCTAGAAACCTCTCTAAACATATTCCAACATATTTTCATGCCTAAACCAAAGATCAAAGTGAAGATTAAAGTGGTTAGGGTTTCCAATTGAGGTCTACACTTGTCTCATCTTCTTGAAGATGCTTGGGTGAGAATTTCTTAAGGTGGAGTAACCTTGGAATTGAAGTGTTCTTGAATTTTGAGGTAAGATTTCATCATAGTTCCATGCTTGTGTGTTTATTTGATAAATATGTTAAGATTTGAGGAGAGGAAATTGGAAGAAAAGTTTAAATATGAATTTGATGATATTTTGAGTTGTAAATTAACTTGAGCTATAATTATTAGTATGTTATGAGTATAATCTTGCTATGAGGGATAATAATGATAATGAGGAAGTGTTGTATAAAAGTGTATAAGGGATTGTGTTGAAGTTGTTGTTATGGATTGATTATGAAAAGAAGTTTGGATTGATTTGAGTCAAATTTGAATATAAATCTCTTGGCTATGGTATGTTGATGTTGATATTGTTGTTTGGGAGTTGTTTTAGAATTTGGTGGGAGTAAGTGATATAGGGGAGATGCTGCCCAAAATTTGTTAGCTCACCTAATAGTCTAGTTTGACTTATAATAGTTTCAACGACCTAAACTTAGTGTGAATCATCTTAAATGTAGATTTGTAAACTCAAGAGGATAGGCAAGGAGTAGTAAGGAGACAACGAGGTATGTTAATGCTATCCCTTTCTTTCTAAAGACATGATTCCTTTATTGTGAATCCATCCATGGTATCCATAATGTCCTACTCCTAGAAATGCTAGAAGCTCATAATTTTCAAGGTTCTTATGATTTTGTTGATAAATGTTCTTTATAATGATGATGATAGTGATGATGATGATGGTTCCATTTCCAAAGATACCAAAGCTTATAGTTCTTGATGCTCTCATGATATTATTGAGCTTGTTCCATGATTATTGATTTTATTCATTGTTGTTGATCGGACCTTATGGTACTTTTTCTTTCAAGGTGGGATATAGTGATGATGATGATTTCATAATTGAAATCGGAGTTTTACTTACCTTACGTTACTCCGATAGAGTTGTAACGTTTTATTTGGTTGTAACGTTTTATTTGGGCTCTCATGCATGCTTTATATATATGTCTTTTTTCACACCGCACCGCGCTATAGTCAGTCGGGCAGGCGGGCAGATGCGCACACCACTGCAGTGGGCAGCTTATGATATCATCCAGGACGCGGGATGCCCGGACGTGGGATGATGATGATATGATGATAACACCACGCCTATATGGCCGGGCAGTATACTATATATATGTATGTATAAGATGTTTCTTTTTAAAAGCTAAGCATGCATGACATCCGCCTTAAGAGGCATTAAGATGTACAGGTTATTTCTCTTATCTCATGTTACTTTTCATATCTCTTATTATGTTATAATTCATACTTTACATACTCAGTACATTATTATTACTGACGTCCTTTTGTTTGTGGACGCTACGTTCATGCCCGCAGGTAGACAGGGAGACTGACCAGACCCCTAGGCTACTTTACCAGCGATTACACAGGAGCGCTCTATTTGTTCTGGAGATACAATTCAACTGGTACTATTCTTTTGTGTATATATGTGCAATTTGATATATTTGTGGGTCCACCACCAGGTTTAGTGATATGGTGAAAAGGTTTGACTAATAATCAGAAGAAAGAGGTGAAGGATTGCATAGGGAAACTACCTTCGTTGATGAGTATGACTGGGGATCCGGGTCTGCTAGAGATTATTACTGGTTATTAGGATAATGATAGAATGTGTTCAGATTTGGAGAAATAGAGATGACTCTCACTTTAGAAGAGATTAGAGATAGCTTGGAAAGCGTAGGAAGCGCTTCCAAAAAGAAGTTAGCTCAAAATATTTTTACCCCTTATAAACCTACCCCAAAAAAAATCAAAGACATGTTTCTTTTTGTCAACAAAGCCGATTGGGCACAGGGACCCACTATAACCTGTAGAGAGTTATATGGGAGATATTCATCCAAACAGAGGTACGAAAACCACATCCTTGAGTTTTCTTCACTCCAGTCTTGGGAGGCTAACCAAACACTAGTCTTTTTCACCTGCCTATTGGGAACATTGGTATTTCCACTAAACATCTTCCTAGCTATTGACACCTAGGTTGTCTTTGTTTCCCATGCTGTTCTTAGGATGGTTACAACGAATGGGCTTACCAAATATTTTGACATCATCCCTACTATCCTATCAGATATATATCGGGCTTTGGGAAAGTGTCGTAACCATTATTACTACTTCCAGGGTTGCAACCTCTTAGTTAAATGGTGGATACTTAAGCATTTAGATAGGATCGGTTTATATACCCGTCGAGATCCGGCCCTGAGAGAGCATGATTTGGGAGTCACCGCTATGCCTTGTAGGGTTCAAGATAAAGGAGGATGGGCTCACATCTTTTCCAGACTTAGAGATGAACATATCAGGTGGAGAGTACTTGATTTTCATTCCAAGAATGTTTGTGTTAAGAGCCGTAGGGGTCCATATTTACCGCTTATGGGCATTAAGGGAATCAGACCCTATGCACTATTAAGAGTACTTAGACAGTTTGGTCTGAGACAGGTTATTCCAAATGTAGGTAATATGGGAGAGTTTGAACGAGATTATGAAGAAGGTCATATCGAAGGTATAAATGATGCCTAGAAAGATTGGAAGAATGTGACAAGGGAAGATAAGTTGGATAAGGATCCAAAAATCCAAGTCATGATGAAGACTACTACGAGTGGCTTGGGGCTGAGCTAACTGGTACTGCTACTCCAAGACCGTATCTGTACAAATTTCCCCTAGATAGGGAAGCCACGAATGCAATTCAGGTTAGAAGAATGAAACGACGGGCAGAAGGGAGAGAAGCGGATAACCAAGCAAAAATAAAATATGACCAAGAGATAATTAAGAGTTTGACAGACGAGGAAGATGCCTCATTGAAGATCTTATAATGGCTTGACACTTTTGTTAAAGGAGCCATATATACAGGGACACCATTTACTTACGATTAGAGGGGTTAGTGGATTGGGATAGCATTGATGCCAGCCTATGTAGCCATTTAGACCGCCCTTCGAAGGGCTAAGAAGGTACGAGATTATAGAGAGCAGATTTCTGTCCGTGGAGCCGACTTTTTCTGATTATCGCATTTCATTTAGTCTAAAAGCCTTGTAATCCCACTTGGGAAAATATTAATGAAAAGCACGGGGATTTTTATTTTTCTGGAACAATACATTTGTTTTACATATGACACAATTTTGCTTCATACGCTAGTAGCCTCGGAGCAACGGGGTATTGGAAAGTGAATTATATATTGTCTAAATGCTTATTTGATACAACCGCTTTGTGTGAAAATCATATATATTGTTAAAACTCTTTATTGGTCCACATTCCGAACACTACCTAAAAGAAAAACCAAGAAAATAACCCTTAAAACCAAATTTAGCTCCTCTTTTAAAAAAGGTTGATTTGTTAATAGGAAATGGAGACTCCAGACAGCATGAGTGCGACTTGTCCCTACGTCAACCTAGTCAGTGATGATGAGAACATGGAAGCGACACGTAAGAAAGACCGACAGTGGGATGATAGCATGGCCCTGGCTACTCTCAGAATGAAAGAAGCTGTCCAGACCACTAAGGCGGCCAATGAGAAGATAAAACTCTCCTAGCTTATGTTGAGGAACTAACTAAGCAACACCCCGCCAATCAGATAAAATGGGGAAAGACACCTGAAGCACCACTTGGGAGTTATGTCCCGCTCAGTCAACAAGAACGGCTTGACCCCATACCTTATGGAAATGATGAACAGCTTATCCCCAATTTGAAAGTCTATGGAGACCCGCTCGAATCTCAGCTCGAGGAACCTCCAGTTTCTTGCACAATTATTCTCAAGGGCACAAGATCGCACAATTGGGGTACGCCCATAGAGATTTCCAAACAAGAGCTCTTAGAGACTTTGGGGAGTTTTGGACGCACAAAGCCCAAATCTATTGCCACTATGTGCTCCTTCTATGATTTATAGAAAATGTCCCTAATACCGAAGTCAGTCAGGCTATACAGCCAATGAGTGTGGAGTATTGGAAAGGAAGCTTATCAAATTGATTGACCAAGGGAGAATTACCCAACTGTGGGGGCCCCACTCTTTCCTGATCCATGACCAAGGAAAAAATCATCCAGAAAAGATATCGAGGGTTAGGTTCTGGAGAAGCGACTTTTCCAAATTCGAGAAGTCATATGCCAGGATTCACTCCCTACTATGTAGTGTGAAGAAGACAAGAGCATTGCCATAAACCTGTTAGGGTCTCCCAGGATCTCCAAGAGAAAGGGTTTGTGTGTATCATCATGGCCGCCCTGGCCACAACATTGAGGAATGGGTGGATTTCAAGCTTGAATTGGAACGCCTCGTGATTTAAGGCCATGTTTGGATTGTCACCGGAAGATAAGGATAGAAGATGAAGATAAAGAAGACAATGAAGGCCTGCTTAGTATGGTTGGGTAGAAAAACATAAGTATCCCTTTACTGTTTTCAATAAGATAGAATATCCCTTTTCCTATTTATGTAAACGGAACCATGCCGACCTGATGTCCCGTTGGGGACATGTGGGAAGCCTACATAAAGCCTAGTCAAGGTAGAAACTAAGTTTTGGGTAGCATAGGAAAAAACATTTTCTGTGTATGCCTGAACTACGGATGTACCTGATTTCCCTTTGGCGGGATACGTAGGCAGTCTATCTAAGACTCGATCCTTTTACAATAAAAAATTAAACCCCCCACCCCCACCCCTTAGTACAGGATAGGTAGAAGCAAATCAACCATGAAGACCACTTACCCAAAAATCAATATTCCTAAAAACAGAAAAGACCAAAATACCCTTGGAATGCAAATCAATCAAGAGTTAAAATAAAATATATGAATGTATGTGCCATAATCTACAAAGAACGTGATATTTTGTGTTTCATGCTTAAATCTAACGCTAACTTGGGAGCCTTTGAGTTGTTTTCTCTTATAGACAGGGGGTCGACTCGCTGGCACCAGGTACTCGATCAAAAGCTGTTGCAGCGTCCTTAAACCTTCAATAAGGAAACATGCCTGAGACTCCACTGCCAAACAACAACCAAAATAGAAATGCTTTAGTCGAGGGTACCCCAACAGCTGACATAGCTGAAATGCCTTTGGAAGAGGTTGTTAACCTGCTAATGAGGCAATTGGACCTGAGATCTCATGACTCTCACACTTCATTGACAGCATATAACTAGGTTTCTATGAAAAGTTAAAAAGATACATATAACGAGGTTGACTAGACATAAGTAGAATATCCTTCATATATCATTAAAATGACAAAAATAACATAACAAACTCATAAAAAGGAAACAATATTAAAAGACAAGATGACAAACAAAGATAGAGAAATAAAAAATATTACATGCTGAATGAACATCCTAAGGATGCCTGTCATTCTCTTCTCCAGCATTTTTTTCATTAGAACCATTTTCATTTTCAACACCTTCATTAAGATTTTTCTTCCTTTCCTCAAGTTTAATCCTCTTAACACCAAATAGCTTTTTCAAAAACCCTTAATTTCTCTAGCACCAAGTTCATGGAATGCTCTTGTTCCCTTAACAAGTTGGTTGAAGGTTCTCCATTTCCTTCTCCTGAACCATTTGCTTTATTTTATTAATATATTCTTCTCGAGCATTCACTGATAATTGAAGGTATTTTTCATGGTTGACTAGCTTATTCAACCTTTTACCCTTGGGGTAAGCTAAATATTCCCTGACTATATCTTTAGCCTTGATTATAGATGGCCAAGTTTAAGGATTGTTTTCTCCAGGAGTAAAAACAATTAGACTGATTTCTATACTGTTACACCTTGGAAATTTCATGACGTTGGCATTATGAGTGCAATCCTAAAGTGGATATGAAAACCCTTATAAGGTTAGGAAGGGTATTTGATCACTTTAAATGTATACCTTAAGGCTTCAGAGTCATAAGAAGCGGTGGAAGTAAGTTCGTTGGAGAAATTGGAGTTTGAGTCATGTTTTGGGAAGATTTTGTAGCATTGAGTTATACATTGCTTAGAATTACCTTGAAGGGAAGCTATAGGTCCCCTTATATGGTTAATGAAGTTTTATATGAGTGCCAAGAAGGTTTCATAAGGATTGGAGGTTAAACGAATCGAAAAGAACGCAATTTCGCGAAACCGGAGGAATTGGGGCAGTAGGCAGCCGCATACTCAGTATGCTGGACCGCATACTTGCCTCAAACTCCTCATTTTGGGTGAGCTCTCTGCCCAGCACCACCCCCATGGTGTGGAGGGAGTATGCGGCCGTATACTCGGTATCTTTGGGCCGTGTGTGTGTGTGTGTGTGTGTGTGTGGAGCGGGGGGCGACTTTGCCACCTTTTTAAATCCCAAGAGATATCATTTTCATTTCAACATCCCACACTTATAGAGAGTTCTTGAAGGTTCCCCAATGTTCTAAACCTTTCTATATTATCAAGGGAGAAGATCAAACATCAAAACCCAAAGATAATCCATGGAAGGAAATTGTTCTTGCTTCTCTTCAAAGTTGTGGTAAACTTGGTCTTGAAAGGAGTCGAGGAAGGTAAAGTTCCTCTATTATAAGGTATGATCTTCCTATTATTTATACTATTGATTTGATGTAAGGATTTAGTAACTCTTGGAGAGGATAAGAATTAAAGTGGAGAAGCCATAAGTGTTGAAGTGAAGAAGATGACTAGGAGATGAACTTAAAAAGGGATTTTGGATAAATTTGAGATTAAATTGAATATAACTTCTTGATTATGATATGGTGGATGTTGTTATTGTTGTTTAGGAGCTATTTTATGATATGGTGGAAGTTGATAAAATAGGGGAAGTGCTACCCAAATTTCATTAGCTCGTTAATTATGCTAGTTTGAACTTAAGAGTGTTTTCAAGACCTACCCTTAGTATGAATCCTCTTGAATATAGATTTTGCGGGCTTTAGAGGAAAAACTTTAGTAGTTAAGAAGACGTAAAGGTATGCAAGGCTAACCCTTTCTTTCAAAAGGCATGATTTCCTAGTTGTGAACCTATACATGATATCCGCAATATTCCTATTCCTAGAGATACTAGGAGCTCATAATTTTCATGATTCTCATGATATTATTGACAATGTTCTTTGTGATAATAATGACAACGATTATGATGATGATTTCAATTCTAGAGATGCCAAAGCTTAAAGTCCTTGATGTTCTCATGATACTATTGAGCTTGTCACATGATTATTGAATTTTCTCATTGTTGTTGATTTCATTTTATAATAATTATTCTTTCAAGGTGAGATATCGCGTTGATGATGATTCCATAATAGAAGTCGGAGGTTTATCGACCTTACATCACTCCGATAGAGTAGTAATGTTTCATTGGGCTCTCATGCATGCTTTATACATACATATATATATATATATGTATTTTTTTTTACATCACGCCGCCCTATAGGCAGCCGGGCAGATACATAGATGTACACATCACTGCAGTGGGCAGCTTATAATATCATCCCGGACGCGGGATGCCCAGACGCGGGATAATAATTATAACACCGCGCCTACATTGCCGGGCAGTATAACACCGCGCACGTGGCCTCGCGAAGATAATACCGCGCCGTATGGCCGGGCGTATAATTGCTTCTCGCATGGCCGCGCGCAGTATAACACCGCGCCTGCATGGCCGCGCAGTATAACACCGCGCCTGCATGGCCGGGCAGTATAACACCGCGCCTATATGGCCGGGCAGTATACTATATATACGTATGTATGTATAAGATGTGGTTTTGAAAGAAAAAACTAAGCATGTATGATATCCGCCTTAAGAGGCAATCAGATGTATAGGTTATCTCTTTTATCTCATGCTCCTTATATCTTTATTATGTTATTATTCATGCCTTAGATACTCAATACATTATTCGGACTGACATCCTTTTATTTGTGGACGTTGCGTTCATGCCCGCAAGTAGGCAGGGAGACGGACCAGACCCTAGGTGATTCATCAGCGGAGTCTCAAGAGCGCTCCACTTACTTTGGAGCTACAGTCATTGGTATTACCCTTTTGTGTGCATATTTGGGCATGGCGGGGTGCTATCCCATCCTTATGATCTCTTGTACTCTATTTAGAGGCTCGTAGATAGATTGTATATTTAGATGTCTCACAACCTTACCGGTGCATATTTTGTATATCACTTTTGTAGACTTGTTGGCTTGTTTATATATATATATATATATATATATATATATATATATATATATATATATATATATATATATATATATGGGCATAGTTGATGATAACCATATAGATGAGCTATTATTTGAGAATTCATGCCCGTACAGATTATGATAACTGTGAGTTAGCCATGTGGTCCACCGAGATACAATTATAAGAAGCATGTTAGGTGGTGCTCGGTAGGATAGCTCCGGGTACCCGTCATGGCCCTCCGGTTGGGTCGTGACATATGCCACATAAAATAGATAACTCATTTGCTTGCTTACATAATGATTCTAATCTTTTTTCTATAAAGTCTCTTTTCGCACTTGGATCGAGATTGCTAGTTGTCCTAACCCCTTCAAATTTGTATTGATATTCATATTTAGCTACACTGAAAAAGAAAAATAGTAGAATATATGAATGAATTCCTATCTCTGAATATAAAATAAGAGTGTTAGGCTTATATTTATAGAAGTCTGATAGGGCCGCATAATTAAATAACTGATAGTTGATTGAGATAATATGATCAGATTTAGAAATAAACCAGTCCCTGTTGCTAAAAGATTGAGTTTTAGATGGAAGTTCTTAAGAATTAACGGATTGTAAGGTCTAAATGTTTTTGTAATGGTACTATATTATATAGGAGTTCCATTTCATGTTACATACACTTCTTCGATTTTATCTCTAAAAGATGATTGTAACCTCATTTCTTTTTCCTTGACAACTTCTATTGTCTTGCTTTTTGGTTTGAGAAATGGGGATGGCATAGAGAAATGTTAAGTTTGCAATATTAGTTGAGGAAATAACTCAATGGTCTCCTTATACGCTCTTGGACATTATAAAGAAATTCAAGGTTATTTTCTTTGTTGTACAACGGCTAGACTCAATATAGTTGTTGTAGGCTCTATAACATATTGGTTCATACTCCAAATTTTCTAGTTTCAAATAAGCAAGGTAGTTAAATGTACTATGTTGGTTGAGGGATGAACTATTGTCTCCTCATATGAACCTAGACAATTCTCTAGCTTCTATAGTTGGGTAACTTGGGTTAAGCCAATGTTCATTTTCATTACAGAAAAAACAAAAAAATAGTAATACCATTTCTTTCTTGACATTAATTTTTTTACCCTTTTGTTTCTTTTACATGATCTGAGGGGAGTTCCAAAATATTGAGTGATCTTGGTTCACTTTGATGTGGACTGTTGCCATACTTGAGGCAAAACAAATGCACATTTGAGGCCAAACAGATACTACTCTTGAGCTGCTATACTTGATGAACAATGGCTACACTTTAAAAGAAAATTATGGCTACATTTGATATGGGCTGATTGTTGCATTTTGATGAACCGCTGCTGCACTTTTAAATGTTCAGGATGTTGTAGTACCTGCTGAGCAGATGCAGAACTTAGAATGTTCAGATGTTTCACTTTGAATGCTCTGCTGCTACACTTGAATATTGCACCATGATGTGTATGTTGCTACATTTTTTTATGAACAGATATCACACTGTGATGTTGTACTATGTTACACAGCTACTGCATTTTTTATAGCTCAAAAGAGTTACACTATTGTTGAGCAGCTGTTGAATTTTCTTATTCAGATATTGCACATTCCTATATTATTTAACAACAGCTCTAAAACACCTCTCACAAAATGAAAATGGAATTTCTAACTTCAATATGCACGAGCCACTTGCTCCTTAGTGTGGTGTGTGTGTGTGTGTGAAACTTTGATGAGTGAAGATCCGAATTCTAATTACCAACAAATAAGCACAATCGAAAATGAAGAATTGCAAGAAAAAATGACCAGAGAGAGAAGCGAATGGGAAGGAAGAAGATGGATGAGAATAGTAACTTCTCGATTGTACAAACGTAGTGTAAAAGTAAAGAAATATGATAACGTAAAAGTGGAATACTCGTGTACAGAGAATAGGTGGCAAACCAAATAGTAATACTTGTTAAATGAAGTGAACGCACACAATACAATTTACGTTGAATAGACTACAAATTCCTATTGTTGTGTTCGTCCATGACTTATTCATTTCATATATATGTGTGTGTGTGTGTTACTACTATTTCCATTTGTTACCTTCGTTCCATTTTTTTAAGTCCATTAGACGTGAGCCTTGGTATATTGACATATGGAGTACTAACTTTGTGTGAATTTTTTAGAAAAGAACGCAAGTGGCCATTGCACACAAAAAATTACTCTTTCATACCCCCCTTATTTTCATACTTCTAAAATTATTTACCTGAAAAAATGGTCAAATTTGCCCTCCAACTATCGTCTATAGTTTAGATTTATCCATTGTTAGCGTTTTGGTTCACATTTTACCCCTCCCGTTAAGAAACTTGTTAAAAACATCCCTATTATTAATGGAAGGGACACACATAGCTATGACATGGTAAGTGATTAATTAAATTAGAACATGTGGCATTTAATTTATTTCTTAATGAAAAAGGGTATCAATATTTTAAATTTAAGAAGAAAAAAAAAAACAAATTTCTATACCCCCATCCAACCCTTCCTCTCCTTCCACTCGAGAACACCCCCACCATAGTAGACACAATTTTGTCCAGATTTTCATTCTCTTCGTTTCAATTTATTCTGTGTTTTTATTCTTTTGTTTCTCCTCAGTTCTCTGGGCTTCAATCCTAAAAGGAAGAGAATGGAAGGGAAGTGACATTTCTCTTTGAACTGGGACCAGCAGCTATGGCGAGTGAGTGTGTGAGAGAGGTGGATAAGCAATGGTTGCGGTAGCTGGTGGGTTTGTAGAAGGAGAGAGGGGTGAGGGGCTGGTTGGGTGGGAGCTAGACGAAGAAGTAATGGGTTTGGGTAAAAATTGGGGGAAGTGATGGGTTACATTTTAGTAAATTAACCGACCGTGGTGGACGACTGTGGAGGCGGTGGATGGTGGTGGATGATGGCGGAGAAGAAGAAGGGGAAGTGGTTGTTTGATGGAGAAGAAGATTAGGTATTGTATTTTTTTATTGAAAAGAAAATTACATGGAAAATTTCAATTGGTATGACTTAAAATAAAAAAGAAAAATTATATATATATATATATATATATATATATATATATATATATATATATATATATATATATATATATATATATATATACATGGCGTCCATACGGATAGATAAGGGCTCTTAGTCAGCAATTTGTTAGTGATAACGGCAAATGTAACAAGTTTCTTAACGGGAGGGGTAAATATGAACCAAAACTCTAACGAAAGGTAAATCTAAACTATAAATGATAGTTAGAGGGTAATTTGACTATTTTCTTTATTTACACTTCTTTATTTACACTTTTTTACCTATTGCAGCTCTTGTAGGTAATTATCTCTTCTTTTTTTTTTTTTTTTCTTTTTGAAGCAATTCCACTAGGCTTTGGGGCCTAGGGCTATTTTATTTAAATTTTCAAAAACGCAAGCATAAGTCTTTACAACTGTGGCCAAAATGGCTTAAAATGCAAGAAACTAAAATAATAGGCATCCTAGGGGTAAACAGACCCAACATGCTACTATCTAATGCCAAAGATATAAATAAGTCTAGACTAAAACTCATGCAGCCTTGTCCTCTCTATGTGCCTTGTGTATATCAAAACTGCATGGTGTATATCCATGGTATATACTAGTATATCTGCCTGAGAGATCCTGAATATAGGCCACTCTTCATTGCTGAACCTTGTATATGACATGAGAATCAAAATGGGATGAAAAACCATGCAATATGCAGCTGATATACCCCAGCATACATGAAGTACACTGCAATCTATCTGATGGCTGTTTATTACACAATTAATATGGTGTCCCATCAGTCTTTCCAGCTCTAACTTTGTGTTCCTAAATGATGTGCCTCTCTTATACTTGTCACTACAAGATCCACATATTAACAAATTCTCTGCAGATTGAGCACAAGGTGCTAATACCACTGCATAAAAGCCTGTCAGCATACAGATCTTGCATGATGTACCACAGTCTAGCAAAGACACCTGATAATTGTTGATGACCTAAACTTCTTTGAATAACTTTGCATTTCCTTTTGAGGTGCAACAATTTGACTATCTCAATATCATTTCCTGTGCCTATAGGTGTCACGCCCCGAACCATGGTCTGGGCGTAACACGGCACTCGGTGCCTGATTGCATGTGACCGAGCGAACCACATGGCTTGCTGAATCATCATGAGGCATACATGAGCGGAATTATAAAGTGAAGTGCATGATGAGTTTTTGTAAAACTTAATAAGTCATAATATTAAACAGAAGTACTTGGTTAAGTCATGAATGCGGACAATATCATAAATGAGCCAAACCGGCTAACCAATTCTGAAGTCTAGCATGACACTTGTCTTGTCTATGAAACCTCTAACATGAGTCTGAAATACGTAACATACTTGTCGGGACAAGGCCCCCAAACATACCTTTAGATGCAAAACTAAATAAAGAAAGACAATGCCTAAACCCCGAATGAGATGGGGCTCACCAATAAGCTGGTACGTGCAGATCCTAATGAGCAGAGGCGTCGTCCTGTAAATCCGTACCTACATCGTGAAATGCAGGCCCCTGGCAATAAAGGGGGACGTCAGCACATTGAATGTACTGGTATGTAAAGCAACTGAATGAAATAACATGGGACATGAAAATAACATAACCGAGTCGAGTCGAAACATGATCATGAACATGAGTACATATACATATATAACATGTGTAAAGTATCGTGAGTAGGGAGAGCAAAGAATATAACCGACAACATGGTCCGGTACTTGTGTCCTACCAAATAGAACACTCATACCTTGCCAGGGACATGAGATTTAATAATATTATGAAAGGATCGGTCATTATGAGAGATTGTCCTAAGCATGGGTGGAGCAATCCTCATCCTACGGTGGTTACATAGTTTCAGTGTCGTTTGAAGCCTTCTCGATAATTAATGCAACTCCCAAAAACATGAACATGTAAAATAGGTGGCACTTGTCGCCCATGGTTTTCATGAATATAACTTGCTTGTACATGGATATCATGAAATAACTTGTAAACGTGGTTTCATGAAATAACTTGTATTTAGCATTTATGTATCTTGTATCATAGCATGAAAGTAATTATATAATATAGTTGCATGAAAACTTGTAGACATGTAGGATATTCATGAAATAATCATTTTAGCTAAAACATGCATGCAAGAACCCATGGAATACAAGATATAGGTTTTCATGGATTACGGACTGATTCTCAATAATCATATGAAGTTATTAAGAACACAATGATAGAATAATAGCAATTCATGCATAATATAATCATGGACATAGGCCTAGGGTTATCATGAGCATGGTATAGAACCCTAGTTTTAGTAGAGAAACATAATTTATGGATTTTGAGGCGTGGGGAAGAACAATGGTGTTCCCACACGTAGATAGTAACCCTACATACCTGGTAATGCTCCAAACTTGAATCAAAGACGTTAACTTTGAAGAAGATTTCCAAAATCTTGAATTCTTGAACCTTGAGATGGGTTTTCTTGAAAACCCTAGGTTAGGAATGATGATTTCTTGTTTAGATTACAAGGATATATATTAGAATTAACTTGGAATGATTATAGTAGGCTTACCTTGGTGTTTTTGATGATGGGAGAGAATAGAAGGTCATTCTAGGGCTTGGGGGTGTGAAGAATGAAGTGAAAAAGCCTTAAAACGAAGTTTTATAATTGCTGTCGGACCCATTTTACGCCCTATTTTACATCCCGTAAAAGTTTTATGGATCGTATGTCTCACCGTAAATCAATTACAGTGATTTGGGCTTTCTGGGCCAATTTTACAGTCTGAATATACGGCCCGTATATTCCACCGTATATTGGCAGAACACTATTTTAGTAAAACGGGCATAAATTTTTGTACAGATATCTGTTTGACCTCCATAATATACCGTTGGAAAGATATTTCAAAGATTTACAACTTTCAAGAAGGAAATTTTCCCAAATTCCTTACAAATTTTTCCGTATACTCATTTTAATTGAGACGTGGTGCAAACTCACTTGAAAACACGCTCCGTAGGGTAGCTTCTGACTTTCCTTTGCTCAAGGACTCTTCTCATGTCTTGATTGGGTTTCAAACACCATTTATACACTACTCAAATTGGGTTCATTATACCCCCGTCTTATGAGTCAAATCTTAGCCCGAATGCACAAGGTGTTACAATAGGATCAATGAAATAGGTGAAAACAAGCATGTATCATCTCCTCTCTGGCCAGGATCAATGATACACAACTAGTCTGTATATGTTGTGATCTTGGTGCAGACTATGTCCCATAAATGCAGCCTCCAAATGAACTTGTAACCTGCAAAATAGAACACAAGGTTAGTAGAAAAAAATGTCCTTATACTCTCTTCCATGTGGATTTGAGTATAATGACCACCAGATCTCTATTTCACCACACCAGCCTCCATACTCCTCAGTACCTCCTTTTTGTTCTGATCCTTAAGTAGGGGCATAGCAACTTATCACTATTAAGAATCTTCCTCTCCTTTGTGTCAAGTTCTGCAAATCCATTGGCTGTCACCTCACCAAAATCAAGAGCAACATTGGCTAGATGATCTGCAAGCTGATTGCCTTCCCTCATTATATGCAGAACTTCAATTTCAGCATTGTCTATAATCTCAAGAAATTCTTCTACCATTATCTTCTTCATCATCATTGAGTCTGTTTCCAATATAAAGGAATACATATGCTTGGAAAGATAGAATTTAGTAGCTTCTAACAGTGCTATGGCTTCAGATTCTGTGTTAGTAGCCTCTCCTATTTCCTTTGCTCTAGCATACACCAAGTCACCTAGACTATCTCTAACACAAAAAGCATAGCTACTTCTACCAGGATTGCCCCTGGTTGCACCATCAGAGTTACATTTCCACCACCCTTCATGAGACAGTGTCCACCAAACCTGAGTGACCTGAAGTTTTGGCTTAAATTGCTCCAAAATTCTTAGAATATCTGGCAACTAAAGTGGCACATTCTTAATGCCAGGTTTCCTAATTTTCACTAACTTCTGAATGTCAGCTGATGCTTGATACGACACCCTTGCATTTGATACCTTGTTCTTGTGTTTGTCTCTATTTCTTTTCTTCCATAGCTGCCAAATAATGATAGAAGGCACCGCATAGACAAATTGTACCGTTTCATCCTTGATATAATAGTTGTATTCCACCATGTCATAATGACTTGATGCAGTTGCATTCCTGCAATGTTCAGACCTGCAGCATGTGAAAAATAAGTCCAAAGAGTTTGGGCAATCTCACACCTTAAGAATATATGTGGAACAGTCTCTTCTTTAGGATCAGCAGGACAGCATAAACACTTCGAAGGGAGATTGTAACCCCAACTCTTCACCACATCATCCAATGGTACTTTTAGATGCCAAACTCTCCACATGGTAAAAGCAATCTTGAAGGGAAACCCCTTGACCCATATTTTGTTATACACCTCCTTCTTCTGACCCTTACTCCTCACATGATCCCATGCAGATTTAACTGTGAATTCTCCATTTGACTCTAGCATCCACCAAGGTGTATCCAGTACACCCTCTCTAGCAGGTGGTTTGATGTCATTAATGACGAAATCTGCTAGTTCCTCAGGTAAGTGATTTCTCAATGCAGCTTCATCCCATCTTCCTTGAACAACCATATCACTCACATTCTGAATATCTTCATTGCAATAAAAATCAGGTAAGGTTAGAAAATATAATGGCCCTGCTCCAGTCCAATTGTCAAACCAAAATAATGAGGAACCCATCCTCAATTGCCACCATATGTGATGATCCATGTGATCTCTAGCTTCAAGCATTTTCCTCCACACCAATGAGCCTTGTTTCCATAGTTACTAGCACCTGATTATTCTTCTTGAGATATTTGTTTCCCATATATGCACTCCATAATGATGGCTTGGTTCTGAAGTTCCACCACAGCTCGGCAAATAATGCCAATGACATGTCATACAAGGATATAAAACCAAGGCCACCTTCATCTTGAGGTAAACAAACTGTGTGCCATTTAGTCCAATGCCTTCTCCTTTCACCCTCAGAATTGCTCCAAAAGAATTGAGCAAAGATCTTATGTAGTTTTTCAACCACAAAAGATGGAGTATATATGGCAGACAGTAAGTGCATGGGCATAGCCTGCAATACATGTTTCAACAGGACTGCTTTACCACCAAAAGAGAGCATTCTCCCTTTCCATCCTTTGCAACCTTGTCCCTTATTCTTTTAAGAAGTTCAATAGAATGACATCTTAGCCTTGCTATAATATATAGGACAACCAAGATATATAATAGGAAAAGCTTTCCTATTAATACCAGTTATCCATTCCACCCTCACAAACCAAGATTCATCAACTCTGTCATGCAAGTACACAACACTTTTACCTCTATTAATTAGTTGTCCTGATGTAGTCTCATAATCAACCAGTACCCTCATAATCATTCTCAAGGATATCTCACAAGCTGATGCAAATATAATAGTATCATCTGCATAGCATAAGTGATTTATCCTTGGGCTCCACTTTGGCAAACCAAATCCACAAAAACCATGATCATGATGCAATGAATTCAAAGCCTTGGAAAGAACTTCTGCAGCTAGAATAAACAAGGTAGGTGATAAAGGATCACCTTGTTTAACCCCCCTACTAGAATGGAAAAATCCATGTGGTTGTCCATTGATCAATACATAATACCAATTGTTGGCAACCAACTCCCAGATGTGTCCAATGAATTTCTCAGCAAATCCCATTTTCCTCAGTACAGCAGTCAAAAAGCCCCATGACAGCCTATCATAGGCTTTTGTCATGTCCAACTTCATTACTACATTAGGCACAAACTGCTTGTTACTTCTTTTAGTTCTCATACTCATATCTGTGATAATCTCCTGAGCCAATAGAAAATAGAATGTTCTCAACTATACTTCTTCCCTTTACAAAACCTGCTTGATTTGGAGATATCAAGTCAGGTAATAGGGTGGCAAGCCTGTTATGAACCACTCTTGAAAACACCTTGTTGATGAAGTTACTAAGGCTGATTGGCCTTATATCACCAAAAGTCTGCACATCTTTTTTCTTGGGCAACAATACCAGGTTGGTGTGAGTCACATACCTTGGTAGTTCTTTGCCTTGAAAAAAAAAAAGCACCATCCTGAATATGTCTTCACCTACCACATCCCAACAGGTTTGGAAAAACAAACCTGTATAACCATCAGGACCTCCAGCACTTGTAGGATTCAGGCCAAATACAGCTTCCTTTACTTCTTGTTTGCATGGCATTTTGACCAACATCTGGTTTTGATCTGCTATTATCATGGAATCAACATGTTGTAGGATATCAAATGATGTTGAATGTGTATCCTCATGGAATTGATCCTGATAGAATCTAACAGCCTCAGTAGCAATTTCTTGATCATTTTCCAACCACACCCTATTAACATCTTGAATTCTTCTGAGTTGCAGCACCTTCCTTCTACCATTTACATGAGCATGAAAAAATTTGGAATTTTTGTCCCCATCCTGAAACCATGACATACCTGACTTTTGTTTCCAGTATTCTTCTTCAACTGCCAAAACCTGTGTGTACTCAGCATTGACTTTCATGAGCTTTTCCCTATGAACAAAGGAAGGATTTGCCTCAAACATAGCCTCATGAGCCTTAACTACCTCTTCCATGTTTTTCACCTTCTGAAAAAAATCTCCATAAGTTGATCTACTCCATGCAGACAAAACCTTTCTCATATTCTTCAGTCTTGTATTAAATCTCCAAAAAGAATTGCCTTCAACTTCAATATTCAAATTTGCCTTAATCATGTCTATGAAAGATTCATGTTTGGTCCAGAAATTCAAAAATTTGAATGATTTTCTAAATTGTGGCACTTCTCTATTAAAATCAAGGAGCATGGGAGAATGATCTGATCCATTCTTGATCAAGTGACTCACCTCCAAACCTGGATATGTTTCTTGCAATTCAAAACTACCTAAACACCTATCCAGCCTCTTAAAAATACAATCATCCCCACCTCTCCCATTATACCATGTAAAAATACTTCTTTTATAGCCCAAATCTGTCAAATTGAAACTCTGAATGCAACACCTAAAATACTCAACCTCAGCTAGTGATACTAGCAAGCCACCATACTTCTCCTCCTCATCAACCACTACATTGAAGTCACCTCCCACAAGCCATGGAGTTGTCATATCAGAAGCCAAATAAGTCAATGAGTCCCACAATTTATTCTATCATTCCTGTCACACTTTTCATATACAAGTGTAACCACCAACTCAATGTCAAGATTCCAGTTGAATAGCCTCAAAGTAAGCTGCTGTACACTGTAAATGAGAACAGCAACCTGATACTCTTCATCTACAAAAGCCTATATCTTGCTAGACATATTTTCAATAGCAGTTTCAAGACCAAGTCTTCTCCTATATGATTCCATTTTATAAGCTTGTTAGAAAGGTTCCATCAAGCCAATAAGGAAAAAATGATGTTTGTTATGCATTGTCAAAAGCCTCCTAAAGGTTTTTTTATTATTTACTGACCTTATATTCCAAATTAGTGCATTTATGACCACTAATTATTGGATTTAGATACAGTTCTCCTTGTACTCACCCCAGGAAACTGAGATGCAGTATTTTCCTTTCCAGCCTTCTTCCTTGCTTTACCAATCACCTTTGCAACTTTTTTAGGTGAGAGATCACCTTGCCTTGCTGCATTCATGAAATTCTGAGTTATGGATTCCTCATCAAGATCAATTTGCCCTTCCTCAACTTAAATACTTAGTACAGCCACCTGAAGTCCTCCTTTATCATTTTGTGAGTATGCAACTTGAATTTGATTCTTTTTAGATGAACCAGCTTCATGCTGCACCATTTGTTATTTGTTCTGCATCAATTTACCACCTGATCCAACTTGTCTTTTATCAGGAGATTTGTTATGCTTCTTAGAATCTGCCTGATTATCCTTTTGAACTACATGACTAGCTGGCACATCATGCACTTCATTAGGAGTAACCATCCCATCTGCAACTCTATTTTCAACAGCTTTCTCTTTTGATGTATCATCTGCACCTAATGCTGAAGGTAAAGAGTTTACCAATTCTTCATTATCCATCACCTTTTCAAACATCTGATTTATTTCCTGAGATGAAGTAATGGATGCAATAGAAGGGCTCTTCTCAGCAATTTTGTCATCTGATAGCATAGCATCCTCTTCCATCTCATCACTCCACAACTTCTTTTCTCCACTATTGTTATATGTACATGGCACAGTTACACCAGCTTCATAAACCTCCATAGGCTTAGCAGCTTCTACCCATTGTTGTGTCTTGATAGGTGATCTACTCTTTTTTGCTGGAGTATAAGTTGGTGCCTTGACATTGAGAGGTTTTATAGCCTGATTAAGTACCTCATCAAACTCCTTAGTTGTTGAAGCAATCAAAGGTGCTAATTATTGTACAGAAGTCTGATTTATCTTATTCACTCCCTTCTCCATTTGTCCACCATTACATTGCTTAGCATTTGCTTCTACCTGTTGATCTACAGATTGAACTGTATTACTACTTTGCACCAAATTATCATGCTTTGTGCCATCTGCTAATACCATTTGTTTGTCTGCATCAACCTCCACATTGACCACCTCAATTACCTCTTCTTCCTCTCTAATCTCACCATCTTCCAATGCTGCAAACTTGTTGCTAGTTTCCACATCTTTAGCCATAATACTTTCTGAGTTTAGCACCTGTTTTCCATTAGTTTTAGCAGCTGCTACTTGATCTTGATCCTTATTTCCTTCATTCACATCATGCTTTTTTTATATTCTTTCCTCTATATAGGTCACTAATATCACCAACAATTTTACCACTAGGCAGCACCTTGATCACATGCTTATATCTAAGATTAGGTCTTGCATGCCTAGGGTTTGCATGATTTGCATGGCTAGGGTTTGGCTCCTGCACATTTTTATTCTTCTCACCTACCTCTTTATCTTTATTTGTATCCTGAATTTCCTGCAATTTGATGCCACTTTCTTCAACTTCATCATCTCCTTCTTCCTTTTCTGGTACTAACTCTAGGTGAATCTTCCAACAAGTTTTCTCATCATGACCTTGTAACTTGCAATTCTTGCAATACTTAGGCATAAAATCATAGTTAATTTTCACCCATTTAGATTTCACAACACCAGTCTTTATATTAACAACTTGCAATTGAACCCTCTTAGGATGAGTAGCCAACAAGTCTACCTCCACTTTTACCCTTGCACAGCTTGGCCTAGTCTTGTTCCTTGTAGCCAAATCCAACATTAATGGCTTCCCCACAGATGATGCCATAGAAAATAACTGAGACTTTCCATAGTAGTTAGGTGCTAAGGTTAGAAACGATATCCATGCAATGGTAATTGAAGTCTCTTCCTCAGGATCAAACCAAGGATCCCACTTCAATGTGCGCATGGGATGATACAATTCAAAAACTTGGCTTGGATAATAGATTAACATAATCTTCAAACAATGTACATCTAATCAAAATATGTCTATTGCACAGAAATCCTATAGTTGCTTCTGCCTTTAACTCACATTGTTTAGCCAAATTATCACGTAGAAATTGTAGTTCAGGCAACCCATACGTAAACTTGCCTATCACAGCATATTGAAGTCCCTCTTGTTTAATCATGCAATCAATTTCCTCCATCATATATTAAAGTGTAGGCTCCCCATGCACGAACACTATGTTTTTCATTGGAATATCTACAGCAGCCGAAGTAGAAGCCTCATTGGCATTAAAGTCGTTGGTTTAAATATTTTGGCAAAATCCAAAGGCTGTTTTGGATCGTTGGTTGTTTGTGTGGTTTTTGTAGGTTGTTGTGGTGGCTGGGGTGGTGGCACAGCCTCAGGAAGAGGCTGCACGATGGCCTGAGAGGCCATTAATGGCCTTTGAAGCTCCAAACCCTAATCCAAGTCGCCTGTCACCAGGAGAGAGAAGAGAGTTTTCACTGACTTTTCTTTCTTACTTCTCTACTTCTTTTCTTTCTTTTCTCCTTTTCTTTTTTTGTTGTTTTTTATTTTTTTCTTTTTTGTTCATTTTTTTTTTTCCAAATCATGTTATTCTTTATTTTATTTTTCATTATAATCTGATCCTGTAGTTAATTCTTGCTCCTTTATTTTCTTTTTTCTTTTTTCTTTTTTTTTCGTTTTTGAACTTCTTGTTCCTTCTTGATTTCCATTAATTCATTTTTTTCCCTCCATAATCTGATTTCATTCTCTTTTAGTTATTTTTCTTTTTAAATTTCTATATCTCAAAAATTAATTTATTATAGCACATAGTATACCAATTCAGTAGCAGTTGAAGTATACTGTTGTCGTATATTATGATATCCACATGGTATATGTCAAATACTAATAGGGTATCATAGAAAGATGGGTCATTCCTTAAAAATATATTGGTCAGTCCTCTATGGTACTCACATGGTATATCATATACGGGTAGGGTATCATAGAAGATTTGTCCATTCCTTCAAAAAAATATTTGTCCTCTATAATACCCATATGGTATATCATATACTGATAGGATATCTAGAGACTGATGGTTCATTCCGTCATGAAAAGTATTCAGTCATCTATGATAACGGTGTATAACATATACTGACAGGGTATCATTGGTGAGTAACCATATAATACATTATCATTGAGGACTAGCAGTTCATTCCATCAAGAAAATACACTCAGTCCTCTATGATACAAATTTGGTAGACAATATACTGACAGAGTATCATAGATGGCAGATTCAGACCAACACTACTCGGTCCTCTATGATGCCCTTACATACTGACAGGGTATCATAGAGGATTAGTTCATTCTTCTTGAAAAACACTCTTCAATCCTCTATGATACCGACATGATATATATCATATGCTGACAAGGTGTCATGGAGGACTGGTTCATTCTTTCAAGAAAACACAATCCAGTCCTCTATGACATCCATAAGTATATAACATATACTGACAAGGTATCATAAAGGGTTGGTTTATTCCTTCAAGAAAAAGAAAAAAACTCAATCCTCTATGATACCAACATGGTATCATGAATGGCTTACCCCACATGATAATCATATATTGACTACTGACCCCACATGATAATCATATGCTGACAAGATATCATAGTGATAAGGTGCACCCTATGATCATATGTTTTGATAATTGACAAACTGATGGGGAACCGACAAGTGACCTGGTCTGCGATCTGTTTTGAATATACCGTGCGCACTCAGTGGCACAGTTGTAAAGCTAGACTGTACAACAGCATTGTTCTAGCTCATGCCTCGGGTCAAACTTTGGATGAGAAGTCTCTATCACATCCCACATGTTCCTAATATATATTCAACATGTCCCAACATATTGTGCATCACTTGGAAAACCTAAAATCACTTTAGAATGTGTAGCCGTCACAAGATTCCCAATTGTTCAACTAACAGAGCTGAGAACAAACTGAAGGACCAGATGCTAACTCTGAAGATATCCTAGTCTCTTAGTTTGTCATAAGCTTTGTTTCATTTGTACTTAAATTATAAACCTACTCCAATTGCTTGAGAAGCTGTTTGTAGGTATTTAAAAAAAAGTCTCAAAGGTAGCTTGTTGGAAGTGTGTTTCTACAAGCTTTTGAGTGGTACATTAGGCTAGGATTAGTCTAAGTGTATTAGTGTCCTTAGCTAGAGTTAGCTAAGTGGAGTTGCTTACAATTGGAGTATTGCAAGGGTTGAGGGACTATGTGAGTTAGTTCCTAGATTACATAAGCGTTATTATAAGGGTGAGGGGTTATCGGAGTTAAATCCTGGCTTAAAATAGAGTTGTAATCTGAAGTTGCTCGGTCAGTGGAGTTGAAATCCTACTGGGGTAGGTCGTAATTTTTAATCCCTTGAGCAAGGAGTTTTTCACGGTAAAATCTTGTGTCCTTTACTTACTGCACTGTACAAGGGAACTGATAGATGACCAGGTTCCTTCATATTCTGTTTGGTAAACGCAAGGCCTCTATCACATAGAGTATTGATTATTCCTTCACAATAAAGCTTAGTCATCTATGATACCCACATGGTATATATCATATACTGACAGGGTATCATGGAGACTTGTTCATTCCTTAAACAATTCTCTATGATACCCACATGATATATATCATATACTCATAAGGTATTATAAATGACCGATCCATTCCTTCAAAAAAGAGCTTAGTCATCTATGATACCCACATGGTATATATCATACACTATTAGGGTACCATGTAGACTTGTTCATTTCGGGTATCATGTAGACTTGTTCATTCCTTAAACAATCTTCTATGATACTCACATGATATGTATCATATATTGACACGGTATTATAAATTACCGATTCATTCCGTCGGAAAAAGCTTCTCGAATCTTTTATAATACTTACATGGTATATATCATACACTAACAAGGTATCATAAAGGACAAGTTCATTGCTTCAAAACAAAAAATACAAAAGAAATTCAACAAATAGAGATTAAGCTTAGTTTTATATTTTATACTCCCTCAGTTTCAATTTATGTGAACCTATTTCCTTTTTAGTCAGTGCCAAAATGAATGACCTCTTTCCTAATTTGGGAACAAATTCACTTTATGAAATAATTTACAGCCACACAAATTTTCAAGACTTATTTTGAACCACTAGTTTTAAAAGTCTTCACTCTTTCTTAAATGTCGTGCCCAGTCAAATGGGTTCACATAAATTGAAACGGAGGGAGTATAATTTTTAGCAAGTTATAAAAAAAATTCAAAAAAATAGAGTCACGTTTTAGATACATATAATTTTTATTTTCATTTGCAAGAGAGAAAAAACTTATAAAAATATATTTTATATTAATTTAAATTTTAATAAATAAACTAGTGACTTTAGTATGTTTTATATATTATTCTTGTAGTAGTTCTAATTATTTAATTTTTCTATATTTTATTTATCTAAAAGTACTGAGTTAATATTTTTATTGTTGTATTGTATTTTATCTTTAAAAAAAAAAAAGGAGGAAAGACAAAAATAAAGAAAGAAAAAGACAAACTAACAAAAAAGGAAAACGAAATAAAGAAAAAACAAACAAAGTATACTAAAAACGGAGCCAACTAAGATTTTAATGGGGAATAAGAAACAAACCCTTGTCAAAAAATAAAAAGAAGATAAGAAAACAAACCAAAAGAAAAAGGAGTTGGGACAGACCCAATTACATTGGGAACTGCCACAACAAAGCTGAGCCGCGGTTCAAGCGGGGATGCGGGTAACATTTTTGTTGCGTATGGGCTACAATTGCAATAAAATTGTTGCGTATGGGCTACAATTGCAATAAAATTCTTGGAATTTTTACAACCCATAACTACATCTAAGACTTATTTATTAGTAATAACTATCTTTTTTTTAAATTATATTTGGTAGCTTAATTATTTATCAAATTACCATCGGTAACTTATTTTTCAGAATCGCAAAGCGTATTTCCCTAAAAATAAGTACCTTTCTCCCACACCCACAATCTTTTTTTTTTTCCAAATATTTTTCTCTCACCTATCAAACTTATTTTCTCCCTCACCCCTCTTTCTCTCTCAGTTGGCACACACAGAGATTATGGAAGTAGAATTCTCTTCACAAGCAGACTCTAAGACGTGGCTTCACAAGTTAATTGCGATGGCGTTCATCTCCTTCGATTCCTCTCAAAAGAAGAATGTTGGGAATTGCTCTAGTTGAAGATATTCCCAAAAGAAAGTTGTCCTTTGGAAGAACTAATTGAAATTGGATACATAATTACAGAAAAGTGCCAAGGCCTTCCTCTTTTTGTTGTTCTAGTTGCTGGACTTCTATCAAAGATAGAAAGATCTAGAGATCGTTGGGAAAAGTATGAGGTAAATTTGAGTTCAAAACAGTTGATGGACTTAGTAGATATGAGCTATCAGAATTTACATCCACTCAAGTCATCCCACGCCTCTAACTAATCCAATTGAAAGTCTTTATCTCCGGATAACGTCCTTTTTGTAGCAATCTAAGATGACTCGCTTCTTTCCCATGAGAACACCATTGATGAGAGTTGTGGAGCTTCATGCCCACCAAGTGTTTAATAAAATGTTTCAGTATATATTTCAATGTATTTCTGTGTATTAACAAACAGTATATTTTAGTATATTACTTCGCTGTATTTCAATGTATTTATCTTTTTTTGGTGTAAATATAGTGAATGTTCCAAATATAAAGTCGATTTTTACTACACTTTGTTTTCACGACTTTTGTATTTCGCTGTATTTCAATATATTTCTGCATTTTGTATTTCTAATTTATGAAACAGTTTCTGATATATTTCATTGTATTCCATTGTATATACGCATACTACAACTTTATATTTCTTAAAAAATTAACCATATTTCATTATATTTCAATGTATATTTTTCGGATGATAAAAGTTGAGAGAGAGATACGTAAGCTTTTATGGAAGAACAACCGTTATGCGTGATTTATGGGAAGTTTTAAATTGAATCCCATAATTTAAAAAAAAAAAATGTTCCATAAATAGGGCCTGATTTTACTCTTCAGTGATTTGTGTGAAATATGGTTGATTTAATTTGACTTACTATTTAAAAAAGAAAAGAATATTATGTTCCAAAAATATAACCTATTTTTTCTCTCAGAATTTAAAAAAAAAAATATGTTCCAAAAATAGAGCCTAAATTTACTCTAACGTGTTTTGTATTTCTCTGTATTTCGCTATATTTCACTGTATTTCAAAAATGCGAGATACAACTGAAATACAGTCAAAAGCAGCTACGAATTGTAAATGTTCAACTTGTAGCTATAACTAGTTAGAAGCTATTAAAAGATAGCTATTTGTGTAAGTTTTACAAAATTCTTTGGGGGCAGAGCCTGGTAAAATTTTTGCTTCTTATGGGTATTTTGTGTTGTTGTTCTTGAATTTCTTCGGGTCATTTGCACAAATGCATCTATCTTCGGGTGGTCTTTGATTTTTGTCCCTGAAATTTGTGGCTTCTAATCTTTTTCTTCACAATTTTTGGTGCATCGGAACTTCCCTAGTTAAAGTAGGAAAACAAGTATCGCAAGTGACATTTTCACATTGATTATGTTCTCCATACTCCCATAGCGACCCCCACACACCTACCTCCATCCTGGACACCCATAGTATCTTTTTAGATTATATACAAATGCTTTTAGGATAATATTTTTTATTACGTACCGAACACTACAAAATACATTTTCCAAGACTTCATACCGAACACACCCTAGGTGATTTCTTTCCTTTCTGTCCAAGCCTTGGTGGATAAACTTGATACCTGTCTTTGGTGGGATGTAGCATGTGCCCGGTGGAATTAGTCGAGGTGTGAGCAAGCTGGCATGGATACCAGGTTATCACTCAACATAATTCTAAACGACATAAGTTTAGATTTCGTCCGGCAAAATTTACATTTAGCTTCGGCATATATATCATACATCCACACAAGCTATGCCGAAAAAGGAAAAAACTTTCAACACTCAACATAATCTAGAAAATATACATAACTTATGCTGCATAACTTAATTCCTACATAACTTGGCCAAGCAAGACAAAAGTTCAGTTTCCAAAAAAATTCAAAATCACAAATATGAGGACCAAGATTAAAGACCTGTGCGTTTGAAAGGAATCCGTGCAAAAAAGTGAATTTGTTCTTGCCTCTTAGTCTGTCTGATCTATATTCTGTGATTTTTATCGTTTACACTTGGTTTAAGATAAATAATTTTTTACATAATAAATAGTATATTAATAATTTTTTTCAAATTTACTCTTATTTAGATAAAAGTGAATTTTTATAACGATAGGCTGATGGCTATTAAGATAGTAGTTGGAGGGCATACCTTAAACGCGGTTAGTGCTTACGCACCACAAGGGGCCCCAGATGAGAAGATCAAAAGGCGATTCTGGGAGGATTTGGACGAGGTTATGCATGGTATTCCGCACTCAGAGACTCTTTTTCTTGGAAGTGATTTCAATGGCCACATCGAGACGACTGCTAGGGGTTACGATAATGTGCATGGAGGCTTCAAGATTGATGATAGGAATGAGGAACGTACGTCGCTATTAGATTTCGCGAGAGCTTTCGACTTAGTGATGGCAAACTCTTGTTTCCAAAAAAGGGAAGAGCACTTGATCACCTTTCGAAGTACGAGGGCCAAGACCCAAATTGATTACCTACTCTCTGATAAATGCGCGAATTACAAGATTATCCCGAGCGAGAACCTCACGATCTAGCATAGGCTCTTATCTATGGATCTGGAGATAAAGAGGAAGAGAAGAAAGAGGGTTGTGTATGGTCAAATTCTAATTAGATGGGATGCTTTGAACAAGGACAATGCCTAGGATTTGGGTAAGCGGTTGAGGGCATTGGGAAGAGAGGTGCTAGGGGTCTCGAAGGGTTACTCTGGTAGACACAAAGGGGACTGGTGGTGGAACGGAGAGGATCAAGGTAAAGTGAAAACTAAGAAAGCAACATATTTAAAGCTAGTGGAGAGCATAGACGAGGAGAAGAAGAGGAATAATAGGGAGCATTATAAGAAGAGGGGGAAAGAGGTGAAGTTAGCGGTTACGGCGGCTAAGACTATTGCGTTCGGATGCTTATATAAAGAACTTTGGGAAAAAGGCGGGGACAAGAAGCTATACAGGATAACCAAAGAGAGGGAGAGGAAGGCTCATGACCTGGACCAAGTGAATAGTATCAAAGACAAGGAAGACGAAGTTTTGGTGGAAGATGCCCATATTAGACGAAGATGGCAGACGTCCTTTCATAAACTCTTGAACGAAGAGAGGGATCGAAACATCCTACTAAGAGAATGGAAGCACTCCGAGAGTCTCCATGATTTTGGGTACTATAGGCGGGTCAAGGTTGAGGAGGTCAAGGGGGTTATGCGTAAGATGAGCAAAGGAACAGCGACCGGGCCAAATGAAATCCAGGTGGAATTTTGGAATAATATGGGCAGGGAAGGCTTGAAGTGGCTTACGCGGTTGTTGAATGTTACTTTTAGGATGTCAAAGATACCTGAAGAGTGGGGATGGAGCACCATGAAAGAAAGTTTCAAGTACCTGGATCGATCATCTAAGGGAATGGTGAAATTGATTACTATCTCACCCATCGTATTAGAGCGGGATGGATGAAATGGAAGCTCACATTAGATATGTTGTGCAACAAGAAGGTGCCGCCTAAACTTAAGGGAGAGTTCTACAAAATGGTGGTTAGACCGACTACGTTGTATGGGATGGAGTGTTGACCAGTTAAGAAAGCTCATGTCCAAAAGATGAAGGTAGCAGAGATGCGAATGCTGAGATAGATGTGCGAGCATAGCAGGAGAGATATGATTCGAAATGAAGTGATTCGGGACAAGGTGGGTGTGGCTCCCGTGGTGGACAAGATGCGGGTAAGGAAGGTTGAGATGGTTCGACCATGTGCAGAGGAGATGCGTTGATGCGCCAGTGAAGAGGTGTGAGAGGCTGGCAGTGGTGAGCCTGAGGATAGGAGGGGTAGGCCAAAGATATCCTAGGGAGAGGTGATTCATTAGGATATGGCGCAGCTTCAGCTTACCGAGAACACGACCCTTCATAGAAGGGTGTGGAGGTTGAGTATCAAGATAGATGGGTAGTAGGGGGCGCGGGGATTTCTTTTCTATACTAGGAGTATTATTATCATTGTCTTTTTCTTTTTTTCCTTTTTTAGCTTTGTATTATAACTTGATTCTTTCTTTCTTTCTTTAAATGAATTTATCTTATTATGTTGCTAATACTGCCTATTATTATTGTTTTCTTGTCACCTTTTCTTGAGCCGATGGTATATCAAAAACAGCCTCCATACCTCCCAAGATAGGGGTAAGGTTTGCGTACACTTTACCATCCTCACACCCCACCTTGTGGGATTATACTGGGTATGTTGTTGTTGTTGTACTATTTAATTAAAGGTAATTTAGTGAAAACACCTTTTAAGGGTAAGTAATTCTTTAAGGGGTGTGACCAAGCTAAAAAAAACACCGTATAAATGAATCATATGGAATCAATATATATTTTAGTAAAAGGTAGCTAACTTTGGAGCCATGTTTTTGTTTTCAATTGGAGCACTTATAAGATCTTACTAATTACCCTCACTTCATTTCAATTTATGTGACACTTTTCATTTTTCAAGAGTCAATTTGACTAAGTTTTGAATATAAATTAAATTAGATCAACTTAATATTTTATATAACATTTTAGATATTAAAATTTGTACAAATTGTACTACAATTATAATATTAACTAAAATTAAAATTTTAAATATAAACTATATACGGAGAACTAAATTGGGTCTTGAGGTTTATTTAATGAATTTATATTTTTTCCTTAATTTCGTCTAAAACTAACGTAAACTCTTGCAACATGAAATATCATGAGTAAAATTAGAACTTAATAAATACCAAAATGATATATTTTATCTATAAATAAATAAAAATTATATGCTCACAAATTCATCAAAAATGCAAATATTTTTAGTTTATGATTTTCACTGAGTTGTAATTATTTTACATAATTTAAATCATGTTATATCACAGAATATTGAGTCGCTTGTGTCCCTATGATATTTGACAATTATATAATTAGGTTGTTGAGATTAATGCAAAGTCTTTAATTGTTGGAGTAATGTAACTTCTTTGAATGAATGAATTCCTTTCATTCATGACAAACTCCTAATCTTTCAATGCATTTTTCGTTGAATGGAGGAATAACTCATTTACGATAACTCAAGTTATTAAACATCAATAACTGATGTATTGATTTTTGTAATAACGTATTGTCTGTAAATGCTACGCATTAGCATTTCCCTATAAATTAAAGACCTTTGAGAACATATCAACCACCAAAAATTATCCTTTTCCTCTATCCTTTTTGTTACCTCTAGAAATCTGGGCAATTGTATTTTGTGCAAAATACTCCAACTTCCAGCCATGAGTACACGTTTCTGGAAGAACTGTGAAACCTTGGGGAGCGACCGGCTGTGAACGATTTGTACAGGTGTCAGGCCAAAAATCGCTTTCAAGACAGTTGCTTGCCACGATACAGTGTTTGTGATAATTTGGTTACTATTTTTTAATTCCAAGTTCAATATCAATATTGTGCTATTTTTCCTAACAAATTGAAAGCGATTTTACACATACAATATTGAACAAATGGCTATTTCCTTGAACAAAACTCTTCTTGATCTGTCTAAGCTCAAGCCTTTGGACGGAAATAATTTTAAACGTTGGTCACAGAAACTTCTCATTTTCTTTGAACAATTAGAAGTTGATTATGTTTTGTTTAACGAACCTCCTACTCTTGGTTCTAACACTGTTGTTGATGTTTCTAACACTACTGTTGGTTCTATCACTGCTATGGTTGTTGATAATGCAACTAAAAAGAAGTTTGAAAAAGATAACAAAACTATTAGAGGGCATTTGCTGAACCATATGACTAATCCTTTATTTGATTTATTTGTTACTTATAAATGTGCCAAGGAAATATGGGACAATTTGGAAAAGAAATATGGTGTTGATGATGCAGGGAAGAAAAAGTATATTGTTGGGCAGTGGATTAAGTTCCAGATGGTTAACAATAAGCCAATTATGGAACAGGTTCATGAGTATGAGAACTTGACTGCGGCTGTTCTGACCGAGTGCATGAAGATGTGTGAGGTTTTTCAAGCCAATGTTCTGCTTGAGAAATTCCCGCCTTCTTGGAGTGATTACAGGAACCAACTGAAGCATAAGAAGAAGGACTTGACCCTTCAGGAACTGATCAGTCACATGAGGACTGAAGAGGCAAACCGTCTCAAAGATAAGATGGAAGCTCTTTCCCTTAACTCTCCTAAAGCTAACCTTGTGGAAACTTCTGGTACTGTTGTGAAAGACAAGTTCAAAGGCAAGCAGAAGAAAGTACGTAAAAAGGGAATGGGATGAAGAAGAATCACTTCAACAAGCCGGAGAGCCAAATCCAGAAGTTCAAGGGACCTTGTTTTGTATGTGGGAAACTTGGTCGCAGGGCTGCTCAGTGTAATCAAAGACAAGGGCAAAACTCGAGCCAGGGAGAACAAGGTATTGCCCAAGCCAATCTTGCTGAGGGGAATGAAGTTATTGCTGTTGTGGTCGTTGAGGCGAATCTGGTAGCTAACAAGACTGATTGGGTTCTGGACACGGGCGCTTCAAGGCATCTTTGCGCTAATAAGGAGTTGTTCCATAACTTTGAAGAGTCTACTGATGGTGAGTGTGTCTACATGGGTAACTCCACTACTGATGGAGTTATGGGTAAAGGAAAATTCCTACTTAAATTAACTTCTAGAAAAACTTTAGCCTTGAACAATGTTCTGTATGTACCCTCCCTTCGTAGAAACTTAGTTTTTGGAGCACTTCTCAGCAAAGCAGGCCTTAAACTTATTTTTGAAGCTGATAAAATTATTATTTCTCGTGAAGGAGACTTTGTTGGGAAGGGGTATCTTAGTGGGGGTTTACTTGTACTGAACATTGTTCAAGAGATTATCAATAATGAAAATGTTTCCCGTTCTACTTATATTGCTGAGTCTGTTGATTTATGGCATGGTAGACTAGGTCACCTTAATATTGCTTCTATAAAAAGACTTAGAAAAATGGATTTAATCTCTGCGATAAAAGTTGATGAATTTTCTAAGTGTCCTGTGTGTTTAGAAGCAAAACATGCTAAGAAACCATTTAAATCTGTTACTAGTAGGAAGACACAATTGCTTGAACTAGTACATTCAGACTTAGCTGATTTCAAGAACATGATTAGTAAAGGTGGTAAGAAGTATTACATTAATTTTGTTGATGAATTTTCTAGATACACTAAGGTATATCTTCTTAAGTCTAAAGATGAGGCAGAAAGCATGTTTTTGAAATTCAAAGCGGAAGTAGAAAACCAATTAGACAGAAAAATCAAGAGACTTAGATCTGATAGGGGCGGTGAATATAGTACCAATACTCTAGAGGATTTTTGTGAGAAAAATGGTATTATACATGAAGTTAGTGCTCCCTATACTCCCCAACAAAATGGTGTAGTTGAACGCAAAAATCGAACCCTTAAGGAAATGATGAACTCTATGCTTTTAAGTTCGGGTCTGTCTGACAACATGTGGGGGGAAGCTGTTTTGTCTGCATGTTATATTCTTAATAGAGTCCCTCATAAGAAGTTAGACAAGACTCCATATGAGTTGTGGAAAGGGTTTTCCCCTAACTTGAAATTTCTGAAAGTGTGGGGGTGTTTGGCTAAGGTGGTTTACCTGATTTCAAACGGGTAAATGTAGGATCTTTGACACTGTTTTTATTGGTTATGCTCAAAATAGTGTTGCTTATAGATTAATGTATTTGAATGATTATTCTGTTTGTGAATCTAGAGATGCAGAATTTTTTTAGCATGTTTTCCCGTTGAAAAATAATATGCCTAGTGATGTGCAAAATAATGCTTCTACATATATATCTGTTAATTCTCATGTTGTGCCTTTTTCTAATGTTGTTGATAATGAGCATAAAATTGAACTTAGAAGAAGTAAAAGACATAGAATTGAGACTAGTTTTGGTCCTAATTTTATTACTACTTTCTTGACTGAGAATTGTGATATTTATGTTTTAAATGATGAATTAGTGTCTATTTCTTAATAGAGGAAGACCCTAAAACTTATGATGAAGCAATGAGGTCAATAGATGCTATGTTTTGGAAAAAGGCCATTTAAAGTGAATTGGACTTTATAGTTTCTAATCACACTTGGGACATGCATGATTTGCCTAAAGGTTCTAGACCCATAAGTAGCAAGCGGATATTTAAAAAGAAATTGAGACCTGATGGTACAATTGATAAATATAAGGCTAGACTTGTAATTAGGGGCTTTACCCAAAAGCAAGGTGTTGACTACTTTGATACTTATTCTCCTGTGACTAAAATAGCGACCATTAGAACTCTTATTGCCTTAGCTGCTATTCATAATTTAGTGGTACACCAAATGGATGTTAAAACGGCTTTTCTAAATGGTGATTTAGAGGAAGAGATCTATATGACTCAACCGGAAGGTTTTGTGGTCCCACGATAGGAAGATAAAGTGTGCAAATTGAGAAAGTCCTTGTATGGCCTAAAGCAGGAACCTAAGCAGTGGTATGAAAAGTTCAATGGCACATTAGTGGCTGATGGTTTTGTTGTTAATGCTGCTGATACCTGTGTTTATTCTAAAATGATAGGATCAGATTGTGTGATTATATGTTTATATGTGGATGACATGTTAATCTTTGGCCCTAATGTGAATGTTGTTAATGAGACTAAGAATTTTTTGTGTTCTAAGTTTGAAATGAAAGACCTTGGAGAAGCAGATGTGATTTTAGGCATTAAAATCAAAAGAACTATTAATGGCTTTTCTTTGTGTCAGTCTCATTACATTAAGAAGATGTTGAAGAAGTTTGATTGTTTTGATGTTGCTCCAGTAAGAACTCCTTATGAGCATAGCATACACTTGAAAAAGAATAAAGAATCCAGTGTTTCTCAAACTAAATATGCTAAAATAATTGGGAGTGTAATGTTTCTCATGAACTATGCTCGCCTGATATAGCTTATGTTCTTTGGTAGATTGAGTAGATATATTCATAATCCCAGTAGTGAATATTGGAATGCTCTTCATCGTTTGTTAAGGTATTTGAGAGGTACTATGGATTGGTGTTTGCATTTTAATAAATTTCCCCCCGTTGTTTTAGAAGGTTTTTGTGACGCAAACCGGGTAACCGACAATGATTTAAGTTAGCTCCACTAGTGGCTATGTGTTTACTTTCAAAGGTGTGTGCTATTTCCTGGGGGAAGTCCTCCAAAACTACCCGTATAACACGTTCCTACTATAGAGTCCGAGTTTATTGCTCTTGAGTTGGCGGGGCAAGAAGCCGAGTTGTTGAGAAACCTTTTTGCAAAGTACGTGCCATCGTGGCGAAGACAAGCTTCACCGCCTCCACATTGTGACTCACAGGTGGTAATTGGGATTGCTAAGAACAGTGTATACAATGGAAAAAGGAGACATATCCGCATCAGACGGTGAGTTAAACAGTTGTTGAAACAGGGTAGTGTTTATAAGGTTGAGCTCAATAAACACTAAATTTCCTATCCCTATGACGCGTAGTAGTGTTTATAAGGTTGAGCTCAATAAACACTAAATTTCCTATCCCTATGACGCGTAGTAGTGTTTATAAGGTTGAGCTCTTTACTCTTAATGATTCCATCCTTAAGGTGGTCTATGAGATAGACTTGATGGAATCACCTACGCGAGTGTAGCGTGGTCGCCTTTTATGAAAGACTTAGGCCATCTTTCTAAAGCACTCATTAGACCCAAGGTGTGTACGACCATAAAGGCACTTTGTTAGTATCGCTGAGGCTGCACAAAATTAAGGATATGGTATGTTATAGGGTCTCAAGTTATATCTATTCACCAAGAGTACTTCACTTTGTGGATATTAGTTGTTGCCTCATTTCACTATGTTTTAATTCAAATCGAAAGATATTGACACTTAAGTATATGTTCCTTCCTTTACTTAATTTGTTCTTAATCTTTATCTTTGCATTAGTGGGGGACCGTTGGAGATTAATGCAAAGTCTTTAATTGTTGGAGTAATGTAACTTCTTTGAATGAATGAATTCCTTTCATTCATGACAAACTCCTAATCTTTCAATGCATTTTTCGTTGAATGGAGGAATAACTCATTTACAATAACTCATGTTATTAAACTTCAATAAACTGATGTATTGAGTTTGTAATAACTTATTGTCTATAAATGCTACGCATTAGCATTTCCCTATAAATTGAAGACCTTTGAGAACATATCAACCACCAAAAATTATCCTTTTCCTCTAACATTTTTGTTTCCTCTAGAAATTTGGGCAATTGTATTTTGTGCGAAATACTCCAACTTCCAGCCACGAGTACACGTTTCTAGAAGAACTGTGAAACCTTGGGGAGCGATTGGCCGTGGAACGATTTATACCTGTCGGGTGAAAATCGCTTTCAAGGCAAAGGCTTCGCTATGACACGTTGTTTGTGATAATTTGGTTACTATTTTTTAATTTCAAGTTCAATATCAATATTGTGCTATTTTTCCTAACATAGGTGACTAAAAATTTTTATAACTATGAAGATTTGTTAACAGTACATATTTAACGCGCCATTTAATTATATTAATTATGTAAAATATGATACAAATTATATTTCTTTAATTAAAATATTAGTATTTTTATATTTATAATTTTAAGCCCAGACCTCATGTAACTAGTATATATATCAAAATTAGACACCCAAGTTTCTTTTGAAATAAAGATAAAAGAAATCAAACTAGCATTAGAGTTACCACCAAAGGATGTGGTGTAGTGGATGGGGTTGTTCCTCCCTTATCAAGAGGTCTTGAGTTCGAGTCCTGGGTATGAATAAGTTCTTGATAGAAGCGCTTCCCCCCAAATGGGGCCCTACACGGCGCGAATCTGAATATAGTCGGACTCCAATACGACTGGTGGAAAACCAAAAAAAGAAAAAAGAAACTAGCATTAGAGTTAGTAGCACAAGAAGTTCGAAGCAAATAACAAACTGAATTAGTAGCACAAGAAGTTCGAAGCAAATAACAAACTGAATTAGTTAAAGTGATCCAACAAGCACAAGAAACAGGTTCAACTAGCATAGTAGCGCTCTGATTTCAGCAAGCTGGCGGTTAGTTAGGTTATGACTTTCTTCAACAATGTTAATTATATTCATGTTTTCTTCATAAGTAAGGCGAGAGTTGTTTCTGTGTGTCAATTTCTTCTATCCATTGTCCTTTCCTTCTTTGCAGAAGCTTGTTATGCTGTGTGTAAAATGTGGACTGATGCGCGTCACTTGTGTTAAACTCTATTAGGAAATGGGACTTTTTGAAGCTATTCCTTTGGATGTTTTCTTACTAGTATCAAGCCATATGTTTGCTTCTCGCTGATGAGTGTTTTGTCCGTGTCTCGAATATCTGTTGCGTGTAGCAGTGTTCAAAAATCGCTTTTAACCGATCAATCTAACCAATAAAAATGCTATTGGTTTATAAATAACGGGTTATTGGGTTAACGGTTTGTAAACGGTTTTGTAATTTTTTTTATTGGGTTATCGGTTTGGTTCACTGTTTTAAGGATTTAATTAATGGTTAAACCGATAACCCAATAAGCTTATATAAAAATTATTTTTTATCCATAATTATATATTAGTGGCTTTAAATTTTAATTTTTAAATACAAATCTATATCTAAACTACTTACTGGAGGCATGCTTATTCTCTCAAAGTCTCAATTCTCATACGAAACTATGACTTACCGCAAACATGCTTATTCTCTCAAATTAAAATCTCAATTCTCATATGAAACTAGGGCTTGTGATGGCTTTCTGTCTCTGCCTCTCTTTCTCTCTCACTTCTCAAATGAACAAATGGGGGTGGCCTTGTATATGAAGTGTGAACGGGCCTTGTTTAGTTTTTGAAAGATTGCTAGAATGCATTTTATATTTTTTGTCTTGTAATTTGTGTAGACTTTATGCATGAAGGCAGTGTATATATGAACATATGAAAACAAGAGAAAGCAAAAAAAAAAAAAAAAAAAGTGGAGCATTTTCTTATTGGTTAAACCGAAACCCTATAACGAAATCTTATCGGTTTGGTTTTGATTTAGCATATTTACAAATCGAAAACGGATAAATCAAACCGATAATTTAGAAACCCGAACTGAACCGAACCGACCGATAAGCACCCCTGGTTGCGTGAATTCTTTGAAGGTAACATAATCCTTGACAAGCATTTGTTTGGTCTCATGATCCACATAATTGTAGTTGGCGTTCCATTTATCATTGAAAGCTATGTAGATGCAGGTAAGGATCAAATGAAAAAAGACATTAAAATCCTTTTTTTTTTAATATAGAATTAAAGCGTGCCTCAGATGCTGTATTTTTACTAGGTAACTAATGATAGGGTAAATAATATGAAAAAATAAGTTAAATGAGGTAAATAATATGTGGGAAAAAAAAAGTTCAGGAGGGTATTAAAACTCTTACATAGTTTATGTGCGTAATTGATAATTTTAATATAATGTAGGGGTGTTTTTGTGCCTTATGCCCCATCGTACAATCAGGTCTAATTTAAAATAAAAGAAGAAGATACTTCCTCTGTCCCAATTTATATTGCATAGATAGGATTTCCAGAGTCAAACAGTTTAATTTCGACCGTAAAATTAAGCATAGAATCTTTAAATTTTTTGAAATAAAATTTCCGTATTTGAAAATTACGTAATAAGTATTACTCCCTCCGTTCCATTTTATACGACACTTTCAATTTTAGATAGTCCCAAAAACAATGATACCTTTCTATATTTAAAAATAATTTAACTTCAAAATGTTTCTTTTATCCTTAACGAAATGATTTACAACCACATAAACATTCAAAACTTATTTGCACCAAAAATTCTAAAAGTCTTTCTATATTTATTAAACTTCGTGACGGGAGCATAAGTATAATTCAAATTTTTTGATAGATCATGAAAAAATTAATAAAAAAATATACTTGTTTAAATCTCCAAATCATAGTAAATTCGGAGGGAGGGAATAAGAGTGCCGTCCCGTTTAATTTGACTCTTTTGAGGGAGTAGAACGATAATGGAGTTGCTGCTAGTGAGAATGGAGAGCAGATAATAATAAATACATAGGTTTGGAGTGGCAAAGATAGACACGACACGACACTATTACGTTTAATTTAATTAATCTTTTAATATAAAGACTGACATTTTTGACCCAAAAAATACTCCTAACAAAACTGGCACAATTTGAAGCGAACTCTTAGTGCAAAATATGGCTATTGGAACAATGCTCTCTGCATTCAGAAAAATTTCTATCACTTCACGTATAACCCCTTTTCGATCTGTAAGTCCTTTTTTTTTTTTCCTTATTCTTACTGTTCAATTTTTTTTGTTCACTCATCAGAAATAGTGTGGAAAAAAAAAATCTTTTTAGTCTTTCTGGCCTGTGTGTGCGTGGCATTCGAACTAGTTGTTAATTTTTCCTTTTAGCTTTTAGTGGAAGGGCTGTGTGTAGCTCGGAATTGCAAAATCATTTTAGGTGTGTTTGGCATGACGGAATTTTTTTTTTTCCAGGAAAATAAAGATTTTCTTATTTATTTTTCGATAAGTAAGAAAAAAGATATTATCCAAAACATTTATATATAATCTAAGCAAACACTACGAGCTTGGGGTGAGGGTGCGTGTGGGGGAAGGGTATGGGGCTGGTAGGGACCATGTGAGGGTGGGGTGTGTTAGATGCTACTTATGGAACTTGTTTTTCTTAGAACTAGTTATTTTTTTAATTTTTAAGGAACTTATTTTTGTAGAGAAAATGTTTTTCAAAGCATTTTGATCAACCAAACATGAAAACATTGAAAAATATTTTCGTCCATACCAAACACACCCTTAATTTATGCATCTTTATGCTTAACAAGACCTTGAGTGACTTACGTCGAATTCTTTAGCACAGGCACAGTTAATGTAGTGTGTAAAAGGAACTACATAATAGCTGGTAGTGGATGAATTTTTTGGACTTTGAAGTACAAGAATAAACGTTTGGGTTCTATATATCACTTGTTTCCTTAATTATTGAAAGATAAAAAGGGAGAGGGCAGTATTCTCAAATCAACAACTTAATAAAGAGCTGAACCAATAAGTTCTTCAACTTTAATCTTACTTCTAGTACTATATGAGAATATACTAGGCTAAGCGTCAAAATCAAAATGCAAGTGCGTCAGGAGTTCTGTTTCGACTAAATGAGGAAGTTAAAGGGACTATTTATTGTTTATGATTCCATGGTATAATTATATAGACCAGCTTCATGGTTCCCTAGTTTCTAGAGTTTCACATGAATTTAGAACTGATGTTTTGTAATGTTCTTTTTTTAAGGTAGAGAAAGAAGAATCTCTGAATAGCCTCTGTGTTTGATAGTTGTATAGCCTGAATCGATGTGTACAAGTTTTAGCTTGAATGTTATGGTTCTATAATAGAAGAATTTTGCTTCTTCAAACAATATAAGTTCTTCATGAATATTGTGCTTAAATGTACACCTGTGTTGTCTTGTATCTGTAGCTTAGTACATTGGTTTTAGCTGAACATGAAGGAGGGTTAATCAAAACCTCATCATTAAGTGCTGTGGAGGCTGCAAAATCATTAGGCGAGGACAATTCGATATCGTTGCTTCTTGCTGGATCTGGTCATTCCCTGAAGGAAGCTGCGGAACATGCTGCATCATCCCACCCTTCTGTTTCTCAGGTAACTCCTCTTTGGATGCTAACTTTATGCTCCAACTGTTTCTTTTGCAATTTAGTTTTTTCGCTTTTCAGTAACATCTTAGCAAGGACACGTGAAAGAGGAATAGTTGTATTCTATTGACATGCTTAAGTGATTTTGTGATACACCCTTAGACATGTTTACTTTGTTACAGAGAGAGAATGATATTCCTTTTTTTGTTTTCTTGAACTAAAATTAAGAAAGATGTTTGGAAATTCAGGGAACAATGATTTCTTCTGATGCTTGCATGGATAATCATACTCTTGACTTTTGACGTGTGGTTTCCTTTCCTTTGAATGGCTTGAGATACAGTAAAGCTAATACTTGAGGAGCAGTTGGGTCAATTCTTCTAGGACGTAGCATCTCCCGAAGCGGGTCATACCATGGCCAAACCTAACGTGGTACTTTCCCATCATAAGGATTTCCATCTATAGATTAAGCCAAGATATGAAGTGCTTGGAAATGGTCAAAGTAGTTGAATAGGAAGATCACTCTGACCATATGGATAGATTGATTATTATTATTATTATTATTTATTTATTTTGACAAGAATGGATAGATTGATTGTAGAATGCATTTTTCTTACATATTTGGAAAACAGATTATCTGAATTTCCTGAAAATGTTATTCTCAATTGACTGAACTGAACTTTGGAAAGCGTGGCATAGAACAAAATCCAGGAAGGATGATAGGTGATCTTGTCAAGAGTATCTAGAGTATACCTGTTAATTGTTATGCACAATATCTCACTTTTTGAGGTATGTACACTAAAAAGAACCTATTTGTATCATTTTTCCACATAAGACACAAATATTATTATATGAACGTGGGTTTATAAACAGAAAAGTAGTCCATAGCTCTTGCTGACTGCATAATACTGCTTCTTTCCTCTTCATCTTCAATTAAGTTATTGTGAGAACCATGAACGTTACTTGTTATGAGGCCTTGTTCAAAGATTTTATGATTTTCATTCTTATGCTTCCATGTGATGTGACATGTTGGAAACTTGAAATTAACTTAATTCAATCATTCTGCACTTGGGCTTTGAGACAAATAATCTGTAACGAGCATTTAGAACAGATAAAATATTTCAGCATTCAGCACACAGAAAAAAAAAATGGCTTGAGCAAATCCAACCAATGAAACTCACTATTTTGTTCTTGTTGTTTTTTGTTTCTTTTCTAGGTCCTTATTGCCGATTCTGACAAATTTACATACCCTTTGGCTGAACCATGGGCCAAATTAGTCCATCTTGTTCAGCAGAGTGGTGGCTATTCTCACATAATTGCTGCATCAGGTTCATTTGGGAAAAACATATTGCCACGTGCAGCAGCTCTTCTGGACATTTCTCCAATTACTGATATCACAAAGATTTCTGGATCAAACCTCTTTATTAGGTGATTTTTTAGTGGTTTCCTTATCTGGAGAACACTACAATGGATAGAGATTCTCTTGTAGATAGTGAACACCTCTTTCAAGCGATTTTCCCAAACTATTTCCTAACTATTTCCTATGTGTGATTTGTAATATTGAGATACTGGCATTACCCATCGCTGTGGTTGAATGGGAAGTTTCCTGTTATTAGATTTTGATGACACATGTTCCTATTACATCTTGTTTCATGAGTATGACCATTTTATCATGTTTGTTTGATGACAGTGAAGATGCACTTTGGTTCTTAACAATTGTACATTTGTGTGAACCTAGTTACAAAGCAATATTTTCCATGGATGATTACACCATTTTCTGGGATTCTTTTAGCTATGTTAACTTGCTATAAAATTCCCAACTTCTTCATATAGTTGTTATAAAACTACTGTCTTTAGCCACTGTTAACGCATTACTGCCAAAAAAAGAGATCTTTTCTGCAGTGCAGACTATATCATTCTTTTTGTCTCCTCAGCTTCAGTATAAGCTGTGTTGGTTTTAATTGAATTGTCTTTAATATTGTGACAGGCCAATATATGCAGGAAATGCTCTTTCCACTGTTCGTTACACAGGTTCCAGCCCATGTATGTTGAGCATTAGAGCTACATCTTTTCCTGTTGCTTCAGAACCAGCTGATTTGAAATCTAATGCTGCCTCAATAGATCAGGTTGATCTTTCAACCTTGGATGAAGGTCAGTCAGTTAACCTGAAGTGGCTGTTTATGCCAATCTTGTTGATATCAGTTACGGGTGACAAATGGGCGGGTTAGGCTGGATTTGGGCGGGTCAAAATGGGTGAGTTAATAAATAGACGGGTCAATGACCTGCCCAAAGTTACTTGGGCTGAAAAGGGTTGCATTGAAATGGGCTAAAAAGTGGGTCATAACCCAACCCACCCGATTCTTACTAAGTTATAATTTCTTTGTTTGTTCTTTTATAATTTTTTTAGTACCTAGTAAAACTATTTTTTTATTTATCATGGCTATATATAACATATCAAATAAAAAAATTGCCTTTGAAAATATTAAGGTTTTTGTTGGTCAATCTGAGCTACATATCAGCCCAATTATTAAGTGGGCTGAAAGGGGTTGGGTTAAAATGGTCTGAACTAATAAATGGGCAGTTCATTTTGAACGGGTTGGGCGGGTCATGTTTTCATGGGCTAATTTTGTCACCCCTAATATCTGTGTTGTTTGCATCTTTTGTAAAGAAACTTGAGTGGATTGGAACCTAAAATGAGCTCAGCTGTTTTACAGATGATGCAGTTGGTAAGTCAACATATGTAAAGCTTTCCTCCCAAATTTCAGAGCGCCCAGATCTTGGAAATGCACGTATTGTAGTTACTGGTGGACGAGGTGTAAAGAGTGCTGAGAACTTCAAAATGATAGATAAGCTTGCAGAGAAAATCGGTGCTGCAGGTTTCCTTCTGCTGTATTCATCTTGTGCTTTTTTCTGCAACTTCTTTATCCTCTATCAATCCATCTTTTATCCATCTTTTACTAATTTCAAATTTGAAATGTTTCCTATTTCTTAGCAATAACATGCATATGATGCAGTTCTGATTTCGAACTGTTTTAATTTGTTCATTAAAATGGATTACTTCTGTTGCGCAGTTGGTGCCACTCGTGCTGCAGTGGATGCTGGATTTGTTCCCAATGACCTCCAGGTAACAGTAACACTAAACATACTTGTTGCTTCAGGACACTTAAGTACTTGCCTTTAGAGACATTAAATGTGTTTTCGCTCAGTTAGTAACCAGTTGCCTATAATATCTTTTCTTTTGTCAAATAAAAGTTTGTGTTTATGGTACTCTCACGAGTCGGACACAAAAATATTGTAAAGTAAAATACTTGAAATAGTTTTAAGTTGTGTGATTTTGTCTCTCTGAAATTTCGTATTCAAGAAACTGGAACTAATTGGTCATGCTTTTAGTGGTTAAATAATGACAACCCGTCATTTTTCAAGTTTGTCCAGCCTTCTTAATGTAGTTCTGTTTTTCCGTTCTCTATATCAGGTTGGCCAAACTGGGAAAATTGTTGCCCCAGAATTATATATGGCATTTGGTGTTTCTGGAGCAATTCAACACATAGCAGGCATGAGAGATTCCAAGGTCATTGTTGCTGTAAATAAAGATGCAGATGCCCCCATATTCCAGGTCAGGGTCGAAACTCATTTGTTTACTTTTTCTTGATGGAGTTCCGATATATTTTATATCAGATGTTTTCATGATAAGTAAAATATAATTTATTTATTGTCGGTTGCTATGGAGTAAAACAGAATATATTTCCTTACTTTAAATATTGGAGCAACTGAAAAAGTTGATGTAGTGGACAGGCCATGCAATTTACCTCTGTGAGCGAGGGACATAACTGATAACCCTCCTCTCACCCTTCATCTTTTCACCCCACCAAATACAGCTATTTAGAAACAACCAGGGACGGAGCTACAGCTCCGCTTATGGGTTCGACAGAATCAGTAGCTTCTACCCAGATCCTGTATTTTGACTGACTTCTTTCTGGACAATGACCCTGAATAAATTGCACATGCTTCAAGGACTTTGCGGAATTAGGAAGCACACAGGTGGGTATACCAAGAGAAATGCGGGTAAGCGACGAGGGAGGCAGTTTAAAAAATTCACTTAATATGGATAAATAATTTATTCAGAACCCAATAAGCTTTATTTATCTAGAATTACTCAAGTCAAAATTCTAACTTTGCCTCCGGAAACAACCTTATACCAAGTTTTGTTGAAAGGCACGGAATCATGTGCCACATACAAAAAGAGGAAGATACAACAAAAACAACATACCCAGTATGATCTCACAAGTGGGGTCTGGGGAGGGTAGAGTGTACGCAGACCTTACCCCTACCTTGGAAGGTAGAGAAACTGTTTCCGATAGACCCTCAACATACAAAAAGAGGAAGATAACTTATTTATGTATGTTATTTCTTCAATCTCAAAAAAAATTATTTATGTTATTTTGGGAACTCTATGGTGATGTTTAAAGTGTGGAAAATGTACTTCAGAAATAATTAATTGGTCATGGCTTGTAAAACAATTTGTAATACCACAACAACGATACATGTCACAAGAATACCATGACCGCCTAATAGCTTAGTGCTTTAGACAATTTGTTTTACATTGGCACTGAATTTTCCCCGTCTAGAAGTTGACTTAGTGCGATCTGTGCTGAGGGTATATTTTGTTCTTGTTATATGGACGAGGTGTTGAAAACGTTGCTTTCTTTGAACTGCAGGTCGCAGATTATGGACTTGTGGGTGATCTTTTCGACATCATTCCAGAGTTATTAGAGAAACTTCCTGAGAAAAAGTAGAAAAAATTACCAGTCAGTGTGTTCCTTTGTGAACTTAGTAAATACAGGAAGGTCAATTTCCCTTCAATAAGATGAAAATGTTGTATGTGCTGGATGATATTATATATACTAATATCATTTATTATTATTTCAATTTTCAACTTTATTCAAAGCTGATCTTCTTTGTTCTGGTTGTTCTGTTTTGTAAAGGACGGAGACTTCATCAATTATTTGGGCTTCTCTGTGTTCATTGGTAGAGGATGTTGGTTCTACCTTAAATCGATGGTAACCATATTATGACGTTGATTAGTTCCAACAAATAACAGGTTATCATTTATATTCGACGTTCAAATGAAATATTGAAGATATAATTTAGCTAATAAAAATGTGTACTATTTTTTAACAGCTTAAGAGTTTAATCTGAAGTAGTCACTAAATTCAGCATGGTATCGTAGTAGATAGAGATCTTGGGTTCAAGTTTCAATATTACCCATTATCTAAAAAAGATCTATGTGGCTTGGCTCATGAAAAAAAAAAAATTAGGCATTGCATGTGAAAGGCATATCAAAGACATCGTTTAGTTGGTGGTTAGAGTTATGAAGGTATTAATAATGCAGAGATTAGTTTAGTTGATTTAGTTATTCAAGTGTTATTAATCTTGTATTAGTTATTTCATCTTTATCCCGCATAAAATAATACTCTACATAATTGACTCATAAGTTATACATATTTTATTTATGTGGGATTGTAAAATGATAACCAAATACCGTACTTGTTGCATTGAATTTTAAACAAAACAACTAAAAAGCTACCAAATATGGTATTAGTTATGCTAGTTTTAATAAATGAATAACTCTCTTCCTAACCAGCAACCAAACGGCTCTGTCTCCAATCATCTCGATGAAATTTTGACGTTAATTGTCATGAGTTCGGCCAACAAACTACGTTCTCACTATCCTCAAGTGAGTACAACTAGTTCTATAACAGAAAGAAAAAAATACTTTCAGAGAGCAGTGTCTTAATACGCATCAATGTCAACAAGAACAATTTAGCAAGGCCATGTATCAATTTAAGACTTCTATCAGTCATGTCATGCTACAACATAAAAACATGCATCCGTCCAATAAATTCGGAAATGAATTCCAATAGCCCATTTCAATCTAGGAACTAAAACACTTGACGGAACAAGGAGCAGTATGTTGCTCGGACTTTCCAAAAAGGTTGTTGTACCTGTATCAGATCCTCCAACAACGCATTACTTTTGGAGAATCTGACACGCACCCATTTACGTTTATGAAGAGTCCGAGCAACATAGAGGAGCACCACTAGCTTGAGCCAATATATGCAGTCGCACAGCTTTCATTTTCATCAAGTGTTCTTTCTTCGCAGTCCAAGAGCAAAAGTTCTATAACTGATATTTACTGTACTCCAGTATCACTCTCAGTCAGCTGCACACCTGAAGTTTGAAGCTCAAACTAAGAATTCCGACTTGTCAGCGTGCCCAATTTCCCGTGTCTACAAAACTCAAGCACATTACGGATTGGCATTACTAGTTATATAAGAAACAACTACAGTTATGTCATCAAGTTTTCCCCCAGGGTACTCAAATCCCGCCTCTTTGGCTGCATCAGAGAAAGGTGACGGCTTAATTGGGTCCATTGCTCTTTGTTGTGCCAATGCTGCTATCTTTTGAGCTGTCATCTGCGGCCCTAAGCCATCTTCCACAGCATGAATCACAACTCCCATGATATCAGCGTCATATAAATTGTCAAAAAGCCCATCAGTACCAGCAACTAGGACATCTCCTGGAGCTACCGTAACTTTAAACACATCGGCCAAGCTAGGCAAATCACCAGCACTGCTGCCTCCCAGTTGATATGGAAAATTAAAACCGTGCTGTTGTACAGGGGACTCAAATATAGCAGATCCATGCCTAACCAACATAAATCTGCTGTCTCCTAAATTAACAGCATAAAGACCTTCATCAGTGAGTGCAATTATACAAGCAGTTGAAGAACCTCTTGCTTTTGTTCTCATGTGAGCTTTCTCTAGGACCCTCATTAGGTCAATGGAATCCTTAGGTTCCTCTTGTATCGCGGATATCGAGTTAGACATTAATTCACGAGCATATTCCCCCGCATCAATACCATGATCAGCCCATCCACCAACACCATCAGCTACACCTATAGCTTGTGCAGGACCACAAATAAGATGGGGAAAATTACTTGTTTGGACCGCTCAAAAGAATAATAATAAGCAAATGTATAAGTTTTGTATATTAAGTATAAATATACAAATACCATACGATACACAAAATATCCATATAATATACATAATCACCTATAGCTTGTGCAGGACCACAAATAAAATGAGCATCCTCTCCACCAGTTTTTGCTTTAGCAGGATGGGGCAGGTAAAATGATCCCGAATTCAGCTCCAGGCGTATCTTTCCTTTAGAAGAATCAACAGTATTTGCAGCTTGTTCCTTAGAGTTATCACCAGACAGGCCAGGAGAAGTAGTTCCAAAGGAGAAACGTGCAGGTGATAAAATGCGAAAACCTTGGCTCGTCATCTTTGCCACACTAGTTCTAAAATATTGAGATAACATGAAGTTGCCGGGTTGGCATTTATTTCTCAAACTAATGTTGGCTTTCCTAACATTCTCAATGCTTCTATTGCTGTAAGAGACGGTGCTATTATTTCCCGACATACAATAATGCAGGCGCCTAGCAGCCATATTGCCAACAAAATGGCCAGTATGAGAAGTTCTTGAACCACAAACAGCCATTATCCGTTGCGATAATCAATGCCGAGAGAAGCTCTGCTTGCAACGAATAAGTTCAGGATGTGAAGTCTGCAAAAATAATCACTGCATTTCTCCCAATAATTAACAAGGTCTCATCATCTATCATAGTTACCTTTTCCTTTTCTAGACACACTAGATAAAGCATGAATACATAAAGTACAGTAAACAGCAAGACTTGAACTCGCAATGTCTCCCTCAGTTTATGCTACCATTATCTTATTCTTTGATTTTATTACTACTGTTTTTTTTTTTTTTTGATTAAGCACCGGGTGTCGAGTCTCTTTGAGCCCGACTAATCCGGGGGTGCAGGTTTCCCGGCCCTCGGCAAGGAGTTTCCCGCAAGTGCACCGCGGGTAATTCGGGGTTTTCGATGGCCCTCAAAAATTGTTTGCACCCGGCGGGTTTCGAACTTGAGACCTTGAAAGGGATTTTGAGGCTCAAGTCAATTGCCACGTGCCAACCCCTGATTTTATTACTACTGTTGATTCTTTTACTTTGGTTATCTTTTATCTTTTATATTTGCATTTCTACTCTACCCCACAAAGATAGGGATAAGATCTGCGTACACACCACCCTCCTAGGGGCGATTTTAGGTGCTAAAATTGGGGCACGTGAACACATGGTCTCTCTGTAAAACTAGGTATTTTATGTATATATTTCCTAAAATTAGTATAATACTACCTCTTTGGAACCCATGCTACAAAAAGGCTAACTATTGCACTTGATTAAAGATTGAGTTATTTACCTAGAGGACTACCGATCAAGTCCCACTTGATACATTTTTTTCCTTCTTTTTTTTTTTTTTTTTTAGTGGTGAACCCATGTTCCACAAATCCTAGATTCGCCTCTACACCCTTCCCAGACCCCACTTGTAGGACTATACTGAGTATGTTGTTGTTGAGTGTCTCCCTCTCAGTTAATCCTAAAACCTTCCCCTTCCCCAATCCCCTAAGGTAAACAACTTCTAAAAAAAGTGGATGTCTATTAATCGGAACAAAATAGTGTTTGTAACTGAAAAAACATAGACAGAGGCGGAGCTAAGAGTTTGAGTTAATGGATTCTGGATTCTACAAACTATAACTTATTGGGGTCTTGATAAATTATTTATACATATTAAGTGAATTTTAAACACAAATATAGGTGGATCGGAGTGAAGTCGTAACATATTCAGGGAGAGCTAATGCTTGTTGGGTATTTTGGTTTGACACTGCTTCACACCCCCAAAAAAAAGGGAGCTACGTCGAGTTAAACTTGGAGATGGAAGTCTTCTTTCCTTTCTCGACGGTGAAGTAAGACCAAGCTTTGAGTCAAAGCTACTGAGTTCTACCAAACACATAAGCGAAGCTCTAGCTCTATGTACACCTGAACATAACTTCTTACAAGCAAGAAGTTCACAGTACAGAGACCATATATTTAACGAGAAGCCAGAACCCAGGCTGTGAATCTTGCACAATGAAACATATTAGAATTAGGAAACAAAGAGTTTACAGAAGAATAATTCAAAGTTGGAGTGGGAAATCAAATTTGTTTAAGATTGGTATTTATTTAATTCATGTCTATATAGAATTTTAGTCAGAATAATACAGGAGTAAGTTTTCTATTTCCTAGCTAAATTAGATTTTGCAGTTGCTAGCTATTTTCATGTAGCAGAGAAGTACTCGAGAATTATTTTATGAATAGATCAGTTTCCTTCATACAGGAAAGACCAATTTCAAACTTCAATCCATCAGATTAAGAAAGTAAGTAAATTCTAATGAAAAGACAATCTTAGGAAGCACAAATACCTGCTCAATAAAGAGAAACCTCAAATTAATTTATTTATTTTTTAAAAAAAAAAAAAAAAAGAAAAGAGAAACCTCAAATTTAATTGAGGAAAAAAAAAAAACCCAAAGGTGACACCACAATGATCCAAACCCAATGCAAGCCTATTTGAGCCAACAAGCAGACACATATATTAGTACTCCCACCGTTTTAATTTATGTGAAACCATTTAACTGAACATGAAATTTAAGAAAAAGAGAGAAGACTTTTGAATTTATGTTATAAAATGAGGCACAGATATTCTGTGCGGCTATAAATCGTAAATAATTTTCAAATATGAAAAGAGGTGCTTCTTTTTGGCACTGACTAAAAAGGAAATAGATTCACGTAAATTGAAACAGATTGGAAACGTCATCTTTATCCTTATAAGCTAACAAGAAACTAAGTAACAGATTTAATGGACTTTTTTTACAAATGTATTAAACTATATAGGAAACAAAATTAAAATAACTTACAAAGAAGCAGAAATGACAAAAAGGAGATGTATAAATAGAAATGAGAAGAAAGAAGGACATACATTACCTGAAAATAGTTTCCTTATCGAAGGCGGCGGCAGCTTTACTATGAAAGCTGCAGCTGTTTCCTTTTGGATGCAAGAAGGACTCAAGGAGCAAGTGGATGGTCAAATGGCAAGTTAGTTAGAGTTAAGTTTGATTACATCAAAATTGAGTTGACTTAAGGGATCCTTTGGTTGCTGACGTCTTGGTTAGCAAGGAAATTAATTATTCATGTATTAAAAGTTCTAAATTTAAACTAGCATTATTAATATTACATTTGGTAGCTTTTTAATTATTTTTGTATAAATTCAGCACATTAAGTATGGTTTTTATGATATAAAGAGCAAAAGTGTAACAATCCGATCCCCGTTTTGAGCATATGCACTATTTTATGTGCTTTGATGCTTTGGTTAGTTCCGTATCGATTTTTTGGACTTAGTTGGAAAGCTTGAAAGCCAATTTTGCAAACCCGACCCCTCCTTTTGAGTTTTAGCGTGTTGTTTAGTGATTCGATACTTTGTATAGGTCTATAATAATATTTTAAAAGGCAGTTTCAAGACTCATTCTGAGGAGGGGCACAAGCAAAACGCCTTAGGGCTCACATTTGGAGCTTAGTTTCTGTGAGGCTTACGCCCTAAGCGCCTACTGTACGTTCTAAACAAGCCTAACGCTCGAGGCTCGCCTAACAGTTCTTACACAAATTATATGTTAAATTCCTTAATTAAAATCGTTGACCCTCACAATTCGTTAACAAATTAACGATACTTAATAGTTTTTCATCTATAGAAATCAGAAGATTTGGTGTAACTCAAATAACAAGTCGTAGTATTGCATATTTACTAATTTGAAAACATCGTGAGGGTGAATATCACTTAATATTTCTTTTAAAAATACATAGCCGAATTGTACATTTTCACTTGTCATTGGTCTTTTGTCCTATGTATTAACATTATCATATTTTATTATTTAATTCGCTTTTTGAAAGTAATTTTATTTTAATTCATGAAGGAGTTACGTATTAATTATAATACTGATAAAGTTTATTGACTATTCGCTTACAAGGAGATAAAATGAATTGTATGATAGTAATATTGTTTTAAGAAATTGTAATTTTTTCATTGTTTGAAAGTTAAGATGTTAGAGTTGATTTGCACTTCCTAATAACTTTTATTTCATTGTATTGTTTATACTTGTGAAATTATGTTATATATAATTATAATTTGTAAGTGACGGATAATAGATTGCTTTGATATTTTTTTTTTTTTTTTTTTTTTTTGTGAGGATCAAACACATACATATTACTACTTAATATAAGAGCTGATCCATGCTTTTTGTCGTCCTCACATATGGTTTGATCCTATAAGGCTGCTACACGTGGCAGTTTTTGGGGATCTCTTTTATCACTTATTAGATCACTTTTTGGGTCATTTGCACTTTTACCCCGGCTTTGTGCTGGTTTTTAGCTTTTGCCCTTCAAATGGGCATTTGACCCTATGAAATTGCTCCACGTGGATGCTACTTTTTCTTTTGTATTCTCATTTTTCCATCATTGATTTTCTTAACACAATTTACGTTGGCCTTTGTAAAAAGTGTAATTTTTTGTGGATTTCTTCTTATCTCTTACTCCATCTGTTTCAATTTATGTGGTATTATTTTCTTTTTAGTATATTAAAAAAAAGTACCTTTTTATAATTAGAAACAATTTAACTTGAAAAATTTTATTTTGCCCTAAATGAAATAATTTATAGACACACAAATGTCTAAGGATTGTTTTAAATCATAAATTTCAAAAATCTTCATTTATTTCTTAAACTTTGTGTCAAGTCAAACGGTACGACATAAATTAGACGGGGGAAATATTAGAGAAACAAATATTTCAATAATCACTTTGAAGAAGTTCAAACTACCTTGAATTTTGGTCATTGTATGATGTCATATTTTATTCGTATTGAATCAGTGAGATTCTCATGTAATTGATTTTTTCCTAGCTAATTTTTTAAACTGCAAAAGAAGATTTTGTGAACAATTTTATCCACAAAACTTATCAACAGCAAATGATTAATCTACCATTAGATTAAATTAATTATGCAGTAAAAAAATGTGACACAAGTAACTATATTTTTTTCAATTAAAATTATTATTTCTCTATCATGAGTTAGCCCGGGCCTCATGGAACTAGTATATACATACACATACACACACACACACACACACACACACACACACACATTCATTTACAATATTCTTTTTATTTTTTATGTAATTTTATCTATTTAAAAATATTTATTGTAATTATATTATTTTATAAAATACTAAAACTTAAATACCCATGGGGCTTACGCCCCATGCCTCGAGGCTTATGCCTCACCAAGACATATGTAAAATGCCCCGCCTTACGCCTCACCTTTTAAAACACTAGTCTATAACATGTTTTGGGAATTCTTGGCATGCTCGAGTTTGGACCCAAGGGGTTCTGGGCTGTTTTGACGCCTTAGTAGGCATTTTGGACTTGGCAGTTTTGGTGGGGTTTGGTGCCTCCTTCACGACAGCGAGGGCACCAGCCGCGATCACGCAAGCCAAGTAGCTAATGTTTAGGGTTTGCCCTGAATTTTCTACCTTATTTGAATTCTTCAATAATTGTATTTTACTACGAATAGGTTTTCTTGGTGGAAAAAGATTTTCTTGGTAAAAAATAATCCTTTTCTATCTATTCTTTTCTTGGAGGAGAAGTTTTACACTTCTATAAATAGAGATATTTTCTTCTCATTCACAACATAATACCAATCACAATGTAGTCGTTTAACGAGTTTTGTTGAGGGTGAGATGTTCTCCCTATAGTTTTTATATTTTTTAATTAGTTTCTCATATGTAGGCCAGTTGGCCAAACCATATCAATATATTATGCCTCTTTTAGTATTATCACGTACCAAACTCTAGCCTGGGCGTAACATGGCACTCGGTGTCTTCTTTGCATGTGACCAAACCAACCACATGACTTGCTGAATCAACATGGGGCATATACTGATGCGGAATATAATATAACATGCATGGTGAGAATGAAGCATAGATTAAGTAATCATAAGTCTGAAATTAAATGATAAATGTTGGGCAATACTGGCTATATGACTCTGAATATCTGACATGACATAATTGAACTAGTCTAGCCTATGAAACCTCTGACATGAGTCTGACTGCTAAACAGTTTATCGGGACAAGGCCCCAGGCATACCTTTCTTTGCATAACTGACAATAAATAAATAAATAAATAAATAAAGATAAAATCCCGAATGAGATGGGTTCACCAATAGCTGGTACGTGCAAGGTCTTAATGAGCTGATCCGTCGTCCTGTATATATGCATCGTGAAATGCAGGCCCCCAGACAAATAAAAGAGGACGGCAGTACATTTAAATTGTACTGGCATGTAAAGCAACTGAATGAAATAAGCATGGCATATCAAATAACAAAACTGAAACTGTAGTTGTATCTATAAGCTGAACATGAACATGAATATCAACTGACATGAATAAGATATTTTAAGTCCGTAAAGATATCTGTGGGAGAGCAATAGTATAGCCGACATGTAACCACCACTTAAGCACGTGGTGTTTGATCTCTTGCCCGATTAGCTAAGCCATCTTGTACCTTGTCGAGGTACAAGACATGAACATGGCATGAATGGATCCAATAACCCGCAATGGGTAAAAATGAAGGAATCGTCCTAATTGGGCGGAGCGATCCTTATCCTATCTTTGGCATATGTAGTTTCAGGTATTAAACCTTCTCGGTAATCTGTGCAAATCCCAAAACATGATCATGGATATAATTGGTTTAGTAGCCCATGAATTATATAAACATGATTCGTGATTATATTATAACATGAAGATAGATATATATTATAACTTGTATGAAAACATGGAAACATGTAGAAGTTCATGAAAATAAACACAAAAGTTCATATCTTGTATTTAAGAACCCATGGAATGCAAAGTATGAGTTTTCATATTTTACAGACAGATTCTTAATAACCAAAATGGAATATTAAGAACACTATAACGAACTATTAAAGCTAACATGGTATATCATGGTACACGTATTTAGAGTTATTATGAACATGTCTAGAACCCTAGTTTTGATAAACTTTCATATAATCATGGAAGAACGTAGCGTGGGGAAGAACAATGATATTTTCACACGTAGATAAACTTGTAACTAATGGTCTGAACTTGGAGAAAAATCCAAAAGCCACAATCTTGAATCCCTTAGATGGGTTTTCTTGAAAACTCTAGGTTAGGAACAATGGATTCTTGTTTAGAGATCATGGAGACATGTTAGAATTCACTTGAAAGACTTGAAATGGGCTTACCTTAGTGTATCTTAATGGTAGGAGGAGAAGAACTTCGTGCTAGGGCTTAAGAATATGAAAAGTGGGATTTAAACTGAAGTCCCGAATTTATACTATTTGATGAAGCGGGGAAAGTATGGGCATAATGTACTCCCGTACAATCTGAGCGTACCTTATGTGTCAAATTCCAGAAACCACGACTTTTAGTCTGTGAGGTACGTGATGAAAAGTACGGCCCGTACTTTAATGTACGTCCTGTATAAATTGTACGGCCAAGAAGTACGACCCGTACAATAATGTACGGCCTGTACATTCACGCCGTACCTGGAATGCCCAATTCTAGTGGTTCTGTTTTCTCCCATGTGAGGTACGTCCAAGAAGCACGGCCCGTACATAAATATACAATTAGTACATTTTGACGTAAAATGTACTTTCACCATTCCAAGGGAAATGTTAATCCAACCACTTCCCGACTTGGTTTCTAAGTCTCGAATTATGAACATAACTTAGTTAGGAGGTACGAGGTGTTACAAGTATAGTTTTGTTTGTTGTCCGATTCATCGCGTTTAATGTTTGCAATTATTAGTTTCCGCATGACGCCCTGTTATTTCGATCCCAACAAGTCGTATCAGTGCCAATGGTTCAAAGACGTTGAAGACAGGTTCAAGTTGCAAAAAATTCGACGATAGTAAAGATTTTTGTCCAAAAGAAAAAAAAATCTGGAGTACTACATGTGGGACAATTTTCAATCATATTTTCGATAATCCTGTTACTGCATATTTTTAAAACAAAAATAATTTTTACTCATGCTTACTTTAACGCATGAGCTTCAATTTTCAACTCATGCTTACTTTTAATGTACGAACTCAAATTTTGAACCCTTGCTTACTTTTAACGCTTGGGCCAATTTCAACCGCTGTTTACTTTTAACGCATAGGCTTCACTCTCAACCCATGCTTACTTTTAACGCACAAGACTCAAATTTTCAACCATACCTACTTTTAACCATGGAAAGTAGCAGTGATGAAGATTATGTGAAGGAGGATGAAGATTATTTTACTAGAAAATTCAGGCCAAGGGGAGATTTGTTAGGGTTTGCCTGAATTTCCTACTTATTTGGATTCTTTAATAGTTGTATTTTACTCCGAATAGGTTTTCTTGGTGGAAAAAGGTTTTCTTGGTAAAAAAAGAATCCTTTTAAATCTATTTTTTTTTGGAGGAGAAGTTTTACACTGCTATAAATAGAGATATTTTATTCTCGTTCACAATATAAAAGCATCCACAATGTAGTTGTTTAATGTGTCTTGTTTAGGGGGAGATGTTCTCCCAATAGTTTTTATATTTTTTTAATTAGTTTCTCATACCATATCAATATATTATGCCACTTTTAGTAAAGTTTTCTTTGTTATCCGATTTACCGTGTTCAAGGCTAGCAATTATTAGCTTTCACATGACGCCCTGTTATTTCGAACTCAATAGCTAAGCCACATGGATTTCAGGTTAAACGACTGCAAAGGGTTGTGAGGTCAGACCCCAATCGACGCCTCTTCGCTACTGGAAGGTCTAATCATGACTGCAATGCCTGGACCAGTTACAGTCCGCGATCATGAAGAAGGGTTGCGCGACTGTGAAGAAGTATCAGATGTTTTCAAATTTCAAATTAGTTTTTTAGCACATTTTGATATTTCGGGGCGATTGCGATTTTGTGAACCAAAAGGTGGAATTTTATCCTAAGTCTAGGTACAGATTCCTAATATAGTTGAATGGCGTAAACTGAAAAAGAAAAAAAGGAGCATCGAGACTCATAGTCTAGCCGAGGGTAGTAAAATTAGTCTATTAAAATTTCATTCATCCAATCTATTTGAGTTTGGGCGGATCATTTACTGATTGTGCCCTTTTTGATACTTTAAGAATTTAGCTGATAGGTAGCCCAAAATGATCCATGAAACATCTCGTCAAAATAATATTTTCAAAAAAGTGTTGATTTGTTTGATGTGATATATATATATATAGGCATAATAAGAAAATAAATTTCTATTAGGTACTCACTCAGTCCATTTTACTTGTTCTCTATATTAAAATAGATGTCCATTTTTACTTCTCCAGGCTTTTTAAAAATCAAAAGATAATTTATCATTCCATACATGTTTTACCTTTACTATTAATTAGTGCATTGGAAATATCAATGAATTGTTAGTGGTTGTACAACTTTTAAAGTATGCTTGATTGATTTCAATTAGTATTAGATGACTTAATAATAATAATTAGGGGTGATATAATAATTTTTTATCCTATTTATGGCTTCTTAATGGGTGTGTCAAGTTAATACAGGACAAGTAAAAATAGTCGAAGGGAGTAGTTAATAAATTATAAAAAAAACTTAAAATCTAGTAAAAATTGAATTTTAAGCTATTTATTCCATTTATTTCAATCCAACTTTCATTTCTTAACTCTTAACTTATTTTGACCCCTTAAATTCGACCACACCTAGCCATGGGACACATCCCTATCAATAACAATCTTCCACACAATATATATAAAAGGTCTTTTTAAACAGTTGGTGGGGTGGTTAACAGCCACTGTTGTCTGTTAGTCAGTGTAATATAGTTTCTACATCTGTGGTTCTGCCCCTACAACATATAATAGTAATAATCTGTTTACAGCTGAAGTGAAGTTGCTGTATCATCAAGAACACACAATGGTGTGCTACAATTTAGTGGTCCAACAATCACCTCCAATTCTTCTTCAATCACAATGTCCCTCAAAACCCAGGTACAATCTCCACTCTTTTTTGTTTCTCATCCTCAAATTCAAGAATTCTATTCTCTATTAGCTGTAATAGTTCTGTGATCTATTAAAATAGTACTCCCTTTTCTCAATTTATGTGGCACTGTTTGACTTAAATTTAAAAAATAAAGAATACTTTTAAAATTTATTGTCTAAAACTAACCTTAGACATTTCTTTAACTACAGATCATTAAGGGTAAAAGAGAAATTCTAAAGTTAAATTATTTCTACTTATAGAAATGTGATATTCTTTTTTGAACAGACTAAAAAGAAAAGCCTGTTGCATTATTTCCCTTTATGGTTGTTCAGAATTGAGTAACTAAGTAAAGCAAATGCTAAATCCTGAAGACATTAGTACTAAAGCCAGTCCCAGTATGTACTTCCTTTAGAAGGAAAGAAAATGAGGAAAGAGAAAGCTGTAATTAAGCTCAACGAAATCTTGAAGCTAAAATGCCATAACCAAGGCAAGAATGTCGGATTGTAGTGAATCTGTTTGACCTTTTTTTATTACTCCCAATTTGTTTGTCTTAGTTTGACCGTGCACAAAGTTTAAGAAAGTAAATAAGACTTTGGAACGTTGTGGTCTTAAATTCAAGATATGTATGATGTACCAAAATGTCATTTAATCTTGTGGTCTTAAACATGCCAGGTGGGATATTAAAATTAAACAGTTTCCAAATTCGGAAAGAGGCATTTCTTTTAAACAGACTAAAAAGAAAAGTTTGCCAATATTTGATAAGCAATGTGTGTTTGGCCAAGATTCCAAAAGTGTTTTGGAGGAAAAAACTACGTTTTTAACTCTTGAAGAACAGCTTTTGCTTCTGCCCAGGCACTTACTTTTTTTCTAAAAGCTTGATCAAACACCTCAACTCTCTAAAATAAACACTTTTAGCTTCCCAGAAGCTTGGTCAAACAGGCTATAAGCCTCAATCCCAAACGAATTGGAGTTGGCTCTATAAACCCTCTACCTGATCACATTTCTCTATTTAAACTCTGATACTACAGAATAAGAACCTTTTATTTATTAGTCTCTGATGTGTAAATATTTTTGTTTCTTTTTTGTGGATATCCAGTATGCATAAGAAAAGAATCTATTGCTCATTTGCAGATTCCTTTTTTGACATTGCTCATTTGCTGATTTTATTACCTTGGGAAAATACATATTTTTTTAAACCAACAGCCTAAGTCTTGCTAAACCAACCACTTTTTAGTTAATGGTTAGGTGCTTTATTTCCTTTTCTTGTTATGATGGGGAGTTTTCTGAAATTGGGGTGGTAATATTATTTATCCATTTAGTTGAGGCCATGATCTGATTAGATAAAGAGTAGGGGTGACACCAGAATGGGATTAGATTACATACAAAAGCATATGATAAAAATAGTTTATCATGATAGTGGTGTTGCTATGGGGTCTTCGTAGAGTCGAAGGACCGAAGGCTACTCTATAAGATGAACACCATCCAAGCACCTAAAGCTGTGACTTACTGGTCAATGAAGTGGACTGAGAACCATGAGGTCAGGTTCAAATCCTAGCGGAGGCAAAAATACTAAGTAATTTCTTCCCTTGGTGGACAGAGCTGCCCAATACCTCTGCTGGTGGGAGGTAGCAGGTACCTCGTGGAATTAATCTAGGATATTTCAGTACAAGAAAGTTCCTCCGTCGATGAAATTCCACCTCTGAATAGAAAGTACATCCAATAGAGTGTTTCCTTGTCTGATACCTTGTGGTGTGGTTTGAGGTGTAGTCCGACAGAAGGCATTGCTTGTGTCCTATTCCTTTGTGCAGCGATCAATAACCTAAAACTGGCCAAGCAGGGTAATGCATTCATCTTAGTTTTCATATTATATTTATATGGATGATGTTCTCTAGGAGATTCTTTTTCCTTCCAATCACATTCCCATTCTTCATCTTATGAGAATTATTCTTTCCGTCCTTGTAGGGGGATGCCTGTGAAAGTGACATCTGCCTGCTGCACTGAAAGTCCTATATCTAGTAAGGTTGGGGTTAAACAAGTCATTTCAGGTCTTGCAGCATCGATCCTATGTCTCTCTCAAAGTAACGTGGTTAGTATCTGTACTTTATTTGCTTACTCCTGATTTTAGAAACAAAGACATAGAATGAAAAGAATCCTAAATAAAGTGGTACCGCACATATGCATTTGGTTGATTTAATAGAATGGTTGTGAAAGCTGAAGGCCGAAAATAATGTTTTTCTCTTTATATTACTCCCTCCGTTTCAATTTGTTTGTCTTAGTTTGACTTGGGACAGAGTTTAAGAAAGTAAAGAAGACTTTTGAATCTTGTGGTCTTAAACTAAAGATATGTATAATGTACCAAAATGACCTTTAATCTTGTGGTCTTAAACATGCCATATGGGATGTTGAAATTAAAGAGTTGTCAAATTAGGAAAGAGGCATTCTTTTTGAACAAACTGAAAAGGAAAGTAAGAAAAACAAATTGAAAACAAACAAATTGAAACAAATGGAGTAAACAAAGATAATTTTATGGAAAGCATGACTTCAGTTTCCAACTGCGAATGCTTTCTGTTACAAAATTAATGTAAAGAGAAATTTCCGGAAATAATTTGTAGACTTTCAAGCGTCATCTTCATCCTCTTGGTAGGCTTTTGCAGCAGATCTTCCTCACTACAACAGTGTGTTCCAACTTGCAAATGCCACAGACAGTGCGCCAACTCTTCCTTTGGAGAAGGGAAATGATGGTGGAGGTGGAAAGTTGATGATGATGCGAGGCATGACCGCAAAAAACTTTGATCCAATCCGGTATTCTGGAAGATGGTTTGAAGTAGCTTCTCTTAAAGCTGGATTTGCTGGTGCTGGTCAAGAAGATTGCCACTGCACCCAGGTGAATGTTGAGGGTGTTAACACCTAAAAAAATGCCTTCTTCATTTAATGTCTTTGCATATATTTTGGGGGCTTCTTCCATTTTTGGCCCATCGGCCAAACTTAATTACGGGTGCTAGCCGAAATATACAAAACCTATACATTGATTATATATTTATGTATATTATGTGTATATTATATGTATAAATATATGATATGTATATTTACTTAAATACACAAAATCTACAGATTTGCTGGCTATTTTGTAAATTAGAATATTAGATCACCGAAAGGCATTGGACTGTAATTATCTCTATATTTTGGGTTCCTTGGTTCTTGGACGCTCATACGTAAAGATGTCTTAAATGGACTAATTTGTCTTTATTTCAAATTATTTCAGGGAATTTACACTGTTGATATGGCCGCACCTGCTATCCAAGTAGACACATTTTGTGTTCATGGAGGACCTGATGGATACATCACAGGCATAAGGGGAAGGGTTCAATGCCTTAATGAGGAGGATACGGAGAAAAAGGAAACTGATCTAGAAAGGCAAGAAATGATTAGGGAGAAGTGTTATCTTAGATTTCCTACATTGCCGTTTATCCCAAAGGAGCCTTATGATGTGATTGCAACTGATTATGACAACTTTGCACTGGTTTCTGGAGCTAAAGATAGAAGCTTCATTCAGGTAATCAATTATTTCAGTTTAATTGCTGCTGTGAATCGAAGGATATTTTATTTTGCTCCAATGTGTGAAAATACCTCCGTAACACAAGCTTCTCGTAGTTTCTGCATTTCTCATGCTCAACACAGAGCACCGTCACACACCAAACGTGACTCTATTTCTTCATTACTATGAATCATTTACTAAACACCTCGGTGACAGAGCTTGGGGTTTATGCTATCTGTAGATGTTAAACCTAAACTTATTTAAGAGTTCCCATATTCTAAACTTATTTAAGAGTTCCCATATTCTTTTTAATAGGTGAAAAATAACAACAGCCATTATATTTTTGTCTTGTAAGTGATCAAGCTTTATTTTTTTTTTTTTTGATTAAGCACCGGGTGTCCGAGTCTCTTTGAGCCCCGACTAATCCCGGGGGTGCATGCCCCGGCAAGGAGTTTCCCGCAAGTGCACCACGGGTAACAGGGTTTCCCCAGTCCGATGGCCCTCAGAAATTGTTTGCACCCAGCGGGTTTCGAACTTGAGACCTTGAAAGGGAGCACCCCAAGGCTCAAGTCAATTGCCACCAGGCCAACCCCTGAGGGTTGATCAAGCTTTATTAATTAGCACAATTAGGGTGCGGATATGTACAGCTTTTGAATGACAAAAGATATAAAAGGTGGTATAATAATAGTAGTTATATGTGGGTGGTTTCTTACATATCAAATGATTATTGCTGATTACAGTTTACACCGTAAATGAATGAAATATCCCAACTTAACAACACAATAAGAGGGGGAAACTTGGAAAGAAAAAAACTTTTCTTTTGTATGAAGACATGGATACAGCCATATATTCCTTGGACCTTCTCATATCGGGTCCATTTTCTGGGTATCCGGACTTAGTATGTGAGCATGTTTTAGATAGAATTAGCATAGACTACAGTTTTTGTAAAGGAGGTTCATTGGATAGGTGTCACACTGGATGGCCATGATATGGGGATATATTTTTATAATTATGGATATATGATGTGAACTAGGATAGTTTAATATATTTGGTGATGTTAGTGCTTGCAGGGACGGATCTAGTGAACAATATATGAGTTCATCCGACTACAGTAGTTTCAGCTCATACCCTGTATATGTGTTAAAAATGCACTAAATAAGTAGAAATGATCGATTCCAAATCCAGTAAATCAGATGGTCTATGGTAGAATCCTGAACTTGAACCTATAATATTCAAATCCCGGATCCGCCTCTGAGTGGTTGAATGTCAAGTATCGTTAAAGGAACACTGGTAGAAGCATTTGTGATTATAAAAGAAGTTGCAAAGACATCAACTATGCATAATATAACACAGCATAAATATATATCTAATTCAATGGAGAAAAACAACAATTTCAAGGCATTCCTTCACGAGACCTGGTGATTGAAGGTTTGAAGCTTCAAAGGCCCAAGCTTCTGCCTTCTGTTACTATGTATGACTTCGAACTTCTCCTCTTCTTGTATTTTCAATAGCCCGACTTCCTCCTCCTCCTTCCTCACACAACACATCGAAAGTTTTACCACTTGACCTTTCCTCCTCCTCTTCTTTGTTAGAGCTTTGAACTGCGGAGTCCTTCTAAACCCTGATACTTTTGTGCCTTATTCCGTCTTTTCTGTTAATACATAATGTCACTTGTCCAGTTTCTTTATTTTTCCTTCTCAACTTTCTACTTTGACCCCAGACATATTGATTTAATTTCCATTTTTAGGTTACTTATAGCAAAACCACAGGATACCCATACACTTCATGTAAAAATCAAACAATAAAATGCACACTTGATGTCATACGCAATCTTATTTAGAGCATCTACAATATCCATATGCAACCCGAAACTTAGTGATGCGACTGAAGGGACACTAGTAACTGCACTACCCAATCAAATACATATGAGAAGGATATCATATCTAAAGGGACTAGCAAAACTAGGCATCATTCTTTTTCTTGCGTTGTTCTACACATTAAGTGGCAACAAATAACAGAAACAAACTAAACAATTTTAAAGAAAATAACAAACATGTAAAATGGGTTTTAAATAAGTGTTTGTCATTACAAGATGTCCATAAAATTGATCCTAATATAGTCCCTCTCACATACAATTGGCTCTCAGATACATTGAACCTAAGATAATTAATCTCCTGCTTATGTGGGATAGAAAGGGTTGACCAGAACACAATTCATCAATCACAGAAACAAAAGATATAATTAAAAATCACTGACACAGTCACCACAAAAGTACTAAATCGATCCATTGAGCATATTAAAATGAGGCGTTGGTTTCAACTCATTTTAGTCAAATATCTGCAATAAATAATATTAAGAAACATCGAGAAAATATAAGCAGTTGAGTTCAACATGGCAACAAAGAGAAGCGATTATAAAAACTTGATTTTCCCTCTTGAAAATGGTCTATTTATAGTGCCCATTTAATTAAGGGTTCAGGGAAGGAAAGAGTGCACCCAGGAGGGTGCTTGGTTGCCAATGGCTGGTTGGATGATGGGTTGCCGAGAGAGCGCTGAGGCACCCGGCGGGCTGGCCCTCTAGAATTGATTAAAATATTGCTCTTTAACTTTTTTAAGGTGCAGAGACTCGCGTCATGGCGTGAATTTTTCCCTTGGAATTCTAAAGTCTCCACTTTGACCATTGTTTTTCCCATCTATGTCACCGTTAAACCATATTTTTATCTTGATGACGATTTCTTCATTATTGCACCTAATCAAGAGTAAATAGGTGAATGTATTCAATTAATGCACGAAATACATGTAAAGAGATACCCGCAAGGGTGGCCTGGGCTTAGTCGAGCACGGGTTTCATAACGGAGGTCTCAGTTCAAAACCCCCCGCCTACCAAGCCAGGGGATTCGCCTTCCGGGTCGAGCTGCCGCACAGGCGTGCCTAGTGCGGGTTACCTCTCCGATGTGGTTTGCGAGCTATTGCACAGAGCTGGTTTACCCCCCGTGCGCACCGAATGGTAGCGGTCGGCGGTTCTCGTGTGTCATCAAAAAAAAATGTAAAGAGATGGAACTTAAGCACAGTGGGACATCTATAACACTAAAATGCAGCACTTTATCACAAGTTTACCAAATTATGGATGCTCCCACATCCACTCTCTTTAAGGACTTGTCTATTCTCGATGAACTTGAAGTCACTAAGTCATGGAGAACATGTCAACTCTGCCTTTCCCCAAATGCATAGGCAGGCACGTAGAGAACTGTTTTAAATGAGAATTAAAAGATTGCAAAACCAAAAGTATGTTTCGACCTCCACATATTTCTTGTACTAAATTCACCAGAATGATTTTCATAAATCTC
>NC_081350.1:57114790-57140020 GCF_029784015.1 Lycium ferocissimum
TTTACATTTGTTCGACTCTAGCGAATTTTGCTGACATCATATCAAAGCTATTTCAAAGTTGTTACGGGGCATACATTTAGCTCAGCCCCTCCATCAATTAGCACTTGAGGGATAATCTTGTCGCGGCATTTGATAGTTATGTGCAAGGCCTTTTTGTGGGTCTTACCCTCTCTTGGTAATTCATCGTCAGAAAATGATAGCCTATGCGCTCGTACGACATACACTAAAATCTCGGCCAATGTTTCACTCGTAGTGCCGGCGGGCACTTGGACTTCATCCAAAGCTTTCATTAAGGCCAAGCGATGTTGAGACGAACTGAGTAGTAACGACATTACTGATATCCTGGCAGGAGTCTTATGCAGGTGCTCAACAATCAAATAATCCTTGACTGACATTTTCCTCCAAAAGTTTTTAGCTTCGCCTTCAGTGATTGGCCTTCTCTGAGGATTTTCACGACGTGGTGCTTCAGTACAGGCTCTTCTGGAACATAACACCTTCCAAACCTGGTCATACCCTGAACCACAACGGCTATCTCTTTTCCTTTATTAACTATCGTCAGGTACGGTGGTTTGATTACAAAAGGTGCATTTTCGACTGGCCCTGATGCTTTGAGCACGAACGGCTCGTTCTGAATTCGAGCGACTGTTGAGGGATACTTGAGCATGAAGGGCTCCTTCTTGGCTATAGTAGATGACTAGGACATCTCAAATTTTCTTGTCAAAGGGCCTAACACTTTTTTTCGCTCTTATACGGACAACGAAGCGATGGTGCTTTCCGACCCTTCAATATCTCGGCGAATTATCGCAAGGCTCTCTTCTCATTCATCACCTCTTTCTCTCATGTGAAATTGGTTCCCTCCATTCTTTGGGAGAGGATTTGTGTCCACATTCGGAGGTGTTGATTCCAGGATAATCTCATGATTGTTAATCATATCTCGTAGTTTGTGCAATATTCAGTGGTATGGCCAACTTGGTTAGAATGATAGGCGCAAGTGAAATCTGGCCTGTACTATCGATCCTTGGGATTAGCAGGCTTTGGTGGAACAGCATTCATTCGAACGACGTCTCTTAATTTGGCGAACAAACTGCCCTTGATTCCGGTAAAGGAGCGAGTGCTCTCATAGGTTTCATTTGTGGTGCCTCATAGTTTACTGGTGGAGGCTGGTTTTGGAAAGCCTAATTTTGTGGAGCTTGGTTATTGGGTGCTGTCATTCGATAATTTGGTCGTGAAGCTTGGTTTCCAGGTGCTAGTATTTGGTAATTTGGGGATGGAGCTCGGTAGCCAGGTTGTGTGTAGCACACAGACGTTAGGCTATATTGGGGTGAAGTTGTTGTATAGCTGGTTGGTGGGGGCGATTGGTAGTTGTCTTGATTTTTTTGGGTCATCTCTTTTCCTCGGCTTTTTGGTCTAGTAGCTCAAGAAACATAAGCTACGTCGTCTCTCTTCTTTTTGCCAATCATGGCGCCAGACGCGCCTGATTTGTTCAATACACTGACAATTGTTGACACCTTATTTTTAACCTCCCATATTGGCTTTAACTTGCCCTGAACTTTGAAATAAATATAAGGGAGAATATATTTTTTGAAAAAAAACTTAGAATAATTCATGAAAAAACTACTTTAGTAACATTTCACCCTTTCATTATGCAAAAACAAAAATTAAATATTGAATTGCTTAATTTTTTGGATTAATTTCCATATGCTTGTTCTAGGAATTTTCAAATATTCTACCTTTTATTAAATTCAAGGAAAAGGACATTTTTTAAACATTGGACTGGGCAGCCCAATGGACCGACCCGGCCCAAATAGTCGTCCCATATAAGTGTTAGGCGGGATTAAACTGCCGCCCTAAAAGGGCATTTGATGTTTTCTTTAGGGTTTGAGAGGAAACCCTCGCGCCGCCTCATTATTTTCTCTTTCTTCTGTCCATCTTTCACTATTTATGGCAAGAATACAGAAGAGCAGGCTACCCTTTACTTTATTGTATCACATTTTGGGAAAGCATTAATGGCGTTCGCTATTTCTGGGCTTTTTCTTTATAAAAAACAAAGGTATGCTTTTTCCTCTTCTTTACTTTGCTAATTTTTGTGTTTTCTAGTTGGCATCTGTGTTGACCGTGTTTGCATGTCGAAATTTTTCATTGGTTGAGAGCATATCTCACGAAATTTGGTCAAATTTTGTTTCTATGTAACGAGTTGGTTCAATCTCGACCTTTCATTTCATTTTTGGACGAATTTGTGCCGTGCGCTGTTCATATATTTGTAGTTTTTCACTCGCCCCACATCGATTTTCAAGGGAATTGAACCATTTCCAAACCCTATAAATTGGGGCTTTTATTTTCAGTTTAAGCATGGGATTTTTAGAAGTGATCTACTACGATTGCTAAAACAATCAAACTCAGAATTAGAGTTTTTAAGTTCTTAAACTTGAAAACCTTTTTGAGTAGTTAAATTTTTGCTTAGTTTCAATGCTGTTTGTGTTCTTGTGCTTGTGGTTGGAGTTGGGAAAAAATCTCGAATTCAATCTCTTCAAGGCTGCACACATAAAAGCCCAATCCATACTAAGGTGTGTTTGGAGTAATCATAAATGAGCAAGGGAAGCAAATATTGTTTGAAGGCCCATCTATGAGTGAAAATAGCCTAGTGGGTATTCGGGTCGCCCACTAGTGAAAAGATTTACTTTTTATGTATATGTCATTATATGTATTGTAAAATAAACTCATATATAGTGGAACTCCCTTTATGATTGGTTAGATAAGACGTAGAAGTTTAGGATAAGTAAAATTAAAATGAATCACCAACTTCGTTTTTCTTAAAACTGATTCATCTTTTAAAAATCCTTGTATCGGATCTCTTTTTTTTTAAATTTTTTTTTTTTTACAAAACAAGACGAAACATCTTCTTGTAAATTGGACTTGCGTTTTTAGATTCATGATTGTCCCCTCCCCTCCTTTTAAAACAATTTAGCTGTTATGTTGAAATAATCAACAAGACTGCTTTGATTACACGTTTAAACTGAGTATTTGCTTTAGTACAAGACTGCTTTGATTACACTTTTAAACTGAGTATTTGCTTTATTATAAGACTGCTTTGATTACGTTTTAAACTGGGCATTTATTTTAAGACAAATTACTTTGGTTGCCTTTTTTGAACTAGGAACTTTCTTTGAGATTGATATTTGGGCCGGGAAGCCCAAGGAAATAAAAAAAAAATGATCAGATGAATTACTTGGGTTACACTTTTAAAACTACAAATTTGCCTAGAGACCTAGCATTTGGGCCAGGAAGCCCAAAGAAACAAATGATCAATTTGTAAAAACCTTATGACATGAAGTTGGCTCGGTTTGGATTTACTAAAAACGTTCATAGATTGACCCCCCTTTAGACTTAAAACTGGAAATCGGTAAAATGTGATTTGAGCTCTAAAAAATCGGGTTTCAAAAGGTATACATGGCTGAACATCTTCTAAGGGAGAGCGTGATAAATTTGAACATATTTGAGAAAACCCTGGATTTGTGTTGGACTATGATTTTAAGGAGTTGAACCTTGGCATGAGATTGGGACGATTCTGACCGAAATGAATTCAGTCGATATAGAGCATCACAAATGGTAAAAGGGTAACATTTCTATATATATATATATATATATATATATATATATATATATATATATACACACACTTATAAATATACAAAACTATTTTCAATAATTAAAAACCCGTAAGTCCTAAACTCATTCCGTTAGACTAGAATAGTAGCTACTCTACCCGGCAGCGCTCTCGGGTGTGTCCTAGCCTGATAGCGGAGTGAGTTGAAACCTTAAGTGGATTTTCCGAACCCCTTATTTATAAGGGGACCTTTTTGCAGAAATTTTTCTCAAAAATGATAAGATGCCATGATTTTGACATATTTGCAAATACACATACACACACAAACAATGTAAAATAAACCTTATAGTGGAGCTCGTAGGTCAACCATATTCTACGGATCCTTAATATCGGGGTGCCTAGCACCTTTCCCGAGGGATCATCAGAACCCTTACCTCGAACTTCGGTCCAATAAAGAATTTTCTTAAACTGAAAACCCTTTAACCCGGTTTTCCTAATTTTCCTTTTGAATAAATTAGGTGGAGACTCTAAAACTTTAAATATCCAATTTAGAGCACCATTAAGTTATAGTAACTTTTATGCCTTAACACCACATAAAAGCCTACTGTAATAGATGGTGACTCCGCTGGGGAAATACTTAGGTTCTAACCATAATGGTTCCACTAATGTAGAGTTTATTTTACATTGTTTGCTATGTATATGTGTATTTACTTGCTATGTGTTTAAATTCCCACAATTATAAACTGTCATTCTTGGCATATCATCACTCCACCACTTTTGGCAAAAAGCATGGTTTTTAAGGGGGATACGCGGATTTGCGGTCTTGCCTTCACTAAAAAACCCGAAATACCTTTCTTTTGAGACGAGTTGGAAGCTAGTTGGTGTGTGTCACCCAGCGGTGGAAGACAGTCCAGCTCAGATGGTCCGTTCGTGTCCCAAAGTCAATTGTCAAAACGACTCTTGCATAAGCCTAGGGTGGAGCTAAAATAAATCCAAATGAGAAGTATCCCAGGCGGTTTGGATAGTTTAGACATATGCAAACCCAATAGGAAGAGATCCTGTATTAAGTACGGTTTATGACCCAAAAAATACTGCATCTTATAATATGTACTATTTGAAAATGTGAAATGTGCCTATGATTAAACCATTGTCTATTGGGGAGGGGGTAAACTAACCCGCTTTATCTGTTTTGTAGATGGCTGATTTGCACTTCTATAAGGTTTTGTCTACACCCGAGATATTGAGAATTTGGTGGGGACAAATGTCCAAAGAGGATAAAAAGATCATCTCGTGTCATTTAGGGAAATTTACCGATATTATGCAAATGACTAGTTGTCCCGAATTGATAAGGGTCATCACTGGCTACTGGAATAGAGATAAGATGGTGTTCAGGTTTGGGCAGGATGTTGAATTGGCACCAATTGTAGAAGAATTCAGGGATGCTTTGACGAGTATAGGATCAGATTTCAAAGGGAAGAAAAAACCTCCTCACAATATTTTAATACCCGACAAACCTACCCACAACCAAATTTACAAAATGTTGGCCCTAAATTACGCCAATTAGACCCATACCCCTTTCGTACCCTTTAGAGAGTTGCACCAGAGGTTCGGCTCGCCAGACGGATTTGTGAATTATTCGAGTAAATTTAAAAGCTATCTTTGAATGGTTGGCTACTCGACCTTTAGCCTTTGATATATGTCTTCTAGGAACCATGGTTTTTCCTAAAAACTTCTCTCAAAACATAAACACCCGAATCATTCTTGTAACTCATGCCATCTTTCACGGCATTACCCAACAAGGAAAAATCAAGCATTTTGACTTGACCCCGATTATCTTAGCCGACATATACCGAGCACTTTGCATGTGCCGAAACCACCATGATTATCTCCAAGGGTGTAACTTACTTCTCCAATGGTGGATTTTAAAACATTTACCTTAACTCGAGGAGTCCAGTTGTTAAGAACGGAAATATTCAATGAGGAGATCCCGAATCTGCTACCAAATTTTGGTGAACAAACAAAGCAAAGTTGAGCTTTTATCTTCTCAAGACTCCGGGAAGGAGGGGTTCAGTGGATGTTTAGGGACTTCAAGTCAGAAACGGTTGCCATTAGAGGAAGGAAGTGTCCATTTCTGTCACTTATGGGTATCCGAGGCATTCGTCTTTATGTACCGGCTAGGGTTATGTGGCAGTTTGGCAGATGCCCGATTATACCTCAGACTGCCAGAATGGGAGACTTTTTCATTGACTATACCTCGGATAGGCCTTTCAGAGCAACGGATTGTGTGCGTGAATGGAAGAATTGTCTAAAATTTGGGCCTAAAACCTTAGGCCCAGATAGGTACCAAGCGGGGTATGTGGTGGAGTACAAAGATTGGATAAGGGCGGATATTTGAGGAACTCTGGTCCCCCACCCTCCTATACCCAAGTGCGTGGAAGCTAAGGAATCGCAGATTGATATTTGACTGAAGTTAGTGCAAAGAAGGGCCGACGACCGGGACGCTAGGTATGTGGAGAAAATTAAGCTTGACGAGACAGTCATAGAGGGTCTTAAGCAAGAATTGGCATTGGCACGAGGCTGCTTAGTTGATATGGATAACTGAATGGCTCGCACTTTGGAGGTTTCTACTACTATGCTGAATGAGCAAAAAGGGGTATTATTGAGTCCGACTCTTTCCACTGCGAGGCAGCACATTCAGGACACTTTGGAGAAAGTGAAGAAGGCAACAAATAGAAAGGGAGCAAGCGTCCGCACTCGAGATTTGAGGACGCTTCTGCTAATTTATCGTTAGTTTATCTTGTCTTATCTTTTGTACCCCTTCGGGGATGAATTATTATCTTTATTAGTAATACTATAGGGCAATGGTTTAATTTTCAAATGGCACATTTTCACATTTCAAACGCTAGCAACATATAGGAACACAAATATTATAAATTGCTTATGTGAATTATTTGCTTCATATATTCCACTTAATATACTTGATTGGTCTTAAAATACCATCTGCCACCACAAAGAAAAACAAGAAATTAAAACCCGTTACTAAGACTAGTGTTTCTTCAAACTTCAAGGATGAACATGAACGAAGCTGTAGAGTTGGAAATGTTGAGAAGGAATGAGGTGTCTCTCCGTTGAAAAATCCGACCCCTCGAAGAATAGATCAAGGAAATCAAGGTGAAGGTTGGGGAGGCGGATGACCTCTTAAGCACAATGCAGAACACATCTAGTGAACTCGAAGAATTTGTGAGGTTGGGAGACTCGAAGGAACAAGTTGTGCCCAAAGAGCCTATGGCATCTGTGGAGGCTCAAGTATAGAATGATGGAAACGAAGGAGTTTGGCCCGACTATGTGCCAATTGAAGAGGATTTTGAGGAAGCAGAAATGCAGTCTGACCCTCAGGAACCTACTTGGCCTTCCAATGAAGCGGCTTCAGCCCTCTGGATAAGCTCGAGATACGAGGGAACTTCTGCTATGCCTTTCGATTCCCCAAGGGTCTCCAAAGAGAGAGTAAAGCACGCCAGGCCAACTTCGCCCATGTGGTGGGCTATTTCTTTTAGAGCTTTCTACTGGCCGAGGTGTGTTGCGCCTAAGTACGTGACTTCTGAGGAGTTGATGGTTCAAATGACTCGCCAAGGCATTCTTTGCATGAACTACAATAGGATTCGAAGTACGATCTTACTTGTGCTCACAAGGAGTGCACATTTCATCAGAAACAAATAGGTCATACTTTGAGCGAATGCATCGACTTCAGAAGGAGGGTCGTGAAGATGATCGACGGAAGAAGGATTGCTAAGGTTTGGGGACCTAGGACTTTGTTGGTCCATGACAACGTGTGTCCGGTGGAAGGGGTGACTTTGAAAACAGAACTCTGGCGTTATGATTTCACTGTGTTCAAGGATTCATACACTGATATTTTCAAGAGATTGGTAGGGATTGGGAAGGTTCGCTTGATTCCGACTCATGGAGCATTGATACAAGGAATAGATCGCAACAAGATTTTTTATTATCATTCAGGAGCTTTGGGTCACGACAATAAGGCATGTGACGAATTTAAGTTTGAGTTAGAGAGTTTAGTTCATAAGGGAGATATCAGGTCGGTTCTCCCACCTCATCATGATGTAGTCTAGGCCGAGAGACCGGCAAAAGGTTGAATGGGACTACAACCTTAGACAAGACCTCATAAGAAAGGTCGCTTTTTGGGTAGAATAGGGGATCCCTATTTTTTGTATTTATAGGAAGATAAGTCCCCCCCCCCCCCCCAAATTTATTTGTAAGCCCTAATGGGCTTGGTGATGGGCAGTTTAGGTTTTATCTGATGTAAACCTAAACTATGAATGGGCCTGACTTCCCCTTTTGTGGGATACGTAGGCAATCTTATTTCGAGATTCGGTCCTTTTATTTATTATGAATATCCCCCACCATACAAAAGCTGAAATTACCTGAAACCTGGTAACAAAGATTAGTCAAGTAATTAAGTCAAGTACATGATTTCTTATGTGATATGTGCCTTATCTGTTTAAACGCATCATAATTTGGGCATCATAATTTGCTTTTATCTTTATCACTAACGCACTAACTTGCTACCTTTTGAATTATTCTTTTCTTATAGAAAGAGAAGTTGATTCGCATTCACGCTGGCATACTTCACGAGATCAAAAGCAATAGCAGCATCCCTATCTCGAGGAGAAAGAGACAAAGAAGAAATGACTGGTAAGACTGGGGATGACACTACCCCTACTAATTTAACTCTTCGAGAATCCCCTCTGCAAGAAATTCCCGATAACTCTTCACCTGCTGATGACATTATAAAGATAATGTTCGAAAGACTTGCTAGCCTTCAGAAGAATTGGCTAGGAACAAAGCTGAAGCTGCCGCAAGGGAAGCGGTAGCTGAGGGGAGAAGCCTCCACCTTTCTTTCTATCTCTAAACTCACCAGTACCGAACCACTTTCTTGCACAATAAACCCAAACCACCACTTTACCATTTGCCCCGATCACGGAGGAACACATTGGCAGCTCTTACCGCACCCCCTCCCTAACCAATGTCACTCAAATACCTGGGACCACGCACTCAACACCCACTTTCCAAAATATCCACCCAAATTCCTCCACACTACCACAAACCACCAAAATCGCGCCAACCACACCAAATTGCCCAACCGTGTCCTTTCACACGCCCACTACACCACACACCTTCTCCCTCGACCAAGAAATTGACTACTATGAGGAGATGAAAAGAAATTGGAAGATCGAGCAAGAGAAACAGGAAGAAAGACTTGAGCGGAAGATGACCGCTATGCTAGAAAGAATGATGAAAACTACCCGTACTGGGACGGGCCTGAGCTACGATGATTTGTGCATACATCCAAATTTAGGCCTACCTGAAGGCTTTAAAGTGCCTCGTTTTGAACTCTTCAATGGCACGGGAAATCCTAAAGCCCATCTGAGAGCCTACTGCGACTAGCTGGTCGGAGTACGCAACAATAAAGCCTTAATCATGCGGCTATTCAGTCGGAGTCTGACGAGAGAGGCCTCGGAATGGTTTACTGCTCAAGATTTGAGCCGATGGGTGACTTGGGAAGACATGGCCACCGTGTTCATAGAAAGGTTTCGCTTTAATATGGGGATAGTGCCGGACATGTACTACTTGGAAAAGGTGAAACATAAGTCCACTGAAATTTTTTGTGAATACGCAAGCAGGTGGAGGACAGAAGTAGCACGGGTCCAACCCCCGATGGGTGAGGACTAGTTGGTGTCTATATTTATCCGGGCATAAGAAACGGACTTCTATGACAGAATTCTTGCGATGCCAGGATGACCTTTCACAGAACTGGTCAAAATGGGAGAAGTAATCGAAGATGGTCTCAAGACAGGTCGGATAATTAGTATGATGAGCAAGGCCGCCCGAATTGGTTCAGCGGGATCCCCAAAGAAGAAGAAAGAAGACGTGGCTAGCATAACCCACACCATAAGCCCAAAAGCATACACCCCACTACCAGCAAATACTTATGTCCCCGCCCCTTACAATACTATACCTGTATAATATGCCCAGCCAACATTTCAATCACCGCCACTAAGCGTTTACCCAGCACCACCAAATTCCTATCCACTAGCCAGCGTCTACCAAGCTCCACCACCCACCTATCCAACCCAGCAAAGCTACCAAGCACCACCACCAGTATATCGCCAAAATAACCCACCCACTAAATACCACAATCAAGCACCACTAAGTTCCTATAATGCTCCACGTCAGAACTTTGAGGAAAAGACACCTCAAGTGTTTACTCCTCTGATGGAATCCCGAAGCGACTTGCTCAAACGACTAAGTGCGGCCGGCATAATTCAGACACTCCCACCCAAGAATGTGGATCAAAAGAATTGCTTCTACAGGCCTGACCAGACTTGCGCCTACCACTCTAACAGAGTAGAGCACAACACTGAAGACTGTATCAATCTCAAGTACAAGATACAAGACATGATAGACAAGAAGGAAATCTTGATCCAAGTGGCTCCACCAAATGTAAACACCAATCCACTACCGAACCATAACAACAATGTGATCAACATGATCGAGAAGGAAGAGGATTGGATTGCAGAAGACCATCGAGCCGAAACTCAATAAAGGAATTAGAAAGCACGGTTGCCTCACGCACATTGCGAGATCATCCTCAAGAGCCGGTGCCAGAGTCAAAACTGACAGTAGCGGAAAGACCACCATTTCAAGTTCTAACACCTGCACTAATAGAGAAGAAGTCACTAATAGTACAGGAGCGCCCGGTGTTCAAGGTGTTGATTCCAGCGCCGAAAACAACAAAAGCGGCACCACTTACTGTACAAGAGGGGCCACCTTTTGAAATATTGATCCCAAAACTAGTACAAGTGGCCCAAGTGACACCTGTGCCTCCCAACAAAGAATTTACAGTTCAGGTGGCCGCAGCCCATGGGGTGACCAGGTCAGGAAGATGTTATGCTCCCGAAAATCTGACACAGACGGCACCTCAGAAAAAAGGAAACCAAAGGAAAAAAATCACTGAGGGAGAGGCCGAGGACTTTTGGAGAAGAATGCCCACAAAGGGGTATTCTATTGTGGACCATTTGAAGAAAGTGCGAGCACAAGATTTTACATCACTTAGCGCGAAGTTTTCCCTCGATGACCGAATGGCTTTGATAAAAGTATTTTGAAGAGCCACATTCCAAATTTAACGAGCGGTGAAAACTTGGCTGAAATGGTTACCCACGTCGTGGAAGAGCATCAAATAGCATTGACTGAGAAAGAATTGCCCAAGGAAGGGACTAATCATAACAAGGCATTGCACATTACCGTAATGTGTCGAGAGAAGGTCATCACTTGGGTATTAATAGACAGTGGCGCCGGACTCAATGTGTTCCCTGAATCCATGCTGGTTTAGTTGAATTATGATTGGGAAAAATACGTCAGAGCTGTACCAACATAAGAGCTTTTGACGGAGGCCGAAGCGATGCTGCGGGAGTGGTAGATCTTGCTATTTAGAAATGGCCAGCAGAGTTCGCAACAGAGTTCCAAGTCATGAAAATACCAGCCAGTTTCAATTTACTACTGGGAAGGCCATGGATACATGCCGCCGGAACATCCATCTTCGCTCCACCAATCTGTGAAGTTCATCTGGGAAAGACAAGAGGTAGTCATACATGGAGAAGCAAGCATGCACAATTATCCTGATCATTCAGTGCTTGTGATCGAGGAAGAACCCCAAGGAGCGGACTTCCATATCATGGAATTGGGAAAGGCAGCTCCAAAAGTCAACTTGCCCGAAGAGCCTATGCCTATGGTCCATAGAATGATCGCTACCACCATGCTAGCTAATGGCTTTGAATATGGAAAGGGGTTGGGAAAGAATCTACAAGGCATCATTGAGCCCTTCAGAGAATTTTCACTTTAGGCTTGGATATATCCCAACGGCAGACGAGATACCTAACAAGAAGAGAACATGGGTACTGGATCTCGATCAACCAATTCCCGGTCTGTACGAGTCATTTCCTCATAAAATGTTGATCCCAGGAGATATTGATAATATTGAAGAAGGGATAGGGATACTGTTCCAAGAGGAAGAATGTGCCGTGGTCCTCAAGGACTATACCGAGGTGCCAACCAACAGAGATGCAGAACCAGGAGAAAAGCTGTTCAACTGGACTTCTATCCCTATCGTGACTATTGGGTAGAGAAAAATGAATTTTATCAAAAATAGCGGGAAATCGGTTGAGGCCCGATTGCTCACTCTTTTTACCACATAAAGTTACCTTGTAATGTCTTCAAAAATAGAAACGGCTTGATGTTGTTCCAAACCGGGACCACAGTTTATATTTTTGCTAAAACTTACATCAATGAAAGCCTCGGTTCTATTAAAGCAAATTTTCAAATTACATATTTATCTGTTAGCTAACACACCTATTTTGTATTTCAGTAATAAAAATAATAAAACAACCCTAAATGTCATGGCATGTGATGAATTGAATGAGTTTGGCAATTCTGAGGAGGAATATGAGGACTACGACGAGGAAACAATGTTACCCCAGAGTTTAGTAGAAAAGTTGGAAGAATTAGAGGACAAGCAGAAGCCGAACATGGATGAAACAGAAGCAGTGAATTTGGGTGATGAAGAAAACGTAAAAGAAACTAGGATAAGTGCACACTTGGAAGAACCATTAAAAGAAGAGCTAATAAGTTTACTAAGAGAATATGTGGATGCATTCGCCTGGTCCTACGCCGATATGCTGGGATTAAGCACAAGCATAGTATCTCACAAGTTACCCATCAAGGAAGGGTACACCCCACTAAAACAAAAGACCCGGCAATTCAAGTCGGATCTGAGCATCCGAATCAAAGAGGAGGTGGAAAAGTAGATTGAGTCAGGAGTGGTGGAGGTGACATCATATACCACGTGGCTCACCACTATAGTACCAATTCCCAAAAAAGACGAAAAGATAAGAATCTGCGTTGATTACCGAGATCTCAACAAGGCTAGTCCAAAGGATAATTTCCCTCTGCCAAAAATTCACATATTGATAGATAACTACACAAAACACGAATTGCAATAGTTCGTGGATTGCTATGCTGGTTATCACCAAATCTTGATGGACGAAGAAGACGCAGAGAAAACAACTTTCATCACTCCCTAGGGGGTGGATCACCACAAGATGATGGCTTTCAGTCTAAAAAATGATGGAGTTACCTACATGAGAGCAATGACCACCATCTGTCATGATATGATACACAAAGAGATCGAGGTGTACGTGCATGACGTTATTATTAAATCCAAAGCACGGTCAGAACACGTCACATACTTAAGAAAATTCTTTGACAGACTTAGGAGGTTCAGTCTGAAGCTAAACGTCGCCAAATGCACATTCGGGGTACCGGCGGGGAAGTTATTGGGATTCATAGTCAGTCGATGAAGCATAGAGTTGGATCCGACAAAGATCAAAACAATATAAGAGTTGCCACCCCCTCAGACAAAGAAAGAGGTCATGAGTTTCTTGGGAAGGTTGAACTACATTGGAAGGTTCATCGCTCAGTCCACCCTCATTGTGGAACATATTTTGAAACTGCTGAAGAAAAATGCTCCCACCAATTTTGTCACGACCCAAACCGATGAGCCGTGACAGGTACCTGACCATTATTGGCCAAGCACCCCTATGCTTGTATCTACCTCTTACTGACTGTCCTGGGCCCATGTACAATCTGTAACCGTCTTTGTACTATCTTCCGAGCAATCAACACAAAAAAACACCGTACCGGGAACTCACGGCCAACACATACATATAAACATAAGCACTGAGGATAACAGCGCAAGCCCATATGGTCGCTATACATATATATGGTACAATAAAGTACACGCCGACGAGGCTGCATAGTATCACGACTACCTATCGCTGTCTACAGACCTCTATAGAATACAAACTGTAGAAAGGACAGGACAAGGCCCTGCCGTACCCATGTATGTAACACGATGGCATACCAAGCGGACTGAAGCTCCGGATCAATGGAGCGTATCGACTGCCGCTGAGGGGGAGCTCCTACTGCTGAAAATCGTCCGACTAGCTACCGGATCCTGCGGGCATGAATGCAGCGTCCACAAGAAGGGACGTCAGTACGAGCAATGTACTGAGTATGTAAGGGATGAGCAATAACATTTTAAAGGATACAAAGCATGGATAGTAACAAGACGAAAATGTAGAGCATATCATGTGATAAAGGAGTAACCTGTACATCTGAGTGCCTTTTAGGCGGGTACCGTGCGTGCTTAGCTTTCTTTTTGAAAAACATTTCTTGTTCATACATATAGAAAATAGAACATATCATATTGCCGAGGCGTCGGCCCGATCCATGTAACCACATATGTCCCGCATCCGGGATGATATCATGTCATATTATTTCAACTGATCAGGGGGTTACGCGTATATAACGCTCTCGCCCTTTTTCCCAAATTCCCCATTTACATATACATATATCATATAAGCAGCATGCAGGAGAGCCCAAATAAAGTCATATATCTATCGGAGTGACGTAAGGTCGGTAACCTCGGATTGTATTATGGAATAATCACGGTCACTTTGTCTCACCTTGAAGGAACAATTATTATAAGGTGCGACTGTCAATGAAGAATAACACCACGAGAAAACACAGAATAGGATCATAAGGCATCAATCCATATATTTTGGAGTCTTTAAAAATAGTCATCATCCATGAATAAAATTAAGAAATCAAGAAATAGCTCAACATTCTCATATCGTCATTGAAATCGTAAACTTGGAACCTTTAAACATGGAATCATCATCATCATATTCATTGTAGGGAAATATCCTCATCTTTGAAATCATCGTTGTCATTGTAAAACATATTCATCATTGTTGTCATGAAAGCTTACGGAGTCATAAACCTCCGTTTTGGAAAAATACGGACATTTTGGACAGCATTTATGGGTTATCAGAAAAAAGAGTCAAGCCTTGGAATCATAGACTTCTAACTTTTGAAAACAACGAAGTTATGGAAGCATTTATGAAATCGTAACATAGGAATCATGCCTTTGAAAGAAAGGGACGAGCCTTAACATACCTGTTCGACCTCCTATTGGCTACGCTTACGCATCCGAGCTCATAAGTCTACATTTAAGAGGATTTACACTAACGTTAGCCTCTTCATCGCACACTTGTATCAAGTTTCAAATTATACTATTCTATATTCCGCCGAAAATCGGGCAGCATCTCCCCTGTTTATATGCCTAGCCCAAAATTACAATTCATCAACCAATCAACAACAACAATAATACCAACATCAACAACACTATTATTCATACCAACATATTCCATAAACATCCCTCACGACGTTTTTCAACATACCACAACAATATGCACTTTCTTCCATCCCAATCAAGGAGTATAATCTCATCAACACGCCAACAATGTTAGATACCGTTCTTGTATGCATAAATCAGTCCATTCACATGGCCACAACACGTTCAAAACAGCCCATAAACACAACAACTATAATACAACACTCTATGACCTTTTCTCCATAACTAGTTTCATTTTTAAGGCTTGCTAGACCTTCAAATAAACTCAACATAAAAGATGGGATAAATAAAATACCTTATACTTGAAAAAAAAATCAGCCACATCAACCTTTTCCAACACCAAGCTTGAGTAGAAGCAAGAACAATCACCTTTCACGGACTAGTTTGGCGTAATCTTGTCAAATTCTTGATTTATCGGACTATAATGCTTCGGGGAAGGTGTAGAGAATTTTCTAGACCCTTTGGAATTTTATTATGCTGAAAAAACGGGGTTGATGGGGGTATTTATACCCCTCCTAGGTCGGTTTCACCGACCTTCTCACGTGGGGCCCGCGGAGCCATTTGGCGTCTAGGGTCTTGCTCTTAAAATGGCCATAACTCTTGATTCCGACATTGTGTGAGGGACCAAGACCTATGGTTGGAAATATATTTCAATTATCTACAACTTTTATTCTTGGTGTTTTTCCAAATTCCAAACTTATAATGCCGTTTTTGCCCCTCCAAGTCAAATCATCCGAAAACGTTTCCTTAAATCGTCCTTTTGGAGGGCTTATGTCCATATTTGGCTTATGGGTCCTCTCTCTTAGGACTTGCTCAACTTTCCATGTACTACTTGTATCACTTATAATATATCCTTTACAAAATTCCGACATGTGGGCCCCACCTTAACTCATGGTTTCGAGGGCTATCATCGAGTGATCATGTTAACCGATTTACTCCATACACTCTCCAAATGTCATATATATATGTTCTTATGCTCAGATAACATAATCTTCATCCATAATTCTTGTGTAACTCTGCTCTCCCCTGAGCTCATACTAAGCCGTTCACAATCTTGATAACGCGAAATTTTCCAAGGTGTAACAAATTTGACGGAGGAATGTCAAGAAGCCTTCGACACTATCAAGAGATATTTGTCCAACCCACCGGTCCTAGTTCCTCCTAGGCCGGGGAGTCCTTTGCTACTATATCTCTCAATAGCGGATAATGCATTCGGATGCATGTTGGGACAACATGACAAAAGAGGAAAGAAAATGCATGCACTTTACTACTTGAGTAAAAATTTCACAGCCTGCGAGGCTAGATACGCTTTGGTGGAGAAGAGTTGTTGTGCTCTAACCTGTCCTCCTACACTACTCATCTCAGATCCAGGATGGATCCTTTAAAATACATATTTCGCCAACCGATGCCCATCGAAAAGCTAGTGAAATGGAAAATGTTGTTAAGCAAGTTTGACATTGTGTATATCGCTCAGAAGGCAGTAAAAAGACACGATCTAGAGGATCTGCTAGCCGCAAGCCCCATGGATGAAGAAATGGAACCGCTCCGCACATACTTCCCCAATGAAGGAGTATTAGTCATAATCGAGGAAGAAGCCTATACTAGATGGAGGTTGTTTTTTGATGGGGACGTGAATTATAAAGGGTTTGGAATATAAGCAGTACTGATCTCAGAAAGTGGGCAGCATTACCCAATGGCTGCAAAGCTTAAGTTTCGTTGCACTAACAACATTGCAGAATACGAGGCTTGCATTTTAGGCCTGAGGATGAATTTGGATATGGACATCACGGAATTGTTAGTCATTGGAGATTCTGACTTATTGATTCACTAGGTCCAAGGGGAATGGGCTACCAAGAATGAAAAGATCCTACCATAAGTCAACTTGGCGCAATGTTTGTGCAAAAGATTTAAGAAGATCGAGTTTCGGCACACGCCGAGAGCTTAGAATGAATTCGCTGACGTATTAGCCACAATTGCCTCAATGATTCAACATCCTAAAAGCAGTCACATTGATCCAATTCAGATAAGCATAAATGAGGAGCAAGCTCACTGTTGCCACGTAGAAGCAGAGCCCGGTGGGAAGCTGTGGTACATCGATATCAGGACATATTTGGAAAAGCAAGAATATCCTGAGGGAATCACAGCAGGACAGAAGAAAACAATCGGGCGGATGGCCAACGGTTTCTTTTTAACAAAGAGATCTTGTACAAAAGAACGCCGAACCTGGGATTACTCCGGTGTGTGGATTCCAATGAGGCCACCAGATTATTGGAAGAGGAGCACGCGGGGACTTGTGGGCCTCACATGAATGGATTCATTTTAGCAAAGAAAATACTCAAAGCTTGCTATTTTTGGATGACCATGGAAAGTGATTGTTGCAAATACGTGCAAAGATGCCATCAGTGTCAGGTTCACGGGGATCTAATAAAAGTACCACCAAAAATTAAATATGATGAGTTCGCCTTGGCCGTTCGTTGCATGGGGAATAGATGTCATTGGACCAATCGAGCCAGCCACCTCCAACGGGCACAGATTCATCTTAGTGGCCATTAACTACTTCACCAAATGGATGGAAGTAACGTTCGACAAATCTGTAACTAAGAAGGTGGTTGTGGACTTTGTGCCGAACAATATCATTTGTCGTTTTGGGATACCAGAGTCTATCATAACAGACAATGGAGCAAACCTGAACAGCCAGATGATGAAAGACGTGTGCGAGCTATTTAAAATCACTCACCGAAATTCTAAAAGATATCGACTACGTATTTAACGGGTCAGAAAGCCGCCAACAAGAACATCAAAAGGATAATCAGAAAGATGACCAATAACCACAAAGGATGGAATGAACAATTGCCATATGCCTTATTGGGGTATCGCACTACAGTCAAAACGTCGACAGGAGCCACGCCGTACCTGTTAGTCTATGGAAGTACGGTCTGCCATACTCCGTCGTAGGTAAATACCTTCTCTAAGAATCATAGAAGAGGCTGAGTTGGACAATGCTAAATGGGTGCGAGCCCGATATGAGTAGCTGGCTCTAATCGATGAGAAAAGGATGGTAGCAGTTTGTCATGGACAGTTATACCGTCAAAGAATGGCAAGAGCCTTCCACAAATGGGTTAGAACATAGATCTTCCAAATCGGACAAATGGTGCTCAAAAGGATCTTCCCTCATCAGGATGAATATAAAGGGCAGTTTGCTCCAAATTTACAAGGCCTTACGTGGTCCGCAAGGTACTTTCCGAAGGAGCTATAGTACTGGCAGAAATGGATAGGCAGGAGTGGCCGAAGCCTATCAACTCAGATGCGGTCAAGTGCTACTACGTATGAAGAGCGTCATTCTGCAGGCATAAGTCCGGTGATTTGGTTATTTTGTTTCCTTGTAATAGTTGTTGCCTTTTGCTTGTAATCGTTTTGTAATAGATAAGGAAAATAACCTTTTATAATGAACTGCGCGATGACCTGAATTCCCCTCGTGGGATACGTAGGCAGTCCATTTTGAACCCAGTCACACTATTAGTAAAACCCAATTTCCCTTATTTGGAACTACATTTGACCTGAATTCCTGCTGTGACAGGATACCTAGGCGCTCTTTGAGCTCGGTCACACCAAAAGAAAAACCCAAAGGCCTAGGGATCTTTAGAATTAAGCAGATATTCCCAACTAGGGCAGAATTTTTTGAGAAAGATCTCAAAAAATTCTATCAAGACCAGAGTTTCAGATTGGGGCAAAAATTTTGAGGTTTCCTCAAATCCCTCAAAACAAGCCAGAGCTATAAACTAGGGCAGAATTTTTGAGAAAGTCATAAAAAATTCCGCACGCCAGGCTAAAAGCACAACCACAGGGAAAGCCTTTCTCATTCAAACTCACATGCCAAAAAATGATTTAGCTAACTATTTTTATAGTATACAAATATTTCTAAAAGTTCATCTTTCTAGGCCTAGTCATGACAGGGTGCATCCCCCGAACGGAGAAATACAGCAAGAGGAATGCAAGTCAACTTGGCTAGGACAAAACTGACCCATTTCTTATATAGGTACTTGGACACTGGCAAGGCGTTATTATTTAACAATAATCTCTCTACGGGAAGGAGTCTAATCAGATCCTAAATATAAGGGCTATATAAGGACAAAAATGCCATAAGGGCAAATATCGGGCCATGAGGGCCATAAAAGATGAAAACGCCGTTAGGGGAAATGTTGAACCATAAGGGCTATGAAAGGACGAAAATGCCATCAGGGCAAATATTGAGTCGTAAGGGCTATAAAGAATGTGAATACCATGAGGGTAAATATCGAGCCACGAGGGCTACAAAAAGGCTAAACACTTTAAGGGAAAATATTCGACCAAAAGGGTCGCAACAAGGACGAAAAGCATATCTGACCATGAGGGGTCATAAATAAGGACGAAAGAAAGACAATCTGGCCGAAGGGGCTGTACCTGCTTTATTTCCAAGTTGTTGAGAGGGCCATTGCACGTTTATTTCCAAGTTGCCGAGAGGGCCATTGCACATTTATTTCCAAGTCTCCGAGAGGGCCATAGCACGTTTATTTCCAAGTCTCCGAGAGGGCCATTGCACATTTATTTCCAAGTTGCATAGCACGTTTATTTCCAAGTCTCCGAGAGGGCCATTGCACGTTTATTTTCAAGTCACCGAGAGGGCCATTGCACGTTTATTTCCAAGTCGTCGAGAGGGCCATTGCACGTTTATTTCCAAGTCGCCGAGAGGGCCATCGCACATTTATTTCTAAGTCTCTGAGAGGGCCATTGCATGTTTCTTTTCAAGTTACTGAGAGGGCCATTGCACATTTATTTTCAAGTTGCGGAGAGGGCCGTTGCACATTTATTTCTAAGTCGCCGAGAGGGCCATTGCACGTTTATTTCCAAGTTGCCGAGAGGGCCATTGCACGTTTATTTTTGAGTTTCCAAGAGGGCCATTGCACATTTATTTTCCAGTTGTCGGGCGGGCCATAGCACATTTATTTCCAGCAGCTGAGAGGGCCATACATGCATGACGACAGAAATGCCAATTGATAACCGTTGTTTTCGATGTAAATCAGGGATGAACTCCGCGTATTCGATGTAAATCCGAACCAGGACCACAGGCCTCGCAAATTTATTCCATCATCAAAAGCATCCGCATGTCATCACATCAACATTGGCATTTTTGGAACAAAACCACGCTTTATTCAAATCACATGGAACAGATTTGGAGGAGGTACACCAAACTGTTAGCCAAATCAGATCCAGCAGATGTGGAGCAAAAGTGAAGCTTTTTCTTATGCAACCTGTCGAGATAGGGTGCCCATGAGGGTCAAGCTCTCCAGCCAGGACTCAAGGAAATATTTCCTCATTCAGCCACAAACACTTGCGTATTTTCAAAAAATTTCATTTTTAAATCCACCAACACACACAAAGGCACACCTTCATAGAGGAATGTCCTTTTCATCCGATCGAGTCGAACTACAAGTGACTTGATTCCCGAGATCGGGGATATGTAGGCGGCTCATCCGTTAGAGATTCAGTCACATTTCAGTCAATCACAAGGAATACCAATTTGGATAATTGGGAGGCCCGAATTTGCTTCCAAAAAAAAAAAGAGTTTGATTTTGCTTTGAATTCATTTTTAAGTCGAACTACAAGTGGCCTGAATTCTCACATGCCTTGAGATATGTAGGAAGCCCTATAGTAGGGGTACGACCACATTTTTGAAAACTTTCATAAAGGAGTTAGTCAAATATTGAAAGGGTCAGTCAAAAATCCGGGTTAGTCAAAATTCGTTGCTCGGAAACGGTTTCACCGTCCCTGAACACCGAAGTAGCAGTTGTTGACACCTGATTTTTGACCTCCCGTATTTGCTTTAAATTGCCTTGAACTTTGAAATAAATATAAGGGAGAATATAATTTTTGAAAAAAAACATAGAATAATTCATGAAAAAACTACTTTAGTAACATTTCACCCTTTCATCATCTAAAAAAAAAATTAAATATTGAATTGCTTAATTTTTTGAATTAATTTCCATATGCTTGTTCTAGGAATTTTCAAATATTCTACCTTTTATTAAATTCAAGGAAAAAGGACATTTTTTAAAAATTGGATCGGGCGGCCCAATGGACCGACTAGGCTCAAATAGCCGTCCCATATAAGTGTTAGGCAGGATTAAACCGCCACCCTAAAAGGACATTTGATGTTTTCTTTAGGGTTTCAGAGGAAACCCTCGCGCCGCCTCATGATTTTCTCTGTCTTCTGTCCATCTTTCGCCATTTTTGGCAAGAATACAGAGGAGCAGGCTACCCTTTACTTTATTGTATCACATTTTGGGAGAGCATTAATGGCGTTTGCTATTTCTGGGCTTTTTCTTTATAAAAAACAAAGGTAAATGCTTCTTCCACTTCTTTACTTTGCTAATTTTTGTGTTTTCTAGCTGGCATCTGTGTTGACCTTGTTTGCATGTCAAAAATTTTTAGTGGTTGAGAACATATGGTTAATTTCTGTTTCTATGTAACGAGTTGGTTCAATCTCGACCTTTCATTTCATTTTTGGACAAATCTGAGCCGTGCGTTGTTCATATGTTTGTAGTTTTTCACTCATCTCACATCAATTTTCAAGGGACTTGAACCATTTTGAAACCCTGTAAATTGGGGCTTTTATTTTTAGTTTAAGCATGGGATTTTTAGAGGTGATCTACTACGATTACTAAAAAAATCAAACTCAGAATTAGAGTTTTTAAGTTCTTAAACTTGAAAACCTTTTTGAGTAGTTAAAATTTTTGCTTAGTTTCAAAGCTGTTTGTGTTCTTGTGCTTGTGGTTGGAGTTGGGAAAAAATCTCGAGTTCAATCTCTTCAAGGTTGCGCACATAAAATCTCAATCCATACTAAGGCATTTTTGGAGTAATCATGAATGAGCAAGGGAAGCAAATATTGTTTGAAGGCCCAGCTATGGGTGAAAATAGCCTAGTGGGTATTCGGGTAGCCCACTAGTGAAGAGATTTATTTATTATGTATATGTCATTATATGTATTGTAAAATAAACTCATATATAGTGGAACTCCCTTTATGATTGGTTAGATAAGACATAGAAGTTTAGGATAAGTAAAAATAAAATGAATCACCAACTTCGTTTTTCTTAAAACCGATTCATCTTTTAAAAATCCTTGTCTTGGATAACTTTTTTTTTTTTTAATTTTTTTTTTTTTACAAAACAAGACGAGCCATCTTCTTCAAAATTGGACTTGCGTTTTTAGATTCATGATTGGCGCCTCCCCTCCTTTTAAAACAATTTAGCTGTTATTTTAAAACAATCAACAAGAGTGCTTTGATTACACATTTAAACTGAGTATTTGCTTTAGTACAAGACTGCTTTGATTACACTTTTAAACTGAGTATTTGCTTTAGTACAAGACTGCTTTGGTTACGTTTTAAATTGGGCATTTATTTTAAGACAATTACTTTGTTTACCTTTTTTGAACTAGGAACTTACCTTGAGATTGATATTCGGGCCAAGCAGCCCAAAGAAATAAAAAAATGATCAAATGAGTTCCTTGGGTTATACTTTTCAAACTGGAAATTTGCTTCGAGACCTAGCGTTTGGGCTAGGAAGCCCAAAGAAACAAATGATCAATTTGTAAAAACCTCATGACATGAAGTTGGCTCGGTTTGGATTTACTAAAAACGTTCCTAGCTTGACCCCCTTTTAGAATTAAAATTGGAAATTGGTAAAATGTGATTTGAATGCTAAAAAATCGGGTTTCAAAAGGTATACATGGCTGAACATTTTCTAAGGGAGAGCACGATAAATTTGAACATATTTGAGAAAACCCTAGATTTGTGTTGGACTGTGATTTTAAGGAGTTGAACCTTGGCATGAGATTGGGATGATTCTGACCGAAATGAATTAAGTCGACATATGAGCTTCACAATTGGTAAAAAGGGTAACATTTCTATTTTTATATATATATATATATACATATATATATATACAAAACTATTTTCAATAATTAAAAACTCGTAAGTCCTAAACTCATTCCGTTAGACTAGAATAGTAGCGAATCTACCCGAGAGCGATCTCGAGTGTGTTGTAGTCTGATAGAGGAGTGAGTTGAAACCTTACGTGGATTTTACGAACCCCTTATTTATAAGGCGACCTTTTTGCCGGAATTTTTCTCAAAAGTGATAATGCCGCGATTTTGACATAATTGCGGGAATCATAAACACATATTTTCAAATACACATACACACACAAATAATGTAAAATAAGCCTTATAGTGAAGCTCGTAGGTTAACCGTATTCTACGGATTCTTAATACCGGGGTGCCTAACACTTTTCCCGGGAGATCATCAGAACCCTTACCTCGAACTCTGGTCCAGTAAAGAATTCTCTTAAACTAAAAACTCTTTAACCCGGTTTTCCTAATTTTCCTTTTGAATAAATTAGGTGGCGACTCGAAAACTATATCCAATTTAGAGCACCATTAAGTTATAGTAACTTTTATTCCTTAACACCGCATAAAAGCCTACCATAACAACAATCCTATCGGTCTTGAGGCCATCTTCGATGTCTTCTCCAACAACGACTAAATCTGCAAAGGAGCTTCCTTTCATAGTTATTATTTTGTCAAAATAATTAGCTTCTTGGTATGTATAAATGTAGCCACTAGCTCAAACGGTCATGGGTGGTTATACGCGCGCCTCATCTCTCCGGGATCGGCATATTATCTGTAGGTTTCAGTCAATTTCTAATGAATTTTCTCCAATGAGAAGCGATCAGGCACATTTTCTACATTGAAGTGGAATCTTTCCATGAATGAACTCGCTATCTCTTCCCATGCCTTCCATCGACTGATGTCTTGTGAGATAAACCACTCCATAACTGTTCCTGACACACTTCGACTGAATAATTTCATGAGCAAAGCTTGATTTTCACCATTTCCGACCAACTTGTCGCAATAAGCTCTTAAGTAGGCCCTGGGGTTTCCCGATCCATTGAAATTGTCGAATTTGGGAATTTTGAAGCCTTCTGGTAGACCCAAGTCTGGATGTATGCACAAATCAGAGTATCCTAGCCCCTCTTTCTTTTTAGAGCCATGTTCTAGTTCAGCAATTTTCTTCCCAATCTCCTTCTCGATTTTGTCTATTCTAGCCTCAAAGAACATTTTCATGTTCTCCAATTCTGGCAAGGAGTCAATATGGGTGGCATGGTCTTGGAAAGTAACATTTGGTCGTGAGGTGATCGTAGGAATTCCTCAAAGGGCCGTCTGTGAGGTTTGATATGGCTCTGTGTTGCGGGATGCTGTAGTGTGAGTAGGTGTTTGAAACCGGGTGTACTGGGTGGGCGAGTCCCCCACATGGATGGTGTTTTGGCATACTGGGTTTCAAAGATCCTTAGCCTAGATTTCCAAGCGGGAAATGGTCGTGGATCGGTAATTCAAGATTTGGGAAAATGGGTGGAGGCCTTTCGCACAAGATAGTAGCTTTTTATTTTTCACTGTAGCGGTTTGCTTCTTCTAAATTTTCAGCCTAATCGTCTTCATTAAGAAAGTTAACAACCTCTTCCAGCGCATTCCAAATGATGTCGTGACGTCAGTACCTCGACTAAAGCATTTCTATTTTGGTTGTTGTTTGACGACGAGTCTCGTATATTTTCTGAAGATTTAAGGATAGCAGTTGTACCTTTGATCAAGTAACAAAAGCAAGTTAGCGTTAGATTTGCCACGAAATACAAGATATCACGTTCTTGTGCTACGGCACATAGATTCATATATTTTATTTTAACTCTTGATTGATTTTGCATTCCAAGGGTATTTTGATCTTTTGTGTTTTTAGGAATATTGATTTTTTTTGGTAAGTGGTCTTCATGGTTGATTTGCTTCTACCCATCCTGTTATAAGGGAGATTTTTAATTTTTTTATTGTAAAAGGACGAGGCTTAGATACCCTACGTATCCGCTAAGGAAATCGGGTCCATCGTAGTTCGAGCATACCAAAAAAGGTTTTCCCATGCTCCGAAACTTAATTTCACGACCAAGCGTTATGTGGCTTCCACGTGTCCCCAATGGGGCATCAGGTCGCGTGGTTTCGTTTACATAAAGGAAAGGATATTTATCTTATTGAAAATAGTAAAAGGATACTTATGTTTTTCTACCCAACCATACTAAGAAGGCCTTCATTGTCTTATTTATCTTCATCTTCTATCCTTATCTTCCGGCGACAATCCAAACATAGCCTTCATTCACGAGGCATTCCAGTTCAAGCTTGAAATCCACCCATTCCTTAATGTTGTGGCCGGCTGCCATGTATCACA
>NC_081350.1:57140120-57147082 GCF_029784015.1 Lycium ferocissimum
ATATTGTTAATATTTCCAACACTATGTTGTTCGGATTGTTTCATCGAGGACATCTGATAAAATCGGAACGACATAGAGAAGATTAACATGACCACTTTGCAATTATAATACACGCACAAATCGAGAAATGGTCTATGTTGATCGGATCATTCTAAAAGGACATTGTACATGTTTCGGATCCTCCAAACATGCCTTTGTTTTTGAAGGATCCGATATGGGATTCCAAAGCTTGACAATTAATTGCAGAGAGTTGAGGAAGAATGTTATCACATGATTGTTGCTTTGGTGGTTGTACACATTAACGATGAATTCAATATCTGCAATCTACCCTTTTCCCCCTTCAGTTTCAGAGAACTTCATTATTTGACCTTTTTATTTAATTCAAAATTATATCACAAGAAAAATTATCGAGTTAGAAGCTTGAATAGTCACTCAACTTTGGATAATTGACCACCATATTCACTCAACTTTAGTTAATTGGTCATCATAGTCACTGAACTTTGTTTTGTCTTCTAAAAGTCTCTCAACTTTGAGTTAGAAGCTTGAATGATCACTCAACTTTGAGTAATTGATCACCATAGTCACTCAACTTTGACTACTTAGCTTCAATGGTCATTTTAGCCGGAAATATAATTTCTTGTACCTATTTAAGAAGTGGCAGCTACAAATTTTTAGAAAAAATAAATAAATTAATATGTAAATTTATTTAGAATTCAATTCATCATACTTAGTGCATGTAATACTAAACTTTAAAATATTATTAATTAAAATACATAGAAATAATGAACATATAAATATATAAAAATTTAGATTGAAAAAGCAACTTAAACACAATATTAAAAAACCTATATTAGTTAAGTAAACTAATTTATTAGAGAATATAATACTAAATTAGCATATTAATCATCATTAGTACATAAAATAATGAACATACAAATATATACTTATACGAGATGTCTCAAGTAATATTGTAAGGCGTAAATAATAAAAGAATTTCTTCTAAGAATATAAAATTCTATTAAATTAAACAACTGAGCCAACAAACCGAAAACAAACCCTAACCTCTAAAATATGCAAATGTAACTGTGCAGTTAAACTCAAAATTGTCTTAGTTGTTGAATTTAATAGAATAGTGTGTGTGTGTGTCTATATATATATATATATATATATATATATATATATATATGAGACATCTCGTATAAATATATTTATATATTTATATGTTTATTATTTTTATGTATTAATGATTGTAGTGTTATATGCACTAATTTTGATGAATTGGATCCTAAATAAATTTACATATTAATTTTATTTTTTAAAATATTTTTTCTAAAATTTATAGTTGTCATGTCATTAAATAGGTACCAGAAATTATATTTAGGGTTAAAATGACCATTGAAGCTAACTAGGCAAAGTTGAGTGACTTTTGAAGACAAAACAAAGTTGAGTGATTATGGTAGGAAATTACCCGAAGTTGAGTGACCATCCAAGCTTCTCACTCAAGGTTGAGTGACTTTTGGAAGATAAACTAAAGTTGAGTGACTATGATGGCCAATTACCCAAAGTTGAGTGCCCATAAGCTTCTAATCTTTTATTAAAAAGTTACAATTAATTTTTAACAATTTATATAATTAATTTTTAACAATTTATGTTCATTATTTGACATTTTAAATTAATACAGAATTCCATTATTTCCTTGTATGATGGCATTAGGAATACATTAAATTTCCTTTCCAAATTTTAAAGTTTTCTATTTTCCATAACCAATAATTCATGTTAAATTGTTACTATTTAATCAATGGTAATTTAGAAAAACTACCTCTTTCTTCTTAGGGGTAAGTGACTTTTTAAGAACTGTGTCAAAGCTAAAAACATCATATAATATGGATCGGAGGAAGTATCAGATTATCCTTTTCATTATTTGTCATCATACATTTGGTAAAATTTAGGCAACTTTGGAGCCACATTTTCGTCTTCAACTAGAGCATTTATTAAAACTTATTAATACAATTACTCTCCCTCCTTTTCAATTTATGTGATTTGCGTTCTCCAAGAGTGAATTTGACTAAACTTTGAAGCTAAATCGAATTAGATCAACTTAATATTTATATTTAAATTTAAATATTTAAAAAGTATATAAAGTTGCAATTTTAATTGAAAAAATTATATTTTTAAGCATAAACTATGTATGAAGAACTAAACAAATTCTTGAGGTTCTTTTAATGAAGTTAGTTTATTTTCCTTAATTTCATTTAAAACTAAGCTTAAATCACCGCATTTAACTAGCATAAACTCTTGCCACATGAAACATCATGAGTGAAATTAAAACTTAATACGTGACAAATAATCTATTTTTATCTAATACATAAATTATATTCTCACAAATTCATAAAAATGCCAATATTTTTCAATTTATGATTTCCACCAAGTTGAAATTATTTTACATAATTTAAATCATGATACTTTACAGAATCTCGACTCGCTTATGTTCCTTTGATATTTGATAGTTCTCTTGCCAAACTCTCTTCCTCATAAACAATTTTTTACTTAGAAATTATCAATTTAGGTGACTAAGCAGGCGTTTGACGATAGACTCTAAATATTTTTCACTTTATGTGCAATTTATGGAGCTGGAGTTGGAGTTGAAGATGAAGTTGCATTTGGTTATATTTTTTACAAAGTATATTTGAAATAATGGTCATGCTTGAATGTAAATCCAAGTATACAACTTCAAAAATGAAAAGTGAGTTAGAAAACAAGTTATAAACTATTTTCAAAATCTGAAATACAAAAGTTTGAATTTGGAATTTTCATGACCCAAACACTATTTTTCAAATAAAGTGAAAAATTATTTCGAAAAAAAGTGAACAATTTTTATGACCAAACGGGTCCTAAGAAATTTTTATGATTATGAGGACTTATCAACATACATGTTGCGGTAAGAAATACAAATTATATTTCTCTAATTAAAAATAATATTACTTTTATATCATGTTACTAGTATAGATATAGGCGGAGCTAGATTTTGAGGTTTGTGGGTTCTGAATTCAAACCCTTTAAGTTACTGGGTTCTACATTACTAATTTATACATATTACATAAATTTCTTAAGATAAATATAAGGTTTAACAAAAGCTTGTGGGTTCGGCCGAACCCGTCTTCGACACTGTGGCTCCGCCACTTATGGACACACACACTATACTGTTGAACTGCATCTACGCTGAACACCCAGCCTTTCTTTTTCCTTTTCTACATGTCCCATTATACTAAATTCTCAGCATCTTGGGGTATGAAAAATCATCAAGTTGTGGTTCAAGAGTTATGGAGCCAATCTCGTATTCTCATGGCGATTTTGATGAGCAATGGCCTCACTTTCTTTCCATAACCAGAAGCAAAGTTAGGATCTAGAGATAATAATTCAAAAATAAAAGTGATCTATTATATGTTTGTACATTTTAAATGTGTATATAAAATTCGAGCAGAAATGAGTAGATTCAATTGAATTCTTTACTCCCTATTTGGATGGTTGTTTCCCATGATTCATTATTGTATTGCTTTCATTGATATCATGTTTGTTTTCATTGTTCTTAAAATTATATTATATGGTGTTGTAAATCCGTTGTAATTCTATTGTTATATAATCATGAAAAAGCTCAATTTTTATAACCACAGATTTGGTGGTTTTTGTGTGGTTACTTATTTCATTTCCCTATTATACCCACCCATGCCCCGCCACCCACCCAACCATCACCACCTACTTATTTTTTAAAGTTTCTATTTTATCCTTTACCTTAATTTTACTAATATATATAAACTAATTTGTAATTAAGGGTTAAAGAATATTTTAGTAAACTTACATGTTATTAAATAGTACCATACCGTCAAAACAAATAATAAAAATATTATTAAACCACAACAAACGATACAATCTATCCAAACATTGTATTCATTAATACGGGTATACAATACAATACGATACTATACAATAAGATACAATACATTATGAAACCATGAGTAACGACCATCCAAACAGAGTGATAAACTCACCCTAAATTCTACAGAAGTTTGAATTTCAAGGGCAATTGTCTTTACAAATATCCAATTCTGACTTCATGTTAGTATGTCAATATATTTTTGGAAACTGATTATTCCTCTCTCACATTAAAAATCTTGATGTTTACACTTGTTTACAAAATCACAGTCAGAACTCAGAAGGCTAATCTTGTTTGCAAACACTCAAGTGCATGCTTAAAGGTTTAATCTCGTTCCAGTTCCCAACCGTTATACCTTTCTTTTGCAATGATTCAATTCTAGGATTTCGCGCCTCAGAAGGTCCTTCCCAATGCGCGCGCGCACTCACATATATATAATCCCCGAGAGTATGTCATTCATAATTGAACTTTATGTGCATTATCAAGTGTTACACCAACTGGTCATAAGGACTATGCACTATACGAGGAACATAGATCTATGTCATAAAACTCAAATGCCTTCTCACTACTTGAAATAAAGCTCAACAAGTTTCTTCAGGGTTTCGAAAACGCTTGTGAATGGGTTGAATTCAACAGAGGACTTTAACTCTAAATCAGGAAATTGGTTGTTTAGCGCTTGTTGCATTCCGGACATGGACATCATTGCTGCTAGCTGACTGGTAGACTTCACCTCACAGTCTTGTGGAGTGTCTTTGATTTTGCTTGGATCATATCCGAAACTTGCTAGGTAGTCTTTGTACTTCTCTATAAATTTTGGTCCTGGATCAGGTGTCCTTGAGTATATCTGATTGACGAAAGAAAACGAAACAATCAGTGATACATCAGATAAATTATGTCCTATGATAAATTCAAGCAATTTGTGAGCCGAAAACTGCAAATTAGGCTTCAGTAATATGTGAATAATATCGGAAAGCAATTTCATAGCAGCAACCTATGAACATTCAATGACCAAAGACTGAAAATCTACCATATTTTCCTTTATGTTCTTACCCACATTGAACCTAAGATAATTAATCTCCTGCTTATGTGGGATAGAAAGGGTTGACCAGAACACAATTCATCAATCACAGAAACAAAAGATATAATTAAAAATCACTGACACAGTCACCACAAAAGTACTAAATCGATCCATTGGAGCATATTAAAATGAGGCGTTGGTTTCAACTCATTTTAGTCAAATATCTGCAATAAATAATATTAAGAAACATCGAGAAAATATAAGCAGTTGAGTTCAACATGGCAACAAAGAGAAGCGATTATAAAAACTTGATTTTCCCTCTTGAAAATAGTCTATTTATAGTGCCCATTTAATTAAGGGTTCAGGGAAGGAAAGAGTGCACCCAGGAGGGTGCTTGGTTGCCAATGGCTGGTTGGATGATGGGTTGCCGAGAGAGCGCTGAGGCACCCGGCGGGCTGGCCCTCTAGAATTGATTAAAATATTGCTCTTTAACTTTTTTAAGGTGCAGAGACTCGTGTTGTGGCGTGAATTTTTCCCTTGGAATTCTAAAGTCTCCACTTTGACCATTGTTTTTCCCATCTATGTCAGCTGTTAAACCATATTTTTATCTTGATGACGATTTCTTCATTATTGCACGAATCAAGAGTAAATAGGTGAATGTATACAATTAATGCACGAAATACATGTAAAGAGATACCCGCAAGGGTGGCTCAGTTAGTTGAGCATGGGGTTTCATAATGGAGGTCTCAGGTTCAAAACCCCCTGCCTACAACAGCAGGGGATTCGCCTTCTGGGTCGAGCTCGTCGCACAGGGCGTGCCTAGTGCGGGTTACCTCTCCGATGTGGTTTGCGAGCTATTGCACAGGAGCTGGGTTTACCCTGTGCGCACCTGAAGGGTAGCGGCTGCGGGTTCCCATGTCATCAAAAAAAAATGTAAAGAGATGGAACTTAAGCACAGTGGGACATCTATAACACTAAAATGCACTCTTATCACAAGTTTACCAAATTATGGATGCTCCCACATCCACTCTCTTTAAGGACTTGTCTATTCTGATGAACTTGAAGTCACTAAGTCATGGAGAACATGTCAACTCTGGCCTTTCCCCCAAATGCATAGGCAGGCACGTAGAGAACTGTTTTAAATGAGAATTAAAAGATTGCAAAATCAAAAGTATGTTTCGACCTCCACATATTTCTTGTACTAAATTCACCAGAATGATTTTCATAAATCTCTAGCTCATATTTCCTCCCATGAATCCTTTAAATAGTATATCTACTATTTCTTTTTAAATTCTCAAGGGTTCCCTCTTTAATATGTTTTTGAAGATGCTCCTGTGTTCTATGCTGATACCATGGAGGCTCAGATGAAGCTATCTGTGCTTGGATCTGCATTCCTTTTGGGGAAAGAAAATTATCTCCCGGGGTGGGGTGGTATGTGAGAGGGACTATATTAGGATCAATTTTATGGACATCTTGTAATGACAAACACGTATTTAAAACCCATTTTACATGTTTGTTATTTTCTTTAAAATTGTTTAGTTTGTTTCTGTTATTTGTTGCCACTTAATGTGTAGAACAACGCAAGAGAAAAGAATGATGCCTAGTTTTTGCTAGTCCCTTTAGATATGATATCCTTCTCATATGTATTTGATTGGGTAGTGCAGTTACTAGTGTCCCTTCAGTCGCATCACTAAGTTTCGGGTTGCATATGGATATTGTAGATGCTCTAAATAAGATTGCGTATGACATCAAGTGTACGTTTTTTTATTGTTTGATTTTTACATGAAGTGTATGGGTATCCTGTGGTTTTTTTGCTATAAGTAACCTAAAAATGGAAATTCAATCAATATGTCTGGGGTCAAAGTAGAAAGTTGAGAAGGAAAAATAAAGAAACTGGACAAGTGACATTATGTATTAACAGAAAAGACGGAATAAGGCACAAAAGTATCAGGGTTTAGAAGGACTCAGCAGTTCAAAGCTCTAACAAAGAAGAGGAGGAGGGAAAAGGGCAAG
>NC_081350.1:57147182-57386238 GCF_029784015.1 Lycium ferocissimum
TTACATTTTGAAAGAAATATATTATGTATAAAAATAAAATATTAAAAAATTTATGGTAATCATCAGTAATGTCATGAACATAGTAGAAGAGTTAACCATTAAGCCCTTAGATAATCTTCAACGGAAAGTTATTAAATTCCCTTTTGCTGAAAGTTTTGACAACTATATAATTGTTCGTCAATTCGAGCGTTATATTAGCACTAAGACCGGAATTTATGAAACAACCAACAATTGCAGAATTCTTACACCAAACTTGAAATATTTAAATTTTCAATTAAGTTTAAATGCATATGTTCCTTAGATTTTAATTCTTTATCGGTATGATACAACTAGATAGATTTATTAGTAATTTATTAGTCTTTTCAATTTTTAATTAATAAGATAGGGAAATCAATTGAGACTTTAAAATTAACAAGTAACAAGTATATTGTTTTCGTTTTTAAAAATAAAAAGTACGAAAAAATAATTTTTTGAGTACTTTTGTTTAATACAGCTAAATGAGATCTAAAATCAAATATCAATATTAAATACAATCACTTAAATTTTATAGCGTAAATAAAATTTTTGAATGACAGCTTTGTCATTATGGAGAGATTTGATTGTAAATAGAATTGGAAACGATTACATTCATTAAGGATAAGTGCGAAACTTAGAAAATTCAGGTACCAGTTTGGTTTTGACTAAGATTTAGCGCCATTGTTGTCGAGCCTCAAGCAATTATCAGTTTTTCTTTCAAAGGTACTGGTCTTTAATTTTGGGCCTTCCCTTAGAAAAGTGGTTGAAAATAAGGACCCTACGTTCTAAATTCGCACCCTTTAGTAAAAAAAAAAAAAAAAAGGTAACGCTTGGCTAAAATTCTGCCTTGCGAAATTTTGCAAGACATTTTTTTTTTTTGAAAAAATTTCATAAATATACAATTTGATCACTTACATTGCAAAAAAACATCTAGAGAAAATCATCAAGTAATTTCTTGATTCCCTTCTCATAGACATTTGTGAAACATCCTCATATATTTAAGGATTTTTAAATATTTTATCTAAAGTTGGGCTCAAACTTTTAAATCATGAACTTTGGCATGCACATCATTTCAACAAAAGCAAGAGAAAAAAAAATCAGGACCAATTCTCCAAACAAAACAAAAAAAAATTGTGTTTCTACATCAACCTCAAATTAACATACAATAATAACTAGTGAATTTCTTAATACATATACAGGGTCTGGGCAAAAGCTATTGGATTTCCGAAAACCCTTAAATTACATGTACATCCGCTTCCGTGTCCAATCAGGCTACACGTTGAGTATTTTTCCTAGAGAAATTACTATACAAAGATAAGCACTAACAGAGTGTAACAAGGACAAACTGCGCCTCAGTCACAAACATGTACTTTGAGACAAAAAAAAAAAAAAAATGGATCCAGTCTACCCTCATAGAGAACCAGACTATTCTCTTCATCATTGAAATTCGCCATTCAGTAGCAGTGCGAATGCGCATTATTGTCCTTTCACAACAGGTGTGTACTAGAGGGGTTTGCAAAGAAATGCTCCCTTGAAATTAATTGTGACTTCTTGAAATGGCTACCAAGAAGACTACTCAGAATTGTTGGTGCTCCACCTGGATTTGTCTGAGGAATCTTACGCGCAAAGATGTCGTTGTCCAGAACCATTATGTTTAACAAACTTCTGCAACTCTAAAAAACATAACAAGAATGTTTTAGTAGATGAGAAAAGGTAAAAGGAGTCAACTGAACTTGAAAAAACTGATTGTTCCATTACACGTCGGTAAATGTTTCAGACGATATATGAAACCAAGTCATTTTTTTGCGCGGATTGCCCTTCATTTGGGGTGGTCTTTAATTTTTGCCCTTCAAATTGGTGGTCTTTAAGTTTTGCCCTTCGCCTAATACCCTGAGGTTGTGGGTTCGAACCCCAGCTCAGTAAAAAAAAAAAAATCGCAAGGCAGAATTTGCAAAACTCTGCCTTGCAATTTTTTTTTTTTTAATTTTTGACTGAGCGGAATTCGAACCCAAAACCAAAGGATTTTTAGCAAAGGGCAAAAGTTAAAAGACCACCAACTTGAGGGCCAAAAATTAAAGACCACCCCCAGCGAAGGACAATCCTGCAAATTGCCCAAACCAAGTTACACTTCTAACAGTTGCGAATACTATGCATTTGGGCCCACGGCCCATGAGGTGGGGGAGAAAACTAGAAGTGTCGGTAGAACATGTGTACACTTTTCGTCTCTTAAATATGCAGAGTTGTCTATCTCATACCATTATTAGTAAAAGCTTTTTTACATAATTGTTGAAAAGGTAACTTTAGATGTAATTTCTCCATTACTACCAAAACTTTGATTTGCTTTGTATCTTACAAGACTAGAAATTTAGAACCTAATTGGGTTCTCCTTGTTCCGAATTTTGGACCAATGAACTAATGGATACTACATATGTCAGCAATTCTCTGCCTAGGATGCACACAACCACACAAACCAGAAAAGATCCTAGCTTTTATAAACAAGTATGGTAAAGAGATAAACTAGTTAATGTTTAAAAGGAACGTCAGGACTTCCAAAATGAAAGCTTAGACAAAGACTAAGACCCATGAGGCGCATCCAAAATTATGTTGCTCGGACTCTTCACAAATGCATTGGGTGCATGTAGGAACTTCCCAAAGTAGTGCATTTTTTTAAGATCCGACACAGGTACGCCGACAGGTTTTTGGAGAGTCAGAGCAACATTGATGATTCAAAGGCAATCCAGAAACAGCTTGAGGAATTCTGAGATAGAAATAAGAGGATTTGAGAATTTTGAGCAGCTCATAATTTATAAAAAGAGAGCCTCTGGACTCTGGAGAAGAGATTATTGGAATTTTGATAATTTCTTGGGCAAGAATAATGAAACCGCTCAAACATTTAAGTCCTTTTTTTTTTTTTTTTCCTTTCCTCAACTCAAAAAGATCCTTCCTAAAAAAGTGAGACTGGTCTAAGCAACAAGAAAGGGAACCAAACAAAGCACGAACTGCAGTGTGACATCTACATGGAAAGTGGCTACTAGCTTCATGTTACATTTTATCTGATTATCAACAGACATAACATACCTGAGGACTCAGAACATGCATTTCGCTGATAATATCATCCTGAAGAATATTAAGTAGTCAGTTCGAAACTAATAATATAAATCACTAGTATCTGTACTTATATATTATTACGAGGATGGATTATACATAAATAGTTAAAGCTGAAAATGGATGTTTAAATTGGTTACTATTTGCAATGTGTTCATCAATGATCAAGATGAAGATAAAGAATGATTCCATGATTGAGTCTCAACATTCATAGGGAAATAAATCCATATGACATGAAGCGCTACAAGTCGATATAAAGTGGTATTCCCAAGAACATAACGCAAAATCTAGGTGAGAAATTTGAAAAAGATAGAAGCAAATGAACCTAAAACTATCGCACTTTTAGAGAAGCCTACGGCTGAAGTAGTGGGAAAAATAAGAAAAGACTAGATAAAATGAACGGAAAAGGCTCAAATATGTCATCGAACTATCGGAAATGGCTCATTTATGCCACTCATCAATAGTTTGGCTCATTTATGCCATCGAACTATAGGAAATGGGAAATGGCTCATTTATGACATCGAACTATAGGAAATGGCTCATTTATGCCAGTCATCAATAGTTTAACTCATTTATGCCAGTCATCAATAGTTTAACTCATTTATGCCATCGTCTGTTACCAAAATGACTCATCCATGCCATACTTATTAAAGCTGGTCTTACAATACCATATATGACACGTGACCTCCAACTAGATTATGGTTGTGGGTGGGCAGGGTGTATGGGTCGGATTTTTTCTTAATTTGATATTTAAAATTGGGCTGGTTTAATTAAACGACGTAGACCTCTAATTGGAGGCCACGTGTCATATCTTGTATTATAAAACTGGCGTTAATAAAAAATGGCATGGATGAGTCATTTTGGTAACGAGTAATGGCATAAATGAGTCAAACTATTGATGAGTGACATAAATGAGTCATTTCCTATAGTAAATCTACTATAGTTCATAAATGAGCCAAACTATTGACGAGTGACATAAATGAGCCATTTCCGATAGTTCGATGCCATTTCCGATAGTTCGATGGCATGTTTGAGCCTTTTCCGTAAAATGAATAAAGATACTGCATTAAGAGAATTAGACAAAAATTAAGGAAAAATTTGCTGATTTATTCTACAATAAACAAAGATCAATTTTGTCCCTCATATTTTGAAGCAACTCATTATGCACAAATCTAGGAAGTGACAGTTCTAAATTGCACAGATTCACTGGTCATGATCGGGTGCCCGTGTTTTTGCGAAAGTAAAAGCGCGTACCTCTTTTATTCCTGGATTTTGCATCACTATGCCAAGAACACGCCGTACAAGTCCCTTATAGACACGTTCATTTGTAGTACCATCACCATTTAGCCAAGGCAATATTGGCTTACCCAAATGCAAACCAGTAGAGCGGAGCTCATATGGTTCTTCTGGATGATTTCTTGTGGGTGAACTAGCTACAGTAGGCTGAGAACCTTTGGCCTCATTGATGTTTTGCTTTTCATTTGAAGGTTCAGTAACCTCTTTAGGAAGATTAAGAATTGTAATTTTGTGTACCTTATCAGATTCCCCACTCATTTCCTTCTGCAACTCTACATCTTTATGATCTTCTCCATTGTGTGTAAGAGATTCCTCATCTATTCTAGCCTCAGAATCTTCGTAAGGAGATAATGTAGCATCTTGATGAATAGCAGCCACTGGAGTCAAAAAGTACTTGGAACGATATAAAGAATCAACCACCCGAATAGAGTCATAAGCATTGACCTGCATTTTGGGGTCACACTAGATGATTAGTCAAATAGAAGGCCCAATGGTCCATCTACAGCACTCCATTTCATTCTCTTTTAATTTTATCACTAGACATAATACCTTCTTACATGATCAACCCAAATATAAAACAAACAACTACACCGAGCTTAATACATAATGTCGAGGGTTTTGTTTTGAGTAACAGATTAGTGGCTACCTCCAGACAATATTATTTGATGAAGGTGGTCAGCAGCAAATTAAGCATGTAAGCCAAAATTTTATTCATAGAACACGTGGCTGATGAATCCACAACACAAGAGACATGCTAACACTTTACTGAGAAGAACAATAACACACCAAACCGAAATGGATGAGCAATCTACTAGTAATACAAGAATTTTGAAGTCCATGTCTATGTGTTTATGACGACTACGCCAAGTTTGGTGCCTAGTCACATGATAACCTATCAAACATTTCCATATCACTAAACCAACTCGACATCAGGGAACTCAATTGCAAACCGTTTTTGCCCATCTCATAGCTTCTTCTCTTTCCATCCGCTATTGTTTCATGCTTAACAAAAACTCAAGCAATATATGGTAGATTCTTTGATAAAACAACTTTTTTTTAATATCATTTGGCACTTAAAACCAGCATTTTCATGTTAAAACATACCAAAGTATGCCCTTATTCTAAATACCATAAAATTTGGGGGCTCCGGGGAACTTCAAGGTAATATCCATCTGTTTTCAGGAATGCGTCAGTCAGTTTCATAAGAAGTAAATTCTCAAGATTCAGACACGCATAAGTGACAAGACAAACACACTATACAGAAAAGTAAAACACACAATGAAGAGAGTCAGAGACCAAGAGGAGTTTCAGGCAAATCTAGCTAACACTCAACACAGGTGAAAAACAAACGAACCAACAGCTTCAATTTTTTCTACAGGGAAGACTTTTCTCTTCTAAACAATCCCTTTACTAATGTTTCCTATTCAGTAAATTAGCGAAAAGTGTTATATTCACAGAAAAAGCATCAGATAAACCATAACTTAGGATATCATCAGAATTCCTTCATTAGTAACTCTAAGCAGGTGCATGAAACTTCATCAGATGGTGCAATGGGAAAAACAAGGGAAGATAGCTAACTGTTAATTCAGACAAACCTTCAAAACTCGTCCGAATGCTTCTAGCACCTCGACGACAGATTCTGAAAGCTTTTTCTCTGGAAAAATAATAATAGATGCAATGAATATCTAAATAGAGGAGTTAGAAGACCTTGTAGGTTTGTGGTTACATACCCTGCATCTTTAGAATCTTCGAGATATCTTTCATGCATAAACCTTGGTCACCAGCCATTTGGATAGCTGAATAAACAGATCTAAACATTTCTGGAGATACCAGAGAGTTCTGTTCTGAGCAAGAACCAAAGGAACACACACGTTCAGCGTAGGTAGTCATAGCTTGCCATGGTGATTCAGTAGGAGAAACTACAGTATATGGGACCCCACTATCATGAAGTTCATTTACTTGGTCATCTGTGTCGAATGAGACATTGCCAAGATCAGCGGCTTGATGCTCTTCAACAGATAGTGTGCGAGTGTATTTGTCAGTGTCTTTGAGTAAATCAATAGTTTTTATTCTTGAAAGTGTAGCATGCCTCAAGCACAACCTTATTCCAGGAAAACCTTTTGCACGGCGTGAGCAAAGCTCACCACCATCACCAGCCGTTGAAGTTTTCAGCTTTTTATACCTGTCACCGTCAGAAAATTCACTGTCATCATATTTGCGTTTAGATGTCCGAGGGTCCTCAACCTCTCCAACACCTTCATCGGGTAGGCATGGTGCAATTGATAGTTCTCCCGAAGCAAACAGAGCACAAAGGTGGAAAACATCTCCACACTGCAAATCCGTTGGAAGATCCGCCCCCTCAGCAATCAGTTCCTTCTCTCTTTCACAAAGCCAGCTAGCAAACTTAGCAGCTCTGTTTCCGGTATCACTTGGGAATGGAGAAAATTCTATACAATTCAAGAAGGTTTGAGAAAGGACAAAAGGATTATTGGTCTGGCCCCCAATCTGCAAGGAGAAAATTTATTGCTTAGGAAATAACTGCAGGAGAGAAAAAAAGGATGCAGGATGAAACTTTTTCTAATTATAGGTCAGATGCAGGATGGGTCTTTGTAGCAGCAGTTGCATCTATTCGGAGAACTGATAGTGAATTTCATTTATTTTACATCTATAGCTATAGGATATAGGTGAAGAGAGATTACTTTTAAAACAAGATGTAAATTAATAATTCTATTTCTCTATATGGCATTTGACTAGCTCAAAATTTAAGACGTTAATTTGACTTGTATTATATACTAGTGGTAGTGGAAGAAAATGCTAGCTGGTCTTACATCACATCAAAGTACAAATTTGAATAGTTTGGTGAATTTGAATATTGAAAATTGCGGAAACTGTATAGATTAATTTACTTAATGGAATCATATGAAATATTATGGAACATCTCAAAACAGAAATATAATCACATAAATTGACATGGAGGAAGTATCAGTCAGAAATATACAAGGCCAGCAGCTAAAGACATAGTAGTGAAAAACAAGCTTTACCAAAACTTTCTTGTCCCTGAGGTAGTTGAAAGCAGCAAAGAGATCATGCTCAGAATAGCGCCTTAAAGTTTCAGCAAGCAAGGTTGGCACAAGCGGAGATTTTGAGCTACAGAGGAAGATGAGCTTAAACAGCTCTGCAGCATTAGCAACTGCTGTTGATTCATATAATCGTTTACTGATGGGGATGCTACCAATTGTGAGATTCACATACTTCTGACCGATCCTATTTGAGCTTAATGGTATACCAGAATCTTCAGTCTTTTCAGCAAAATTTTCAACATATTGGCCACCAGAAACCGGTAAAACTGATTGAGGACCATAAGAAACCTGAAATAGGGGGGAACATGAACCAAATGAAAGAAAATTTCGAATAACAATCTGGTATAGAAAAGAAAACTGAGTTAGTCACAGTTCTTTCAGAAAACAAGATAAGCTACACTTCTGCAAACAACCTAAAGCAAGTGCACGCAACTCAAGTTGCTGATATTTTGTTTTAATGCTAAGCCTAAATCTAAGTAATTCACGACTAATTCACGCCACGAAAGTTCATGAAATAACTGAGAAGAAAGCGTGAATCTCACATGTCTTTCATCAGTTTTATCATCTGAGCACTTATCAAAGAAAGGTTGAACATCCTTCAAGGTCTCTGATTTGGCTATCTTTTTGCACCGCAGAGCATCATCCAGGGCCGATTTTATATTGGCATCATTAAAGTTATCCCATGGATCTTGAGAGAGGAAGTGTGAGGTATGTTTAAAACAACAACATTCCGTGGCTTGGTGACCCTCATGATTCAATGTTTTATCTTGGGATTTTTTAAGATAATCCACATAACGCTGACTAAGCAAATTACAGAGTCTCATAACAGATTTTCTGAACTGTCGACTTGTTCTTAATGAAGACATTCTCCTTCTGCAGGCATCAGGTGGTGCTGGAAGATTTGGAAGCTTTCCCCAGTCTACACGATTGAATTTTGCTCCAAGAGAAGCTCGGTGTCTTGCATATTCGATAACCAGTTGCCTGTACATAAAGTTTCTCATGTAATCCAAGTAATAAGCTTAAACATACAAATAGATCCAGGCTACAGGATAACATGGGCACAGCATTATGGGAGAAGCAGTGAATCACCAATTTTATGAAAAGGATTTAAGCTCAAAAATCTTATGAACGTGGGGAACTTTGAAAAAATCTGTCCATACCAACCAGCCATTAGGTTATTGACCTCATGAGGTAGGAGTAATTCATAACATTTACCTATCTACATCATCTGTCCAATAGAACCTTCCCCTGCGTGTAGGCTTTGCTCTTGACAAGGCATATTTATCAAGAAAAGCACGTCCTATTCCATCATCTTCAGGTACTTCTGATTCTTCAGCAGCTTCCACGTCATCTTGAACGTCATATCCCTCCAAGCTACGTGTGCGTGTGCATGAAGTAGATGGGAGAGAGCTTTGTTCTTCATTGACTATCTCGCTCAGCGTCTCATGGGGCTGTCCAACCACGGTAGAAGCCTCTGCATGCTTTGAGGATTTTCTTCTTACTGGTCTTTTCCTTTTCTTTGAAGATAATGCAGGTGTACCTTGATTCGGCTGAATTTCGGCCTTTCCAGCATCTGAAGCTCGATCAAATCTGGTCAGTCGTCGTTGTCGCTTATCATGATAGACACGGAGGACCTGCAAGTGAACCGTCACTGACTGAAAAATGTAGGACTTGCATACTGTAATGGTCAAATGAGACATCAGTACTGGAAGTTCTTTTTTCCAGTAATAGGTAAGAATGAGCCTTCCCAGAATGCGACTGTCCAAAAACTAATCTATTTATATGTGCTTAAGCAAAACAGAGTTTCCTTCAAACAAAAATGAATCTCTTAAGGTCTAGAAGAATTTCTTCACTCACTACAAGAGAGAGTACCAATCAAGAAGTTTTCTAATGGAAAACTATTTTTAGCTCTTCATGCATACAAAGGTGATCATTAGGTCTAGTTTGATGCATTCACTGATTCATCATTTAAATGTGCTGCCTAATATAATGGATAAAGCTTCAAATTCATGAAGTTGCACAACAAGAAAGTGAGAGTTAATTGTTTACATGCAGATAGAAGCTGATTCCTACGAAGCTGCTTGTTGGTCACAGATTTAGTAATATAATCTAATGTAGGATAAATTTAGAGGCAACACAGATCCTTTACTCCTGGCCCCTCCTAAGCAATCTTTTGGTCCTTTAACATGCTGATTTTCTGTGTGTCTTCTTTTATTTGTGTGACAATGATGTGGCTGCCCTAAAAGGCTAAAACATAAACATATCCCAGTCATGAGCACAATCATAATTAAGAGCAGTATTATCGCTCCCTTAACAGAGATATGTACTAGTCATGAGTGTAAAATATTAAGTACAATATTGATGTTTTATTATATCAGGGAACACTGTCCTTATGTGTCTCTTACTACAAGTCCTTTACAAAGTCTGCATCAGCCGCCAGTCATCTCTCTCTTCTTCTTTTTTTCTTTGTTGTGGGGACTCATCTTTCTCTTCCTTCTTTCTCTTTGTTACAAAATCAGCAGCAACTCATTTATATCCTTTTTCCAGATCAAAACTGGTAAGATTCCTTCCATCCTAAGTCTAGTAGCTGGCTGTCTCTTCTACTTTATTGTGTTTTCTGTTAGTTCCCCTCTTTAACCTTCAAATACCAAACTAATTCAGCTATACTCATCTAGTAGCACACAGAAAATGGAAACTATCCCATTTTATGGCATAACTGCAATTAAAGACTGACATTCCAGCAAGTCATTAATCTGGAAAGTCAGGTTTCCAACAATAAATTGTTAACCTAGAATCAGCCAGTTTACCAGCAACATATTTCCCAACATACAGGTGCCTCAGCAACTTTGTTTATCTAGGCTTACAAGCGGATCCAGATTCCAAGACTGCTGGAAGAATATTGCCAACAAAATAAGAGCAAACAAGTACTAAATGACACCACAATGTCGAACAGTCAGATAAGTTAGATAATCAACCACATTAGTACTTTTTTAACAGTTCAACTTCCAGATGTCTTATAGATTCATTAAACAATTTTATTATTGCAACTCAGAGAGCAGTACCTGCTCAAAAGTCAAATTCAGATCTTTAGCAATCTCCTCACACTCCTTGAATGAAAGTTTCCTCTGCGGACCGTCGTTAATAACACGCTTAAGGAGTTCAGCCCGCTGATCAGCCGTCATAACTCTGACTGAGGCCCATGATCGGAAAAGAAATACCTGACCAACATTTTACTTCCCTTTCAGTACAAACAGAAACTGCGAACAAACAATCAAGAGGGACAAGTAACCTAGATACAACGCAACAGAAAGATGAAACAAAAATAATATTTCTCTAAACATAATACTCATTCAGCAGCAAGTTCTTAAGCATGAACAAGCCATCAAACATGCAAAGGAGCAAGAGACTAACCAAGCAAAGCTAACCATCGTACGATATAAACAAATGACAGTTCTAAAAGGCAATCTTTCTTTTTGATCGGCATAGAAGTACTCTTGCATGGCATCCCATTTTATTCCTCCAAATTAACAAATCAAAGAAAAAATACTCTTCCTTTTTTACTTTCTATTTTGGAATGTTCCAAAATGCTTGACACCAATTCCATTCCTATACAAATTTCAAAACTTTCAAGAGTTCAAATCACTACGCGTTCTTAACCATTTCAAGGATGCAATCAAACTCTAAAGAAATGATTAGACATGCTATTAAGTGCACAACTTCATCATAAGTTGGCTTATTAAGGCCCGTTGGCTTTAAGCACTTTGTTGCATCAAGTATCAAATCTTGGCCATTTCCCGAGTTGTTATGTCCTTTAAAAGGGGAAGATACCACTGAAGATAGATTAAATACTGAATTTTTAAAAGGATATATAACAGCCTCTTGTAGAAATGCAAGGTAAGGCTTCATCCAATAGAGACCTAATGTGGTCCGGCCCTTCCCCGTGGACATCCACTATGCCAAAGAATGAAAATTCAATGTAGTCACTGAAAGGCAAAGAAAATAAAAAGGATTAAACCTCATTAACTGTGCAGCCGGGGAATGCATGCAAAGCAGCTTTACGGTCACTAGCAGAATAGCAATACTCTAAAGTGTTCCAGTATTCCTCAACAGCTTTTATAGTTGAAAGAACAAAATCATGTCTGATTTGAGGGCGAAGATCTGGACAATGACTAAAATGAGATGAACCCACTGAGCAAACAGGTTCTTCAATGTAAGGTTTAAGCTCCAAAACATGAGTCAGAGTCGTATGAGGGAGATCTTCAGTGTTTTCTGGATGTCCACCACATACAAGTCTAATCAACTGCCATAGACAAATATAAGACCAATTAACTGCTGCATCAATAAACAACTAGCATAAACTCTTACAGCCAATACTTTCTCACTAGAGTAGGAAGGAGTTCAATATAATTATTCTTTTTAAAAAAACTAGGAGCGCATAGCAGGAGCTTAGTGCACCGGGCTGCCCAATCTAGGAGTTTAATATAATGAATTCCATCACTCAGTTTTTACTTTCGCATTTATGAAGCCTTTTCTCTTTAAGAGAGCTAATAAACCAGATTTTTGCACTAGTTTTTGAAGCTTTAGGATTTCGTTTGATTTCGTTTAATTACAGGAATAGCCAGTAAGAATGTGCTTCGCAGGGAGAAAGATGTTGTCAGGCAGTTGACACCAATTATAATTTTTAACATCCATAAGCATCATATGGAATATTAATCCTGAAACTCAATAACTATTAGACGTCCCGCAAGTGTCTCAAACAGCTTTCAACTACAGAAACTGCTATTTCTTTGAGTACTCAGCAGGCTCTAAATATTCTGGAAGATAACTATTTTTATCGGGAAAGAGTAACTTTATACATTAGAAATACCAGCAAAAAGAAGTTGCTGGGAAAGTTACAAAGAAAACAATTCTCACTCTCATATAGGTTCTCCCTTAAATAATTTATGAATTTAGTCAAGAGATATCGGTGACTGAATCATGTATCAGGCTCTCTACAAGCAACCTGAACTACATTGTGCTCTCCTTTATTGAAAAACCTCTAGCATACGTCTAGTGGATAATGGAGATCGAAAGTGAACTCCAGTCTCCTATGGAATTTGGGAATGTACATCGAAGAAAATTTGTATTTTCGAAGAAGCATGAATGAATGAACTCAACATTCCTATCTTAATTGTTCCTACAGCCTCTAAGAATACTAACATATTAAGGGAAGCCTTGTCCAGCAACCACACTGTACCACGCATCAACAATCTAAATTTCGAAGTAAATTCATTGTACCTTCAAACGTCGTATGATGTCAATCAACGATGATAGTCGTCCAGTTGCTCGGATATCCATCAGATGCTTGTATTCCAGCAGAGGAAGATCAGAAAGGCAAAACCCATTTTTACATTTCTCGATCGTATCCTCAAACTTTTGAGTAGAGCCAACAACTTGCAAGAACAGTTCAAGCGGCATGGCCTTAATAGCTGCATTTAAATCAATTAATTTACATGTACTGTGAGGATTTTTTAGGTCATGGCCATGTTTAAAAGATGACAAAACATCATCACAACCAGGCAAACTGTTTACATATTCCCACAGATAGATGTGAAGAAGCTTTGCGCGAACCATCTTGGCCAGTACAAATCCATTTGTGCGCATAGCTTCAGCTCGCTCAGCTTGGTTCAATTTTATGCTTTGATGTGTCCTGGCGAGATCATTCAGTTGAGGAATTGACTCTCCCTTTTTCGATTGAGAAGAGGATTGAGTGCGGATTTGTGTCTCAAAAGACCTGAATCTCTCATGAATCTGTTCAGCAGATACACTAGAAACTGAAGGGTGCAGAACCACCTGTATCCGACGACTCTGATTACAATTTGTTAGAACAGGGACATAAACAACGATAAGTTTACAATGTCCTCCTTGCAAGAGCTTATTCAGACAACGATCTAAGGTCTTTCTGTCTGTCGTTGTCGTCTTCTCCTTCTCAAGATCCTGAAGCCGTCTGTATAGCTCTGATCTGACCAGGAACTTCTCCTCCTGATTAAAGAGAAAATATTTGTGATCCTTCATCTGTGGCTATATGTAGCCTAATGGCCAGAAGAGCTTAAAAAGAATGGGCAAGTAAAAACACCTCTAGAAGTTTAAGTATCCACTGCTCCCTTTTTGCACTGGTTGCCTCCAACGTGAGACAGGGATACCTCGGATACGATCGGCGTCTTGAAGGTGTTGGCACAGCAAGATCCAGTGCTTCCGCTGGTGCAACATATGATGATGATGCACTCACTATCTGTAACTCTGCATCAGAAGTGGCACTGCTTACCTTGATGGTCGAGTCCAGTGAACTCTTCAGATGAAGTGGGACAGATTCATCCTTTTCATCCAGCACCAAACTATCAGAAGCTTTTGGTACAATTCCTGTGGTTACACTTTGGCTATTAGCTACACCACTACCTTCAGGAAATGAAGCATCCACATCTTGTCTGGTTAATGCTGAGTTTTCTTGAAATTCTAAATGTGTTCCAAGTGGAGTGCACCCAGAAATTTCTGAAGGGTCTGCCACTGGTTTATTCGGAGTGATAGTTGAAGCTCCAGGATTATGGTTTCCAGGCGTCCAGAGTCGGTAACCCTTGGCTTTGTTCATGAGTTCTGGCTCCATATGTATTCCGAATCTATTAATGATATCAAACAGCCGATTGTAGTGTTGTTTATTGCTTAGTCCCAGCCTTTTGCATACCTATAAAAACATTATAACGGCAAAGAAAGTTTTGATATCACAGAAGTATATATGAGGAAGCCTCGCATAAAAGTCATATTTTGAAAAGTCAAATGCACACACAAATACATGAATCCAACAATAAATGTGTGCCATAGCTTATACATACAAGCAATCTGAAAAGGGGCATAAATGAAAGGCAAAATAAATATATTGGAAAAGTTTCGGTTAGCTTAATTAGAAAAACTTACTGACAAAAAGAAAAGTTAAATTAGAAAAACTATTGATACCATTAGTTATGCTCCTGTCCCCTTTCGGCTGCTATATTTAGTGCTTGTTTGACCAAACTTCTCAAAACTGCTTATTTTGAGTACTTTTGCAAAATAACTTTTTAGAGATCAGTGTTTGTTACAAAAATGACTTAAGATTTTATTATGAAAAAATTGAATTAAGTATTTTAAATAAATTAAAATATAAAATGATAAAATATAAAATATATATTAAAGTGTTTAACCAATATAAATACAGTTAAACCAAAGTAACAATATTGGATATCTCATTAATTCTTTTTTTATATGAGGATTTAAATAATCAAAATACATCATTCAATGTAAATTGAAAATCTAGGAGAAGGAGAAGAGGTGGTAAAAACAAATAAAGAAAGGGAGAAGATCGTTGTATCTGTATATGAGAGACAAAAGGAACATTAACGAGGAACAAATTGGTAACAACTACTTTTTGATAAGGATAATTCTGTCCTGATCCAAGGCTTGAAGAATGATTATAAAGACAAAAATAAGGCTTTGGGTGAAATTACACCTAAAAATGATCATACAGACATAATCAACTTGAGTTCGAAGTTCACTGAGAAGAGATTCAAAAAATATGATCCAAGCCACAAATTATAGATCAGGTGAAATTACACCAGAAATGAAGAAGAGAATATACACGTAAAATACTATCAGCACAACTAAAATGATATTAGCATTAGTTTCGACATTCATAAAAGAAAATATCCAATACCTGAATGAAGGGCAACCCTCTTTCTCCCTCAGCATCAACCATATCGTAAATCTGATGCTCAATAGGAAGCTCTAAAAGCAGGTCCGATATACGACCTCTCTTGGCCTTTTTCATCGTTGCTTCAAAATGCTTTGGTGAAAACCCCTTCAACAAATGTAGACACTTGACCTCCTGCAAAGAGGCACAAGATAAGCAATTAATTAACCAGTCAAAATCCTAACTCTTAGGCTGTAGATTGTCCACCTAGCATTTACACAAAACGAATTTTTTTTTGTTGGAGTACAGCCATCAACCATGTTGTGAGCAGTAATAATATATGCATGAGCTTAAGACTGTTTTTCGCTGTTGTGATGCTACATGGTGTTTTTTTCCTAATCGGTCATACAGGGATAAAAGTGGTACTTTCAAATTTGTTTAGTTAGAACAAAAATGAAGACAAGAAATGGTGAAGCTAAGAAACTTTATTTGTTGCCTAGGAAATTGTGGATGACAGCTGTGGGATAAGGTGAAGGTAAGAAACTTGCGCTGGAGTCTATAGTAATTAAATTAGTTATCATTCAACTTTTAAGTGTAAGCCTCCGCCAACCCCCCACCCCCCTCCCCCTCTTCCAAAGTAAGGGAAAAAATGAAGAAAAGGATCAGCTCAACCCAATGAATCTTTGCCCTGCTCTTTGGACACAAATTTCAATTATGTCCATACAGTGTGTCTGAGAATTTACAGCAAAAAATTGAAGAGTAACTTAGCAGAAGATAATAGCCGCTATCAATCTCCAATACAACTCTTATATCTTACTAAGATCCAATAACCACATGAATAAAACTAAAAAGAATCAATGAACCGCCACAACTTTCCTTCCTTTTAAAAGTTCCAAGCTTGAGTTTAGGCAAGATTGACCTTTAATTAGCGTGGAATTTGTCATAATCTCTTTACTTTCATGGAACTGCAAACCTTGTGAACGTATGTGTTTCTGTATCAATTTCAAATGGAGTAGATCTAAATTCAAAATTTTAGGCCAAAAACGACTTCAGAATATGTCATTTAGTTGCATCAACTAGGTTGAATCAGCAAATAGTCTTTGGTAAGAAAACAAAATCACTTCTTCCAACAAGTATAAATTCATCAAAGTATTATGTAAAACTTTAAGCTTCTCTCACTTTATCAAACAGGTTTAAGTTGAAAGTCAAGAATCTCCTGCCCTAAAGTACAAGTTGGATTAAACAGCTGCAAAAGATCTAGTCAAAGATATTCTTTACTGTAACTGTAAGTGACAAAGTTGGTTGAAACACCTATCTAACAATAAAGGTCAATTTTGGAATTCCTCTAAAAATTGACGGATGCTCTCGGCGCATGTTAACTCTCTTTGCTAACGTGCACTGAACTGCATCTTCGTCCTCGCAATCCATGGCGAAACGAGAGCTTGGGCGTCCAAGGAAAGACGAAGCTACCGTACTACAAGCAGCAGTGATGAAGGCGAATAGAAATAATGGAAGTGCGATGAAAGTAAACTCTCCTAACCAAGGTCCCATGAGTCCAGCGATTGCTACTGCTCGAGCAAAGGCAAGCTCAGTATCTCCATTAGCAACACCTACAATGGGATCTCAAGTGGCTGTGCCTAGTACCTCAAACTCAAATTTGGGGAAATGCACGAAGAGCCTATGGAACCCATACCAGAGGATAGTGGGGAACTGGAGCAGGAACCACTGATAGAAGAGCATGTACAAGAGAGGAATGAACAAGAGAAGAAGACGTGGTCTGGTCTATTCTCGAATAATCAAGCTGCTGCAAATGGAATGCCTCTTTCCTATATTGCACCCCAGGTGCTCGACGGAAAGACTATGATAGTTCTGGAAGAATCTGAAGCGGAAAAAGAGGTAAAGGATTGGAGTAATGCCCTAGTCATCTATGCCATGGGTGATTTGCCAAACTTTACTTATTTGAATGCATACGTGGGGAAACATTGGAACTCAGTAGCCTGGCCTGAGCTTTTTTGGCATGATGAAGGATGTTATATAGTGAAGTTTCAGAGCTTGGAGGATAGGGATGAGATCCTGTACTCAGGGCCTTACGCTCTCAATGGCATGCCTTTGATTTTGAAGATATGGACCCCTGATTTTGATTTCCAGCAAGAAATGCCTAGAACCATGCCTATATGGGTGAGGTTTCCTGGCCTACCGTTGCATTGTTGGGGAGCACAGACTTTGAGCAAAATAGCTAGTGGACCGGGGAATCCAACGTTTGCTGATGAGTGCACTAGGAAACAGAGGAGGATCTCCAATGCTAGGGTCCTTGTGGGCATGGATGCCACACAGAAGATGCCGGATGAGATTCTTGTCACTGATCCTTCAGGAAGAGTTCTTGACCAGGGGATACAGTATGATTGGAGACCTAAGTACTGTAAGAAATGTGCTCAGGTTGGCCATGAATGTAATGAGAAATACTTACACCATCCTCAAAGACAAGGGAAAGCTCAAGACCAAGATCAGGGGAAGCACAGACAAGGAAAGGCTCCAATTAAGGAACAAGAGAAAGGGGCCAAGAAAGGTCAGCAAAGGAATAAGCTCACACAACAATGGAGGAAGAATTTGAATTTGAAACAACCTGAACCAGAGATAGCACAAGTGCAACCAGAGGCATTGGCTGCTCAGTCTGATATGGAAAGATATCAGGAGATTGTGGGATGAGTTCTTTCTCAACACTTCCTTCCAAGTGGGAAATGGGGCTCATCTTCTATTCTGGGAAGACAAATGGCTTGGCTCTATTACTCTTAAGGATGCTTTTCCTAGGCTGTTCCATATAACAACTAACCCAGATTCAACAATTGCTCAGAACTGGGACGACAACTCATGGAATTTGCACCTAAGGAGACACCTAAATGACTGGGAAATAGAGGACATGATAGCATTGATTGGGTGTCTACAGAACAGTCCAGTTCTCACTCAGAGAAATGACAAGACTTAAGTGGGGCAGTAACAAGGACGGTTCTTATTCTGTCAAAGAAGGCTACCTGCTTCTGACCTCCAACTAGGACCTGATTGATCAATGGCCTTGGAAGCTCATTTGGAAAATCAATTTACCGCCTAAAGTCTCCTGTTTCTGCTGGGTCGCTCTAAAAAGGGCTTGTTTAACTCTGGACAACCTCATGAAAAGGAAATTTCATCTCGCTAATAGATGTTACATGTGCCATTGCACCTCTGAAACCATTAACCACCTATTCTTACACTGTCCAGTTGCTACAGATGTGTGGAATATGTTCCTCACTTTGTTTGGTTTGCAATGGGTTATACCTCGCACTGTCAGGGAAGTTTTTGTCTGTTGGAGTTCTTGGAAAGTTGGGAAGGCCATCAGAAGAATCTGGTCTATGGTCCCTGCTTGCATTTTGTGGTGCTTATGGTTGGAAAGGAACCAAAGATGTTTTCATGGTATTGTAACTGCCAGCTCAAATCTCAAGGCCAGATGCCTGACTACTCTTTTTAGCTGGATTAATCTTACCCCTGCATATAACCCAAACTCTTTTTTGGATTTTATTAGCTCCCTAGTCTTATGATAGATTCTTGGATTTGTCAGCTCTCTAGACTTATGATAGGTTTTTTGTTATCTTTGTATGAGCTGATATTTCCTCCTCTTTTGCAACTATGCATCCCCTTGATGCCTTTGTGATTATAAAACACTTACATCATCAAAAAAAAAAAAAAAGGCTTCTAGTTCAACTGCAGAAGTGCCACCAGTTAATATTCCCACCCCTGTGGTACCAGTATCACCAAATACTAATCAAAGATCATATGCTGATTTGGTGGTACATGGGAGTGAAATACCTATCCAGCAGAAGACAGCACCTGTCAAAGTGCTGAATACTTTCTCCCCTCTGAGCTTTGGTAGTATGGAAGGTGTACATACAGGTCAGCCTCCTGATGGGAGGGGACAAACATCTTCCAAAAGAATGGTCTCATTTGGAATGTGAGGGGCATGAACCAGCCCTTCAAACAGAGGGATCTAGGGTCCTATCTGAAAAAGTATAAGATAGTTTTTGCTGGAATTCTGGAGACTAAGGTAAAGGAACACAAATTTATTCAAAGTACTGCTAGAATTGCTAAACAATGGACATGGGCACATAACTATACTGAAGCACCTAATGGAAGAATCAGGATATTGTGGCAAGATAATCAGATTCATGTTACTGTTAAGGAGGTGAATGCTCAATATATTCATTGTGAAATTACGATAGAAGATCAACTTTTAGTAGCGCCATGTCAGTTGTGTATGGTAGGAATACTATAGCGGAAAGGAAAGAACTATGGGCTGGTACTAAGAGGATTGGTAGTACTATTAATATCCCATGGTGCATTTCAGGTGATTTCAATAATCCTTTGATGCGAGATGATAGAATGGGAGGGCAAACCAACAGCTGAGTTTGAGACAAGGGATTTCCAACAAGTGGTTGATAGCTTGAACTTAACTGATATGAAAACAACTGGTAGATTTCACAGGCATGTCTGGAGCAGGATTGATAGAACTCTTTGCAACAGTTTGTGGGTGGTATCATATGGTACTATTACAGCTCAGTACAAGGAGAACTATTTTTCTGACCACTCTCCTATGCATATTGAACTGAATATAGGCACTCAACAAGGGAAGAAACCATTTAGATTTCTTAATGAGCTTGCTGAGAATGAGCAATTTCTTCCTTTGGTTGCAGCTACTTGGGAATAGACAATACCAAGGAACTGTCATGTTTCAGGTATGGACAAAACTCAAGTTGTGTAAGGAACCTCTTAAGTCATTAATGCTTAGGACTCGGGGTAGTGTAGACAAAAGGGTGGAGGATACTATGGAGAAACTTTCTACCATACAATGTGCCCTATCTGTACAAATAGAAAATACATTGTTAGAGGAAGAGAAGAGTACTCTGATTGAACTGAACAAATGGATGTCCATCCAAGAGAGAATTCTTAGACAGAAGTCCAAAGCTCATTGGATTACTGCTGCGGATGGAAATAATAAGTATTTCTTCTCATGTATGAAAGCTAGAGCCAGTGCTAAAGTATCTCAGTGCTAAAGAATGAAGTAGGGGAGGTTATGCAGAAACACGATGATATACCGAAGGCTTATCTCCAATTTTATAAAGGTCTATTAGGATCTGCAGCTACTTCTATGCCAGCTGTGGATATAACCATTATGAGGAGAGGGCCTTGCCTTACTTCTCAACAGCAACATGATATGGGTGGAAGTGTCACTATAGAGGAGGTCATGGAGGCTGTGTATGACATAGATGATAACAGATCACCTGGGATTGATGGTTTCAATGCATGCTTCTTCAAGAAGACTTGGCACATAATTGGAAATGATATCTACCTTGCTGTTTTGGAATTCTTTATGGAACAACTTATTAATGAATTGGTTAAGGGTTATACCAGGAAGCATTTATCACCAAGATGCATGATTAGGGTGGATCTACAGAAGGCTTATGATTTTGTAGAAAGCATTTTGTCTCTCAAATACTGAAAGAACTGGGTTTCCCTAGGCAAATTGTGGAGTGGATCGTGCTTTGTATCACTACTGTGAGCTATACTTTTATGATCAATGGCAACTTGTCTGATACAATGAAAGCAAAAAGAGGTTTGAGACAAGGGGACCCTATGTCTCCTTATATCTTTGTTTTGATTATGGAATATCTCAATAGATGCTTGAATACTTTGAAAGAGGATCCAAATTATAATTTTCACGCTAGATGCCAGAAACTGAACATCACCCACCTCTGTTTTGCTGATGATTTGTTAATGTTCACTAGAGGGGATGTTCAGTCAGTTCAATTGTTAAAACAGAAATTTGATCTTTTCTCTGAGGCATCTGGATTGAAGGCCAACTTGAGTAAAAGTCAAGTTTATTTTGGAGGGGTAGATGTGCAAACCAAAGAGATCATCCTGCAGCACCTTGGTTTTGAAAGTGGAGAATTACCTTTCAAGTACCTTGGTGTGCCACTTTCCATCAAGAGATTAACAGTGTAGCAATGTCAACCTCTAGTTAACAAAATTACAGCTAGAATTCAAACTTGGATGGCTAAAGGACTAACTTATGCAGGAAGGCTGCAACTCATTAGAGTTGTATTGTTTGGTGTTCAGGCTTATTGGGCTCAGCTTTTCCTTCTTCCTCAGAAAGTGATGAAGCTCATAGAGGCTATATGCAGAAGCTATTTGTGGACAGGGGAAGCAACTGTGTCTAAAAGAGCATTGGTAGCTTGGGAGAGAATGTGCCTTCCAAAGAGTGCAGGAGGACAAAGTGTGCTAAATCTCAAGATATGGAACCAGGCTGCTATATGCAAGCTCTTCTGGGCTCTGAGTCAAAATAAAGAAAAGTTATGGATCACTTGGGTCCATACTTATTATATAAAGCAACAGAATATTGGCCTTATGGAGATCCCTCAGCAAGCTTCGTGGATGATCAGGAAAATCTTCACTGTGAGGAAGCATTGGACTAATATAAGCACTGGACAGCACCTCATTCAACATGGTAAGTTTCTGATAGCTAGTGCTTATAAGGAGCTTAGAGGAAGTTTTGACAAGGTGCAGTGGAGGAATTTAATTTGCCATAATGTAGCATGCCCAAAACAAATCTTTATAATGTGGGTAGCCTTGCATCAAAAACTGAGGACCAGGGACAGGTTAATCAAATGGGGACTGAATGTGAATAGCAAATGTGTGTGTGATGTGCATGATGAAACAGCTGAGCATTTGTTCTTCAATTGTGACTATACATGAGCTGTTTGGCAAGGGCATACTAGAGCGGATGAATTGGCACAGAGTGATTCTCAACTGGGATGCAGAATGGCAATGGGTGGCTCATCAATCTAGGGGCAAACAAGGGAGACATAGAATGCTAAAAGCTGGGTTTGCTGCTACTATCTATGACCTCTGGATTGAAAGAAACCAACAAGTTTATCAGAATAAGAGTAAAGCTAAGGAGCTGCTCCTCCATTCCCTGAAAACATATGCATTAGAATTAGAGGGAGTCAGCTTTTGTTTAAGTTTGTTAGTTCCTTACAGTAGTTCAAAGTGTTGTTTAGGTATGTTGGATAGGAAGGTAGCTAGTTGCGAGGTTTATGTTGATAGAGGCAGACCTGGTGGTGTCTTCCTCTGGCTATCTAATTCATACAGGTAATTAATAAAAAGTCTTTCAATTACAACCCCCCACCCCCACCCCAAAAAAAAAAAAAAAAAAAAAGAAGAAAAAAACTAACATAAATAATCTACAAGAATTAAACTGCATTTCCACTGGATCAGATTTGTTCAGAAAGCTGGTTAAATTTGACCAATTTTCAGTGGATTCCCGACAAAGATGTTCATTCCAATAGGACAAAATGTTAGAAAAGAATAATAATTACCCTTGGACCTAAGTCCATTATCCATAAAGGAAAATGAGAAACAATAGAAGAAACGGGAGAATATGCAGTGGAGCCATAAGCACTTCCCAGGTGTCTTAGATACTTGTATGAAAAGAAAAAAAAAATGTAACAGATAAAACCCACAGCAGTTGGTACTTATAAGTCGGTACTTTTCACTGACCTTCCCGTCTACTATGACATCGTCCTCCTTCACCACTTGAGCCTCCTTCAGCTTCTTGAGAATCTAGGCATAAAAGTTTTGGATTGAAATATGATGCATGAGATAGGTTTACGAGTTGCAATATACCAAGGATACAAAATAACAAAAAGGAAGAACGTACATATCTCCATCTCCTATGCCCCTTAGTCCCTTGATAACCAAGTTCTGGCTTGATGTCAGCCATAGCAAGGACCTTCATAAATGAAAACAAATAAAAGAATCAGCAACAGAGTACATCTAAAAGCCAGATAGATGAAGCATTCAACGTCAGAACCAACCTTTCCCTCAGCACTTTCAAGTTTATCACAGATAGCTTCTAGTTCCGGAAGAAAATCTTTTACGCGCAGATCTACTTCAAGAGATTCCTCAGCAACACCAACACTATTTTCATCTTCACCATCAGTGATCTCACTATCCTCCAAGGAATTATCCCCCTTGGTTATCTCAAGCCTTTGTTGACTACCCAAATTCTTTGCGTAGCGGGATAAATAGAGCATATTGGTGGAAACTGGACCTTTTTTGGAGTCCCCTTCTCCAGCTATGTCTCTTATCCTAAGGATTGTTGGCTGTCTGACAATCAATCCTCGTTTTTCAAGCTTCCTCAATATGTAGAACATGTCATTTCCTTTAATCTTAAAGTCTTTGCCAAGCTCATTTTGTGCGATTCCTTTTCCTCTGAAACTCGGTCAAAGTTAAGAGACTTTAATCAGCAACTAAGCTACTTCCCTTACTAGTAAACCTAATATCTTGTCCCATAGCATGCACCCAAGGTTGTGGCCTAGAGATCAATAAAGTGGGTGCAAATCTTGGGACCAAGGTTTAAATCAACAAGACGGACAACAACATAATACCCAATGTAGTCCCACAAGTGGGGTCTGGGAAGGGTAGAGTGTACGCAGAACATACTCAATGTAGTACCACAAGAGGCATTCTTTTTTAAACAAACTAAAAACGAAAGTAAGACAAACAAATTGAAATGGAGGTAGTATTATTTCTTTGCACTTTTAGCATCTAAAGTAAAAGTTTAGAAGTCCTCAAATTATTCATATGCATCGAGTGTGCCACACATACTTGTAATTGACTAAATACCAGCAAAAGATAAGAAAAACTATTAAACAGCTCAGTAAGCTACATAACCATGCAATTCCAGTTCAAATTAGAGAGAGAAAAAACCCTACATAAGACTGTAATCATCCAACTTCAGCTCAAATGAGAAGAAAACTACCTCGATATTGGACAATTCAACTTGATCTGTTTACATTCGATTGGTCTCCTGATGCTAAACTATAATTTGCAATTATTCTCATATCAATATGGTTAAAAAATAGTATACTTTGAAATGTTGGTCAAAGTTCATGTAGTTTGACTCCCGAAAAGCTAACCATGATACAAGTATTTCGGAACAGAAGGTGTAATGTTTTTCATAAACTCCGTGCTCAGTCAAACACAGTAATAACAAAAGGAAAATTACGCTCTATGTCAATAATTGAAAATATTTACGCCACGTAGCCCATGCATTGTATATAAAGACCCAATTTAGCTCATATTTGTGTATAAACACCTTTATATATGCTCATAAAAGAAACAAAGCAAAAATAAAACACAAATCTAACTGTAGCGAGACAACCAAGGGCACAACGTTCATGCTTCTCAGGAGTCAATTTGACTAATTTAAAGCTAAATTGGATTAGATTAGATAAATTTAATATCTTAAAATTAAAATTTAGATATTCAAAAACTATACAAAAATTACTATAATCTGCAATTTTGTCATATCAATATGGCGAAAAATACATTTTAAAATGTTGATCAAAGTTCACATGGTTTGGCACCCCAGGAACTAAACATGACAAGTATATTGCAACGAAGGTAGTAATTTCTTTTCATAAGCTCTATGCTCAGTCAAACATAGGACTCCCTCCGTCCCAATTTAAGTATCTTACTTTCCTTTTTTGGTCTGTTCCAAGAAGAGTGCGTACTTCAATATTTAGTAAATTGACAATTCAAACACTATGCTTGACAAGTTTAAAACCATAAATTCAAAGGACATTTTAATACATTACACACCTCTCTAATTTAGGACCACAAAATTCAAAAGTCTCTTTTTATTCCTTAAAGTATGTGCCCAGTCAAACTAAGACACTTTAATTGGACCGGGGGAGTATATTTTAAAATGATATGAACTCCCGAAAAGCTAAACATGACAAGTATTTCGGAACAGAAGGAGTAATGTTTTTCATAAACACCGTGGTCAGTCAAACACAGTAATAACAAAAGGAAAATAACGCTGTATGTCAATTTTTGAAAATATTTACATCACGTAGCCCATACATCGTGTATAAACAACCGATTTAGCCCATATTTGTGTATAAATACCTATATATATGCTCAGAAAAGAAACGAAAGTAAGAATGAAGGCAAACCTAACAGTAGCAAGAAAACTAAGAGCACGAAGTTCATGCTTATTAAGTTACAACTTTCTCATATCAATTTGGTGAAAAATACATCTTACAATGTTGGTCAAAATTCATACGGTTTGAATCTCGGAAAGCCAAAAGTATCGAGTAAATTAAGACAGAGTGAGTAATGTTTTTCATAAACACCTCGGAAAGCGAAAAGTATCACATAAATTTGGACTGAGCGAGTAATGTTTTTCAATAACTTCTCGGAAAGCGAAAAGTATCACATAAATTGGGACAGAGTGAGTAATGCTCTTCATAATGTTTTTCATAAACTCCTTGGAAAGCGAAAAGTATCACATAAATTGGGACAGAGTGAGTAATATTTTTCATAATGTTTTTCATAAACTCCTCGGAAAGCGAAAAGTATCACCTAAATTGGTACAGAGTGACTAATGTTTTTTATAAACTCCTCGAAAAGCAAAAAGTATCACATAAATTGGAACAAACAGAGTGAGTAAACTTTTTCAATAAACTCCTCGAAAAGCGAAAAGTATCACATAAATTGGGACAGAGTGAGTAAACTTTTTCAATAAACTCCTCAGAAAATGAAAAGTATCACATAAATTGACACAAAAACTCCGTGCTCAGTCAAACACACAGTAATAACAAACAATTCATACATGCTCATCAAAAGCAAAAATGAAACACAAACCTAACAGTAGCAAGGCAACTAAGAGCACGACGTTCATGTTTATTAAGCTTAGCATCAGATGCATCAATATCATAAATTCCAATAAAACCATCACACATATGCTCCGGCGCTACGATTTTCAAATCTAACCGCTCACTTTGATCCAGTTCACGAACACAATTATCCGTCGAGGTGTAATTAACACCATTAGATTCGAATTTGAGGCCTGGAATGTCAATGAGGTTAAACCAAAGGACTTTTTTGACGTTTTGACAAAGTTTAAGTCCTTGATTGGAAACTGAAGGTTGTAGTTTTGGCCATAGCTTTGAGAGATGGAGACCGGAATCGCCATGGGAACATATTTCTTCGAGCGCCAAGTTAACAATGGTATCCATTGGAGAGACCAAAATTCATTACTGTGAAACTTATTATTAAATTGAAAATAAAAACTGAGTTGAGAAATAGAAAAAGGAGAATTGAGCCAATAAGATTTTTTAAATTTAGGGTGTGTTTGGTATGACATAAAATATAGTATGTGTTATTTTCCGACTTATTTTTTTTGTGTTTGATACGCAAATTAGAAAATGTGATTCTAATAATATTTATATATATTCAAAGCAAAACACTTTAAGATTTTTGAATTTGGATTGAAAGTTCTGGTAAGGGGGTTAGAGGGGGCGATTGGTAGATGGTATAAAGGGGGTTGGGGATTGGCGGGAGCATGTTGAGGTAGTAACACAGACGGTCACCCAACTATGGATATCTCAAGGTCATGTTTCTTTATTTTGTAATAACAAGGTCAACCAACTTTTTCTATGTCGCATCAAAACTCACCGAGATAAGGGTAAAAAATACACCATAACTATTACTTTTTTTTTTAGTTTCATACCTAAATTATCATAAGGCTGAGAAAACTACCTAAACTATCACTATCTAGTTTGTAAAACACACCTGAACTAAATATGTGAACTCACTCTCCAAAAGACAAGTGAAGCTGAAATTTTCTCAAAAACACATGGCTATGGTGGCACCTATATGGAAATTAAAAAATAATATTTTTTTATAAAAAAACTGTACATTTAAAAAAAATTGTATTATTTTTTAAAAAAAATCTACTTTTTTTGAAAAAAAATCAAAAAATTTAGAAAATCAGAAAAAAATGATTTAAAAAATGGAAAATTTGATTTTTTTAAAAAATATGAAAACTACATAATTATTTTTCTTATTTATTTATTTTAAATAACTTTTCCATTTTTTAAACTTTTTTACCTATAATTTTTGATATTTTGTTACAAAAATTATTATTTTTCAGTTTATTTTTTAAAACAAATAGTTTTTTTTAATTTTCATGTAAGTGCCATTGTGACATTATTTATCCACGTGGACAACATTTAGCAACATTTTTATTTAAAATGGAGAGTGTAGATCACATGCCATTCAAGAATAATTTGAGATGTGTTTTGCAAACTAGATAATGATAGTTTAGGTAGTTTTCTCAACCTTCTGATAGTTTAAGTATGAAACTCAAAAAAAAAAGGTAATAGTTGGGTGTGTTTTTGACCCTTATCTCAAAGTCACCCAATAAATACTTGGCCATTAAAATATAACATGACATTTAATTTAGTCTGCATGGACTTTTTTTTTTCTAAGTCCACGTGGCAAAAAGATCCCATCCGACCCAAACCCAAATTAACCCTTATTAACCCCATTCTCTCTTAATTAAAATAGAGTTTTCTTTCTCTCTGAAAAAAATTGGCCCATCATTTTATTAAAATCGCGTCGTCTTCTTTTTCCTTCCCTGAAGCAAAGTTCATAAGGATTTTTTTAACGACATAACAAAATAAGGATATACTAAGATATAAACAAAGATACCAGTAACAAAACAAGATTTCTCATATACCTTCCATAACAAAGTAACAAGCAGTTGCAACTATTCTCTTCATAGCAACTGTCAAAAGCTACTAAACAAGCAACACCGACTGCAACTAATTAATTTCTTCAAAAACAAAAAATGATTGAACAAGAAAAAAACCTGATTGAAGAATAGCGTTTAAGGGTTAATTCGGGTTTTTCAAATTCCAAAAATTTATAACAATTCTATGTCCAAACGGTTTTCCGCTATAAAATTTCGGAAAAAAGCGTAAATTATCCATGACCAAATGGGCACTTAATCTAATTAACAAAGAAAAATAATGATAACAATAATTAAAGGGTTAATGTCACGTTTGGTCCTTATGATTTATAATTAAGCACGTTTATTCTTCAATTAATTAATATATTCAGACATGCAGTTTTGATTCCTTTGACCGTGAGTCTTCAAAATTTTAATGAATTATTAAGTGGTGAACCATTCAATTGTGTCAATGTATTACGTTAAATTTGTAATGTTGTATCATATTTGAGAGTAATATAGTTCGAGATATAATCTAAAAATCACATGTTTATTATATAAATGAAACCAAAACACACAAATCAATTAATTGAAGGTACAATGTGTTTAATCGAGTATTACAAGGACCAAAATCAAAGTTCATCAATAATCAAGAGACTAAAAGTGCAATTATCCTAAATTGATAAAATTGAATTGAGAAAAGGCGTTTATACAAAAATGAGAATTGAGCAAAATATTACTATTTCTAATTAGAAAGTAAATATTAAAATTTAATGTAATTTAGAAAGAAAAATAATGATAATTAAAGAGTTAATGTCAAATTTGGTCCCGAATTTTTTGGTAAATTATAGTTTTAGTTCATGCAATATCCGAATAAACACATTTAGCCTTCATTTAGTTAAATTATGCACTTTTGATCTTTGTGATTGCAAATATTCACAAATTTACCATAATTTTTGTTTGTTTTACTTTCCTTTGTAGTCTGTCTCAAATAGAATTTCTTTTTCTTTTTGTCTAATTTGACAACTTTTTAATTTTAACATCTTACATGGCATGTTTAACACTACGGTGATTAACATATATATACATAATAAGAAAAGTATTTACAATATATAACAAAACTTTTCAATTTACAAAACATAGCAATATATTTCTTATAAAATATATACAAAATTTTCGGTAAAGTTTTTTTTTTTTTTTTTTAAGTTTAATAATTTTTTCTCTCAAGGCTTGAAAAAATCGCTCAAAATTTGGTGTATGGAAACTGTAAGAAAAATATATGAAATGTGTATATCTCAAAGCAAATGTGTATATGTGGTTCAAGGCTTAAAATTTTTTAAGTTTAATAATTTTTTTCTCTCAAGGCTTGAAAAAATCGCTCAAAAATATATGAAATGTGTATATCTCCCTCAAAGCTTAAAAATTTTGCGAAAGATTTTGTGTATGAAAAATATATGAAATGTGTATATGTGGTTCAAGGCTTAAAAATTTAGTGCACAATTTTGAGTATGAAATATGTAAATCTCGCTCAAGGCTTGAATTTCACTCATATTTTTTGTGCATAAAGTTCATATTATGTTTCAGGAAAACTAGTACAACTACAACAACATTGTACACAACTTTCATACAATATTTAAAGCTTAAAAAAATTGCTCAAATTTTGTGTATGACAAATGTATGAAATGTGTATATCTCGCTCATAACTTAAAAAGTTTGCTCAAAATTTTGTGTATGAAAACTGTATTAAACATTTCGCTCACATATACACATTTCATATATTTTTCATATTGTTTTCTTACACAAAAATTTGAGTGAATCTTTTAAGCCTTGAGAGAAAAATATTAAAAAAAATAATTTTTTAAAAGGTATGAAAAATGAAAATCCGTTATATTTTGTAAATTTGTTGTTATATTTTGTAAATAAGGAAAATCATTATTATGTTTTGTAATAAAGAGTCTTAAGTAGGTATCCTATGTCATTTTCCCTTAAAACTAACTATCAATACAAGTTGACTCAGCCCACGCGGGTTTTGAAATTTGATTGGTCAAGTCGGGCTGACCAATCATATTGATGGTCCTTAAAACAGTCAGCCCAACTCATCCATATGTGGGTTGCCAGTCGGGTCGGACCAGCTATATTTTTCATAATTTTTTAAATTTAGATTCGAAACTAAAGATGCTAACATAGATATTTTCAAGATAATATTACATCATATTGCTATCCAAGTTCCAAACTAGAATTAAATTATCCCAGTAATATTTGTTAGGTACTAATTATTCAATACTTTCAATTGTTAGTAATATTCATTACATATTAAATTTTCGTATTGAATTGTTGGTTTCAATACAATTGTAGTTGCATATGGTGTCTTTTAATATTTTGTTGGCCTTATTACAAGTTTGATGGCCTATAATTTAGTCGGCTTCACGTAAAGAAATTATCATATTGCATCTTTGGTTGGAACTTAGAAATTATCATTCACATGTTTTACAATTATAATATAACTTTATATTTGCATTTTACTACTTTGATCTTTAGATATGAATATATGATAGGTTTTATAGACTTTTAAGTTTGACTCCTCTTCTTGTTGTGATTCTTAGAACTACAGTATTTGTCCAAAACTACGATTTTCATAAAAATATCTCGTTAAATTCACAAAACAAATTTTTAAATATTCTAGCTCTAAAAATATTCTAAAGATTATTTTTAGTGTTTCAATCCAATTAAATATATTTTTAGTTTAAATTCATGTTGGTGTCAATGCTTCGTTTTTCTTTTTTCTTTTGTAATATTGGATGTCATTAAAAACGTTTGAGCGATAAATATGATTTAGTTTCAATTTTTTATTTTACTCTTAATGACATGATTTTAACCCAATAAGAAATTCATCGCATATTTAAGATCATAAATTTTAAAATAATTTTTTTAGTTTTATGACATGTTTATCACAATCATATACAATAGCTAACATGCTACAATCTACATATTATACTATTAATTAAGAAACAACAATATTATACATAATAGCTTTGGAAAATAATATTCTATACAGTTTTGTACTAATGTTAGCTTTTCAGATTAATCAAAGGGAAACTTTTTGAGAAGCTGTACAAACTTACAAAGGATAGAGAATAACCAATGTGGTTTAAGTCTTTCTTATAGTAAAAATAAATGTTAGGAAAAAGCAAATTAAAAAAAGACTTGAAAAATATCTTACAAAGAAAATGGAGTCCATCTCTACATAATTTTCTTCTACATGATTTAGCGGCTTGATTACTATATTCACACGTTTGATTATCTTCTTCAGCCGACTTTAGAAGAGGCTTGTCTCCATGACCTCAAGATTCTCTCTTACTTGAAGCATTACTTGATTTTTTTGAATTGCTCTTTGCCTTCAAAGAAAATTTTAAACAATGAATCTAATATTATATACATTATGTGAATTACTTAAAAAAAAAAAAAAAAAAAAAGAAGTTATAGAAAAAAGCAACAAAAAATTAGAATATCATACGTAGTTTGAATAAAAAAGCTTACAGATAGTTAAATAAAAAAATAATTAGTATTTTCATAGAAAGAAATTCTTTGCTTACCTTCTCATCTCATAAACCTCCAACCTTCATATTCATTAGCCGAGGAAAATTTGATGAAATAAGAAAAAAGTTAAAAAAGGCCTTTTTATGACATTATATATGTGTAGCGAGGAAAACGCAAGATATAGATTTTACTTTATTTTTATTTATCTATTTTTTATTTGGTCTATATATAATGAATTTAAATGCGATATAAGTTACAATCAAATAAGTACTCAAAAATAGGCTAAGCCTCGTTCAAATCTGAAAGGTTGAAAACTATTACTGGAAAAGTAATTTCGTTATGGTTGTATTTATCATGTTTAACGTATTTTGGTCGAGCATTAATTATTAATTCATCAGAAAAAAGTCTCATTTCAAATGAGCTCTAAAAATATAACGATAAAAATGATGGAGAAAATGTAGCCATTAGCACATAAAATTGTACCTTTATATTATATATATCAAATCACTATTTTTTAGTCTTTGGTTGGCTAAAGTCTCATTTCAAATGAGCTCTAAAAATAATAGCCCGGCCCTATCAAATCACGAGTTGGGTCGGGTCGGCTCATAAAGTAGTCCTTATTGTTTAACACAAAACACTAAAAACCTTTTAATTGTACAAAATAGTACAATTTTAGCTCAACTCTAAATGTGGTGGTAAAAGTAACGAAACACACAAAAAAAATTATGACCGGTAACTTTAGAATTGAAAAAAAAAAATTCATTCTATCAATGTTAAAAAAGAATATGAAATAGTCTATATGTACTCCATTTATTTGGAAACTTATGAGTTTCAACAATAAAATAACGTGTTCTATTTATTCATTTTATGAGTAATCTTTAGGGCATCTCCAACCTTGTGCACCATTTTTTACACCAAAATAGTGTAAATTAACTCCAACCCATTACACTATTTTTTACACCAAAAAAGAATATTCCTTTTATATTCTTCTCTCTCTTCTATATTATATTATTTTCTTTTATTTAAATTTTATTTTTTTATTTCATAAAACAAATTCTTTCTTTTTTTCTTTTTTACATAGTCATCCCATGTAATTCATATTCTTTTGTTATATAATCATTTAATATAAATTTATTTTACGCCATAAATTTTTAAATAATATAAATTGTAAGCAAATATTATACGTTATACATATTAATGGATAATTCAAATAAAAGTGAAATCATTGATAAAATATAATTAAATAAATACTACATTATGGTAAAATTTATTTTAATTTCTACATAAATATCCAACTTTCACGATTAGTATGTTGCTCCCATAAATGCTCAATTAATGCATTATGAAGTGCAAAATGAGCATCTTTGTTCTTAAATTTTTTGTATCGAGCTAAAAATTGTTCAAATCGGTAATTTTCATCTACTACCACTTCTACTGTTGGAGTTGGACCTTCCCAAGCATCTTGAATTGGTGCATTAAGATCACTCTTATCCTCGATTATCATGTTGTGCAGTGTGAGACATGTAGTTAATATATCACCTAGCACCTCTTTTCTCAAAAAACGTGACGGCCCTGCAATAATTTTAAAACGAGATTGCAAAACTCCTAATGCACATTCAACATCTTTTCGATGGTTATATTTTTTTATACAATTATAACTTATAATAAAATTAACTTACAATTTTATATAAAAATAATATATACGAAAATCAATTTATAAAAATTACACTCCAAAATTAAGATGTAAAGTTAATATTATAAAGATACATATTACATAAAAAATATTTAGGTATATTAGGGACCTAAATGAAAAAATTAAAATTTATAATGTGTAGCAAGACAACTAAGAGCACGAAGTTCATGCTTATTAAGTTACAACTTTTCTCATATCAATTTGGTGAAAATTATATCTTAAAATGTTAGTCAAAATTCATACAGTTTGAATCATGAAAAGCGAAAAGTATCGAATAAATTAAGACAAAGTGAGTAATGTTTTTCATAAGCACCTCGGAAAGCAAAAAGTATCGCATAAATTTGGACCGAGTGAGTAATGTTTTTCAATTACTCCTCGGAAAGCGATAAGTATCGCATAAATTTGGACCGAGTGAGTAATGTTTTTCATAAACTCCTCGAAAAGCAAAAAGTATCACATAAAATTGGGACAGAGTGAGTAAACTTTTTCAATAAAGTCCTCGAAAAACTAAAAGTATCACATAAATTGACACAGAGTGATTACAAATTTTTTTTGCATAAACTCCGTGCTCAGTCAAACACAGTAATAACAAACAATTCATACATGCTCATAAAAGAAAAAATGAAACACAAACCTAACAGTAGCAAGGCAACTAAGAGCACGACGTTCATGTTTATTAAGCTTAGCATCAGATGCATTAATATCATAAATTCCAATAAAACCATCACACATATGCTTCGGCACTACAATTTTCAAATCTAATCACTCACTTTGATCCAGTTCACGAACGCAATTATCCGTCGAGGTGTAATTAATGCCAGTAGATTCAAATTTGAGGCCTAGAATGTCAATAAGGTTAAACCAAAGGACTTTTTTGACGTTTTGACAAAGTTTAAGTCCTTGATTGAAAATTGAAGGTTGTAGTTTTGGCCATCTAAGTTACTCGGACTCTTCACTTTCGGTGCCGCACTCGTGTCGACACGACATGGGTGTGGGTGTAGGTGTGGGATCCGTACCCGATCTGGTCAACCATTTTTGGGTACTTTGACCAGAATTGACGGAGAAATTCCAGACAGATCCAATGATTTCTATAATCAAAACAAAAGCTAAGGTGGACTTGAAGAAAATGGAATACGTTGTATATTGAAATTTCTCTGTCACTCCTTTTCCCTTTATCTCCTTCCGGGATTCTCCTCTTGATCAATATTTTCTCCTCAAGTTCTCCACATAATATCTCATAATTTAGGTTTTATAATTCTATTTTTAGATATTTCAATTATTTTTAGCCGAATCCCCGCACCCGTACTCATACCTGGATCCATATCCCCGAATCTTACAATTTGGATCACGAAGGATCCGACCTCTAGATCCGCACCCATGTCGGACACCCGCACCCGAGTCCAAGCAACTTAGTTGGCCATAGCTTTGAGAGATGGAGACCGGAATCGCCATGGGAACAGATTTCTTTGAACGCAAAGTTAATAATGGTATCCATAGAGAACAAAATTCATTAACCGTGAAACTTAAATTGAAGGGAAATTAGCACTTTTAGTCACTTAACAAATTCTTATTTTGGTCCTTATGATTTCTAGTTAAGCACATCTAACCTTCAATGAATTGAAATATGTAGTTTTAATCCCTTTGACGGTTAATCTTCTACTAAATTTTAATGAGTTATTACTCCCTTAGTCTCTCTTTATGTGGCACAATTGGGATTTTCGAGTTTTTAAACTTTTAAATTTTATCCATGAATTCGGATATAGAAGTTTTGAGTTTCTTGAAATAAAATTTATATATTAAGAAATTATGTAAACAAGTACTATAAATCACAATAATTAACAACTTAAAATAGTTAAAAGACATATAAAGAAATTCCGGTAATAAAAATTTGTTGACTCTCGAAATTTCAACTATGTCATATAAATTGAAACGGATGAAGAAAGTGTTAATCATATTCAATTGTCAAAGTATTAAGTTAAATTTGTCATGTTACATCATATGTGAAAATACTATAGTTGGAGAATAGTCTAAAAATCACATGTTTTTTAATATAAAGGCACCAAAAATACATATTTCAACTAATTGAAGGATAAATACGTTTAGTCAAGTATTATAAAGATCAAATCAAAATTCATCAATAATCCAGGGATTAAAAGAGCAATTATTCCTAAATTGAAAAAACTGAGTTCAGAAAAGGATGGCTTAAAACCAAGCCTCACTTTGCTCGATTGACCGAACACAATTGCTAATCGAAGTGTAATTAACGCCATTAGATTCGCATTTGAGGCCTGGAATGTCAATGAGCTTAAACCAAAGTACCCTTTAGACGTTCGAACAAAGTTTAAGGCTTTGACTGGAATTTGAAGGTTGTAGTTTTGGCCATAGCTTTGAGAGATGGGGACCGGAATCGCCATGTGAGCAGATTTCTTCGAGAGCGAAGTTAACAATGGTATCCATTGGAGGGACCAAAATTCAACACTGTGAACTTAAATGGAAAAAACGGAGTCGAGAAAAAGTTGGCTTAATAGCACTTTTAGTCCCTTAATTATTGATAAATTCTAATTTTAATTCTTATTGTATCCAACTAAGTTTATTGAAAACATTCTCTTCGGAATCCACTTATGAGATTACACTGGGTTTGTTGTTGTTGTTGATATCCAACTAACTCCATTAAACCTTCAATTAATTGAACTATACACTTTTAGTCCTTTTTGTTTGTGAATATTTACGAATTTATCGTAACTATTAATTGTTTCAACCACATAATTACTCATGTGCTATGCAAAATTTGTACTATTATTTTATATTAAACAATAATATTTTTCCATAAATAATCAAATATAACATGTTATTTATGTGAACTGTGAAAGGACCAAATAGACACATAATAATTAATTGAAAGTTAAATATACCGAGTCATATATCACAAGGATCAAAAGTACATACCAATAAATTAGGGATAAGACGAGCTATTGTCCCAAAGGCCTTTACACAAAAAAGAAGAATTGAGCAACAGGATTTTGTTTACAAAAATAATGATAATAGTAATAATTAAAGGGTTAATGCCACATTTGGTCCATCATTAATTACATAAATTATGATTCAAATCCAATCGCTCACTTTGCTCGAGTGAGCAAACTCAATTATCCGTAGACTTATAAACAATGCCATTAGATTCGAATTTGAGGCCTGGAATGTCAATGAGGTTAAACCAAAGGACTTTTTTGATGTTTGAGCAAAGTTTAAGTCCTTGACTAGAAAGTGAAGGTTGCAATTTTGGCCATGGCTTTGAGAGAAGAAGACGGGAATCACCATGTGAGCAGATTTCTTCGAGAGCGAAGTTAATGATGGTATCCATTGGAGGGACCAAAATATATTATTGTGGAATTTAAGGACTAAAATCATTTACTGTGAAACTTAAATTGAAAAACCTGAGTTGAGAAAAAGTGTTGGGTTAATAACACTTTTATTCCCTCAATTGTTGTTATATTTTGATTTAGTAGTTATGATATCCGATTAAGTACATTAAACCTTCGATTAATTGAACTGTGCACTTTTTATCCTTTTTGTTTGTGAATATTCACAAATTTATCATAACTATTAACTGTTTCACCACTTAATTACTCATGTATTGTATAAATTTTGTACTGTTACTTCATATTTAACGGTAATATTGTTCCATAAATAATCAAATATAATATATTTTTTACGTGAAAGGATAAAAAATACACATAATAATTAGTTGAAGATTAAATATGTTGAGTCACTATGACAGGGACTAAAAGTAGAATATACCAACAACTTAGGGATCAAAGACGTTTCCATAAAAAGGTGGATTGGGCCAATAGGGTTTGTTTACCTCGTAAATTGTACAAATTCACGACTCACGATGTCACTATTTCTAATTAGAGATTAAATATTTAAATTTAATGTAATTAAGAAAGAAAAGTGATGATAATAATAATCATTTGGTCCATCTTTCAATACGGAAGTTATGATTCAAATCCAATCGCTCACTTTGCTCGAGTGACCGAAAACAATTATCCATAGACTTATAGATTCAAATTTAAGGCCTGGAATGTCAATGAGGTTAAACCAAAGGACTTTTTTGACGTTTGAGCAAAGTTTAAGGCCTTGACTGGAAATTGAAGGTTGTAGTTTTGGCCATAGCTTTGAGAGAAGGAGATCGAAATCGCCATATGAGCAGATTTCTTCGAGCGTGAAGTTAATGATGGTATCCATTGGAGGGACCAAAATTCAGTACTGTGAACTTAAATGGGAAAAAAGGAGTTGAGAAAAAACGTTGGGTTAATAGCACTTTTAGTCCCTCAATTATTGATAACTTCTAATTTTAGTTCTTATAATATCCGACTAAGTTTATTGGAAGCATCTTCCCCAAACTCCGATTATGGGATTACACTGGGTTTGTTATTATTGTTGTTGTTGTTATTGATATTCGACTAAGTCCAATAAAACTTCAATTAGTTGAATTGTGTTATTGTGTACTTTTGATATTTTTTGTTTGAGAATATTCACAAATTTATCATAACTATTAATCGTTTCACCACTTAATTACTCATACATTATGTAAAATTTAATTTTACTTCATATTTAACGATAATATTGTTCTAAAAATAATCAAATATAACATGTTTTCTAGGTGAAAGGATAAAAAAATACACGTAATGACTAATTGAAGGTTAAATGTGTTGAATCATATATTGCTGGACTAAAAATAAAATATACCAATAAATTAGGTACCCAAAAAGCTATTGTCCAAAGGCCTTCACACAAAAAGAAGAATTGAGCCAATAGGATTTTGTTTACAAAAATAATGATAATAATAATTAAGGGGTTAATGTCTTAATGTCACATTTGGTCCATCATTAATTACGCGAATTATGATTCAAATCCAATCGCTCACTTTGCTCCGGTGAGCTAATGCAACTATCCATCGACTTATAAACAGCGCCATTAGATTTGAATTTGAGGCCTGAAATATCAATAAGGTTAAACCAAAGGACCTTTTTGACGTTTGGACAAAGTTTAAGCCCTTTATTGGAAATTGAAGGTTGTAGTTTTGGCCACAACTTAGAGAGAGAGAGAGAGAGAGAGAGAGAGAGAGAGAGAGAGACCGGAATGCCATGTGAGCAGATTTCTTGTAGCGCTGTGTTCACTTTTAGTACTGTGAAACTTTAATTGAAAAAACTGAGTTGGTTAATAGCACTTTTAGTCCCTCAATTATTGATAAATTTTGATTTTAGTACTTATGATATCCAATTAAGTCCATGCATTAAACCTACCTTCAATTAATTAAATTGTGCAGTTTTGATCCTTTTTGTTTGTGGATATTTACAAATTTATCATAGCTATTAACTGTTTCACCACTTAATTACTCATGTATTATCTAAAATTTATACTATTAGTTCATATTTAACGGTAATATTGTTCTATAAATAATCAAATATAACATATTTTCTACGTGAAAGTACCAAAAATATACATAATAATTAATTGAAGGTTAAGTGTATTGTGTCATATATCACAAAGGACTAGAAGTAGAATATATAAATAACTTAGGGACAAGAAAGGCTATTGCCCCAAAGGCGTTTACACTTTACACAAAAAGCATAATTGAGCCAATAGAATTTTGTTTACCTCGTAATTTCACTATTTACGATATCACTATTTCTAATTAGAAATTAAATACTCAATTTTAATGCAATTAAGAAAGAATAATAATAATAATAATAATAATAATAATAATAATAATTTAGATTCAAATTTGAGGCCTGGAATGTTAATAAGGATAAACCAAATGACTTTTTTGACGTTTGGACAAAGTTTAAGGCCTTGACTGGAAATTGAAGGTTGTAGTTTTGGCCATAACTTTGACATAAGGAGACAGGAATCGCCACGGGAACAGATTTCTTCGAGAGTGAAGATAATGATGGTGTCCATTGAAGGGAGCAAAATTCATTACTGTGAAATTTAAGGACTAAAATCAATTACCGTGAAACAAATTGGAAAAAAAAAATGAGTTGCGAAATAGAAAAGGAGATTTTCCAAAAAGGAGAATTGAGCCAATAGGATTTTTGTTTACCTCTTAATTTGTATAAAGTTCACGATATCACTAACTTCTAATTAGAAATTAAAGATTCAACTTTAGGGTGTGTTTGGTATGACATAAAATGGTTTTCAAGAGAATATTTTCTTACAAAATAAGTGATTTTCCTAATTGTTTGTGTTTGATATGAAGGTTAGAAAATGTGGCTTTAAGAATATTTGTATATATCAAAGCAAAACATTATAAGAGTTTTGAATTCGAAGTGAAACTTCCGGTAAGGGGGTTAGAAAGGGTGATTGGTAGAGGGTACAAAGGGGGGTAGGGGAGTGGCAGGAGCATGTTGGGGTAAGCGGGAGGGTAGGTTGGGGGGTAGGCGGGGGTTGGGATGGGTGGGCTAGGCAGGTAGATGGTGGGGTGAGTTGGAGATGCGTTGGTGTGTTCTTATTGATCCAAAAAGTTTTCCCTCAATTTTTTTGGAAAACGTTTTCCTTCATTTTTATCATATTTTGAGGAAATAAATATTTAGTGCAATCAAACAAAGGAAACTAGAAAAACATTTTCTATCATACCAAACACAACCTTAATGTAATTAAGAAAGAAAAATAATGATAATGAAGTAATAATTAAAGGGTTAATGTCGCAGTTGGTCCTTCAATTTTTGGTAAATTATGATTTTAGTTCTTGTGATTCTGAATAAACACATCTAACCTTCACTTAGTTGAAATGTGCAGTGATTCGTATGCTTGTGAATATTCATAAATTTAGCATAATTAGTAGTAGTGAATATGTGTTGTGTTAAACTTGTATTTTTTTCTGTATATTTTTTAGGGTACTATAGTTCAAAAAATAGATTAAAACGTTTTCCACATAAAGGAACAAAAAATGAACATTTTCATTAATTAAAGGTTCGTGTCAAATTAGGCAAGGGGATTAATTGACGTCTGAAAGACTAGCTCAAAGGGAGGAGGATTTTTCAAGCCATATAAGGAATCCGACGATCTATCCCTCATAGATATGATATAATTTTATCTTCAATAGTTCCAAAAAATGTTACCATCCCAGTGAATTAAATCCCCACCCCCCCCCCCCCCCCCCCCACAACTCTTTGTTTTTTTGTTTTGTTTTTTTTTTTTTTTTTTTTTTTGTGTTAAAATTTCGGTTTCGGCAATTTCCTTTAATTTATTGTTTAGTTTTTATAGGCTATTCTACGTAAAGTATTAACGGAAACTCACACATCATGATGCATTAATAATAATAAGGAAAACTTCATCAAAGTTAAGAAAACATTTTAGAAATCAAAATCTAACCACGCAAACCACCCCCCCCCCCCGCCCACCCAAATACACCTTATTTCATGCCCCCCCCCCCGCCCACCCAAATCCCACCACCTCCTCCTCCTACCCCCACCCACTACTTAACCACCCCCTCCTACCCCCCCCCCCCCCCCTACCTCCCTACCCCTCCCTACCCCCGTATAACCACCTACTCCCTACGCCCCAAAGCCTACCTCTCACCTCACTACACCCCCCCCCCCCCCGCCCCAAAAAAATAGCAACTTTTACAAAAGTTGCCACTTTTTAAAAATATTACTTGCGAAAAGTTACTGCTTTTCAAAAATAGTCATTTTGCACAAGTAGTCACTTAAGAAAATAGTAATTTTTAGAAAATAGCCACTTTGTGAAAGTATATACTTTTTAGAAATAGTAACTTTTTGAAAGTAGCCAATTTTCATAAATAGTCATTTGTGAAAGTAGTTACTTTTAAAAACTACCTTCTTTTGCAAAGAGTAGCCATTTTTTAAAATAGCCTCTTTGTGAAAGTATTATAATAACCATTTTTGCAATGTGCCCTTTCTAAGATAGTGGACAGTTTTGTAAAGTAGTCATTTTTTAAAAGTGACACAACAATGGCTACTTTTGTAAAGTGGTCATTTTCTGAAAAAAGACAAAGAAGTTGCTAGTTTTGCAAATTTTCATTTTTGGTCGTTTTACAAGAAATAATTTTTGCAAAAATAGCCATTTTTATGTCACTTTTCAAAAAAGGGCCAATTTACAAAAATTGCATTTTTTGTGTCACTTTTAAAAAATGGCTGGTTTACAAACATTTTTGGGTTGTCTTTCAAAATGCAAAGCAGTCATTTTTTTTGTTGTCTTAGAAAAAGGTCACTTGCAAAGGTATGCACATATTTGTTTAGCTTATAAGAATAGCCACTTCATGAAAGTAGCATCTGTTTCAAAATGCCGGGGGGGGGGGGGAGGGAGGGGGGTTAGAAGGGGAGAGGTAGTGAGTTGGGGGGTTGGAGGTGCGTGTGGTTAGGGGGTTGAATTGGTATTTCCGTCACCAAACACTAGAAAATATTTTCTGGAAAATGTTTTCCACATCCAACAAAACACAAGAAAATAAGTAGGAAAATCATTTGTTTTCCAAGAAATCATTTTCTAAGAAAATATTTTCCATCATAACCAAACACGCCCAATGTCTCAACCTTGTATAAAAGGTGTTTATACATTTTTAACTACACTGTATAAAATTGTATAATAATGGAGATCCGATGGTACAGGGGAGAGGAATAAAGAGACGAGCTCTCTGATGGAGATCCGGTGGTACAGCGGAGAGGATAGAGAACCGGCAGAGATCCGGTGGTACAACAGAGAGGATGAAGGAGACGACCTCTTGGGTGGCAGCTAGAGCGGGTAAAGTATTGGCTAAACCAGGTAATTGATTTACCCTAATTGGCATAGAGTGTAAAAATCTCATATGATTTTGCTAACATACTAGGCACGTATTTTCCAAAAGAAAAGAAAAGAAAAAAATGACGAGCAATTTGCACGATTGGCCTAATTAGAGTGTAAAACTGCCATATTTTTTTGCTAAACATACTAAGCACTAATTTTTTCCAAAAGAAAGGAGAGCGTGGGTAAATGGGCTAAAAAAGCCCAACAGAGTAGTCATAATTCGTAGCGTATAAAACACTGAGTAATAACGGAAGTCGTAGACATAACAAAGTTAGAAGAAAAAGAAAAAAGCCTCTCTCTCTTTCAGTTTGTGTTTTGGCGCTCAGTTTCAAGAATTGTCATCAATCAATCATGGCCTCCGTCTCAAATAAGAAGAAGAATGTTGACCACCCATCACTGAAAAAAGAAGACAACACCACTACTACTTCATGGGATTTGACAGACTTGGGGTTGATTAAAAAAGTAGAAGAATTCAAGCTAAGCCACTCATACCTTCCAATGGAGGACGATGGTGCGTTTGGGAGATTTGCAGAAAGCATATACAACGAGATGGTACCATCCAAGTTCTCTGCTGATCTAAAGGCCAGAATCTTGTCCATTAAGACAAGATTCCTAAAGGCAAGGGTTCTTGCTGTTAAAAACAAAGCCTCCTTTAAAGAAGACCCTTCTAATGTGGTATGTGAAAGACTCTGGGGACCCAATGCTTGATCTACTTCTGTGGGTTTCTTCATTTGTTCATTGGGGTTCTTTTGTTAATCCGTGGGTACAATTTTTTTCATTTGTTCATTGGGGTTCTTTTTGTTAATCCGTGGGTGCAATTTCTTCATGTGTTCATTGGGGTTCTTTTTGTTAATCCGTGGGTACAATTTCTTCATTGGGGTTCTTTTTGTTAATCCGTGGGTGCAATTTGTTCATTGGGACTCTCCGCATTCTTTTTGTTAATCCGTGGGTTAGTTTGGGTACAGATTTTGGGTGCAAATTTCTTCATTCTTGTAAGTACATACATAGTACTGGGGTTCTGCATATTACTTTTTGTGGGTTAGTATTTTGATATAATTAGTCCAGTATTAATTAGTACTAGTAAGTAGTCTGTACTTCAATTCCAGGCATTATATTCCTTCTGTAATTCGAACCCCTATAATACCAATTCTTAGTACTCTTGTTCTTGTTTTTACATTTTCTATTTCAATTCTTTTACTATTATTTTCTTTTTTTACTTTACTTTAAGCAGGAGATAAGTTAGTAGTTTATAGCATGTATCCGAACAGCACTTGCCCTCACAGCGTAACAACCCGAATTATTTTTTTAAACCTTGGAGTTATGTCTTTACTTGTAATTTACTAATTTTAACAGGATTATTTATTGAAGCGGATAGTTAGACGATGAAGTTGTGGGCCAAGGTCTTATTGCATAGAATGGTATAACCATTAGTTGGACCTCTGTGGCAATAGTTAATGGGCCAAGCCCAACACTTGTTGACATCTAAAGGAGGGTTAGAAGCCCAACATTGAGCTAATTATGAAGGAATGGATCTTTTGTAAATGTATACCACTTATTAAGAATTTGAGTTATCAGTCCGTTAATGAACTCATTTACTTTTAACTCGTAGATACGAGTGATTTTTAAGTTATTAGGCAACAAGTGTTTTAGCCTAGTAAAATTCCATCAAGAACTTCGATTTGAAACTCATTCAGGCATTTTCCGGAAAGTTGTTTTGTGCTTCAAAAGCACTTAACAAAACTATCCTTTCTCTCACCAAAAAGGTGACTTTTTAGACGAAATTGTATTTCCAAACAGCCCACGTGCTTATGTTTTTTCTTGAAACCATTTGCTTTGGTCATGTTTTTTGAAAAATCAATCAAACCTTTTCTTTGTAAAATCTGGAAACTGCTGCTGTTTAACCTTAGGCTTGTTGCTAGAAAATCATTTCTGCTTCGATTTCAAAATGTTACACCTCATACAAAACTACAACAACAACAACAATCCCACAAGTTAGTGTGATCCCAAAGTTCACTCTCTATCTTTTTGGGGATAGAGAGGGTAGGCCTCGCTCAAATCATACAAAACTAGTATAGGAAAATGTATTCAACCTTTGGGCAACCCAATCCTCACGTCTCTGCTTTAGGGATTCAACTAAGTTAAGAAAATAAAACAAGTAAAAAGTTAGTCAATTGTTGCACATCCATACAAATTCGAATTAAAAACAAGCGAAGAGAGGAAAATTAGCTATTGGGCTTATAGCCCAAGTTCTGCTTCTGCGGGGCTGCTGCTACTGATGATTATATTGGGCTTCAGCCCAAAATATCTCGACGCTGCTCGGATGGCTGCTAGGTATGTGAACGGGCTGACTTGATGAAAGAATATTATGTTGTTTGGCCCAATACCGAATGCGGAGGAAGATCAAACAAGTCCAATGGACTCAGTGGTCATGCACAAAGAAAAAGGATTAGTATTCTAATCAACCAAACAGTAATTTCAAAAGGAATATCCAACAATTGCTTATTAGTTATTACGATACTTGAGATGAGCAAATCTAATTTCCAGAAACTTAAGCCGAAAGATGCACAAAGAAGGAAACATAGATTTCTGAAAGATGCATTAACCTTTAATAATCACAAAAATGTAAAAGTTTGATTTTCGTAAAGAGAAAACAAAGTCTTTTCTTCAAAAAAAAAAAAAAAAAAAACACAACCAAAGTTCGACTAACCGAGAACAAGATGAATGGAGCATATTTAGACAAATAAACTAGAGTCAATACCTCATTAATCTTCAAAACAGAAGGGTCACGTGTAAGCTAAATGGACATATTAAATAAATCACTATTCCGATGAAAACTAAATTGAACCATAACACTCATGTTTTCCATTCATATTGCGCTTACAGGGAAACTAACATACAAAACTTCATCATGCTCAACTAATATCAGATTTCTAATGAAATTTAAACATTAAACCAAATAAGAACAGAACTAAAAGTAAACAATCGTCTCATATTTTTGCACAAAGAAACTAATCATAATTTGAGCAGAAACAAAATTAAGAAAAGAACGGCGAAATACTAAAATACTAAAAGGTATTTCCCCTCTTTTAGAAACGAGTGGGCCGGGTTAATTATGTATTTGGGCATATTGCTTTAGGGGTTTATAGAATGGATTTAAAATTAGTTTAAAAGGTAGCCTGTTATGTTTCAATTGTAACCACCCTCTTTAAGATTGGGCCAACTGGAGACCAAAACAGACGAATTAATTAATCAAATCTTCTTTTACTTTAACAAGGTAAAATACCTATTTTTGAATACAGAGTAGTTACAGCAATTAAGTCGTAAATGACTTTAATTTGACAATTTGAAATAAATACTAAAACATATGCTTATATATATAAGGATATATTTGCCAAATGAATGGTAAAATAACTCCAAAACTAGTTTAGAAAGTATTTCTTTTGACTTTTAAAATAGTTATTTAACTTTGTTTGTAATTCAAGAAGCTCGATTAGTTAAATGAACATGTGGAGGGCCAAAATAGGGTGTCAACAGGTGATTGTTGACAGACTCACGAAGTCTGCTTATTTCATACCACGTATTCTGCAAAGAAGTTGGCAGTTATTTATCTTCACGAGATTGTGAGATTGCATGGTGTGCCTGTTTCTATTATTTCCGATCGAGGGTCGCAATTCACAACCAAGTTTTGGCAATTATTTCAGGATGCCTTGGGTACTCGTGTTGAGCTGAGTACAACTTTTCATCCTCAGACCGACGGTCAGTCTGAGTGGACTATTCAAATTTTTGAGGATGTGTTGAGAGCATGTGCCATTAACTTTGGAGGCAATTGAGACGAGCAGTTGGTACTAGCAGAGTTTGCATATAATAACAGTGATCACTCCAGTATCCAGATGGCACCGTTTGAGGCTTTATATGGTCGCCGTTGTAGGTCTCCTATTGGTTGGTTTGAGGCCAACAAGGTTCAATCATTAGGACCAGAAGGCCTTGGATAAGGTCTCTTTGATTCAGAGTGAAGGCGGAAAGGTTCTTTTGAAGGCTTTGCCTATGAAGGGTGTGATGAGATTTGGAAAAGAAGGAAAAGTTAAGCCCTAGGTATATCGTCCTACTGACACCCAATTTTGTCCCTCCTTTAAGCTTATTTCCTTGGGTTTTTAAATTAATTAAATCTAAATATTTTATCTTCACTATTATTTCTACTACTATCATTACTTTCATTTTTTTTCTTATTCTACTACCACTATTAATAGTATTACTTTATCACAATTTTTAAAAGGGTTCGTTTGTCACTTATTTTCGTTAAATTAATTATACTTTACCAAGTCTTTATTTTCTCTGCATTGATCATTAATCATCATAGTATATATACTAGTTGCTAAATTAGAAGCCCAAAAAATAAATTAATTGAAGGAAGAAGAGGGCCACATTTTCGGACCAACATTTTCAGCCCGTAACTAATACGGCCCACACCCGACCAGCCCAATACAGTTCAAATTAAGACCAGCCCATTTGAAACAATTTCCCTTTCCCTAATTCCTTCAGCCGCACCCCTTTCACTTTCTCTCTCCTGCGTCTCTTTCTCTCCTTCCTTCTTCACTCTCTCTCTCCTCTCACCCATTTTCAGTTAGCATACAACCTCCATTTCGCCTCCTTCTTCATTTCTCCCTTTCCTATTTCCTTTCTCAGAAATTGGCCAAAAACCTTGACCCAAAAAGTGAGCTTTTGTTTTTCCCATTTCAGATAGTCTCCAGATATCCGTTCTTGTCCTCTTCCAACTTTCCTATTCTACACAAGATACATACGACTCTCTCCATCCCAACAGTAATGGTTCGTCCATTTTTGTACAAATTTCGCTTTCCTCCTTACCTACTTGCTGCGTATGAGATGTCGAAACTCTTCTTTTGCTATCGTCAATGATTCGGTCAACACAATGTGCCAATGAACTTTCGGACTTTTGATTCTTGTGACGTAGGTTCGGAGGGATACGGCTCTTTTTGAAGCCAAATGCCGTAATTACCCTCCTCTGGTCCAGGTTTTGAATTTTTCAAAACCCTAACCCTTACATCCTTCTCCTATAAATACATCTCTAGTTCCATAGCCGAAGGGGGAGAGAGGAATACCTACTCGCTGTTTTTTTTTAAGTATCTGGTTCAGTTCATCAAAAACACGGATTGGATACGCGAGTTCTTTCTGTGAGAGTCTTGAATTTTTTTTTTTTTTTTTAAATCTGGTCTTGAACTTTCTAAACCAGAAAATACTTTGTCGAAACCCGAGATTGGTGTTGGAAATTAAGGTTTCACGATCCGACTAATTTTCGTCGTTGTCGATAAAAGAACTTTAACTACGACAAAGGCATTTTAATTGTCGACTCGAGTCTCGAATCTGTCAATACGAGAGTAGGTTCGAGGACACCGACGCCCCATTTCACTGTACACAAAACAGGTCAGCAATCCTCTATTTTCTTCTATCTTATTGTATTTACATTCCTCCGTGTGTTCTAGTGTTTCTATCTGCTTAATTTGGTTTTTTGCGTCGGTTTTTTCTGTTGCCCGTATAATTTAGTTGTCACGTTCTAGGGTAATATTTATCTTTTGTTTAGTTGGGTTATTGGGTTGGAATGATTTAGTTCGATCATCAATGTTTAGTACGGTATTCATGCCCTGTTAGTTTGATTATCACATTTAGTTCATTTAGTTTATTTGTCATGTAGTCTCGGGTATCAATCGTCCATCTCTTTATTTAGTTTGGTCCTTGTCATTGCATAGACGATGTCAAGCTTCCACCGCTTTTTATGTTGATTTGTTTAAGGTTGTGCGTTGTTTGGTACAAATGGGATTTAGTTTAACATGAATGTTAATGTATCTCACAGATTGTTATGATTTCACGGTTGCTTCTTATTTCTTTCTCGACATCAACAATGATAGTTAATCCCCGTATTAATTCTCCATTGCACATCGTTTGGTATACTTGGTGTATATACAAAAGGATGTTTGTCCATGCTTTATATGTATTCATCTATGAATACGACTCAATATAAGTGTGAACAAGAAAGACTACTGCCGAACAACATGTGAACTTTTTTTTTTTTTTTTTGTAAACTTGGTTTGGGTTTTCTTTTCTCGTTCGCTATAACCGTAAAACTAGCAAACCCCCATGATTGTACACCTTGGATTAATGGCAATATTCGTTTTTAGACCATTGGAGACAAAGCTAGGATCACGTTCCCTTAAACCCATGGCTCAGTTAATTTCTTGATGAGTATCGGTTAAAAATGTTATCTTTTCAGTTTTAAGAGCATTCTGTTTGGGTACTAGAAAACATGAGAGCAACGCATGAATGTTAAATTCACCGAAGGTTTAATGAATTCGTAAGGTTACTCATACATTTGCAACTTCACATAGAGCATGTTTCTTTGTTTATTTTGGTGTGAGAACTTGATTATTTGTACATATCTTTAAGGTCCTCATTCATGTATATGTTTGTAATGGCTTTTCTTGAATTTATGGGTTGTGAATTGAACAATAGCGTTACTTTATTCTCACTTACTTATTTTGTAAAAGAATCATATCGTCACTCTAATCCTCTGTTACTTTCTTTGTTTTGACATGTACACGGAGCCGGAGAGTTTCACCGTGAGACTCTACGACACCGCTTACGGAGTTCACACCCTTCCATCGCCTATACTCTTGTTTCGCTTGTCCGAAATTGCGTATCTTCTTGCCCTTTATGAAGGCCAAATGGCTTCATGTTTATCATTCTATGTTCCTTTGGTTTGCCCATTAGTGTGTTTAAAACTCCTTATATGACTAACCTCGTTATTTCCATTTGTATGTCATTGATTGATTAACGTGAGGCACTATATAGTTATAGCCGAATTTTACTTAAGGTCCACTTTAGTTAATAATAGGCGAGGCGTTTATTTAGAATAGAACATTTAGAATATAAAAGGAATTTAGCAAGCCATTAGCTATCTTCATTCGACCCACTTTAGCTTCCGCCCAACGTTTGAAACATATTCGTGGAAACAACCTTTACATAGTTTATATTGGACTAGTACTTTTTCTATAACATAGTGTATATTGAACTAATACTTTTTCTATAAAACCCTTTAAAAGGTTTATTAATATTAATCCTACAAACGACTGTTCTAATTTATTAATCGGCATAATTTATTTTCTCCAAATACATGTAAACGTTACACATCCCGTTTCTTCATTTTACATTAACTAAACTCCGTTATGCAAATTATTATGTTTCCTCTACAAGTCCTCTTTAAATAGCATTTTTACATGTTTATCTATAGCTTTAGCAATATTTACAAAATTATTTTCTTTTCTATAATATTTAACTTAGCCTAATTGACTGTAAGTCCGGTCGGATTAACCATTATTAATGGAACTTAGAGGATGCCTAATACCTTCCCTCTAGGTTAGTTGAACCCTTACTCAGATATTTTGGTTTCGTAGACTTTAAAAATAAATCAACTTTAGATAATAACTTTACTAATCTTAGGTGCCCTAATTCACCATAATTAATTAGGTGGCGACTCTTAACTTTAAATAACCTTAATTACCCGGATGTTGTAAACTATTTTGACCCGGTTAAAATAGGGTATTTACACCAACGAGACTTAAAGAAGATTGGTGATGTGGCACTTTCTTTGCCACAAGAATTATGAGCTGTTCATACGTGACCCGAGCCATGTGATTAGACCCGAAGTGTTTGAGCTTGATAAGAACTTGACTTATGAAGAGGGTCCAATAGCCATCATTGATAGGCAAGTGAGGTAAATGAGGAGAAAGAAGATTTCTTCGATTAAAGTATTGTGGCAACACAGGAGGCTACGCGGGAGTCTTTATGGGTTGAAGCAGGCACCAAGGCGTTGGTACACGAAGTTTGACTCATTCATGAAAAGTCAAACTTACACAAAGACCTATTCTGATCCGTGTGTATACTTCAAAAGATTTTTTGACAACAACTATATTATTTTGTTGTTGTATGTGGATGACATGTTAATTGTAGGATAAGACAAGGAGATGATTGTCAAGTTGAAGGGAGATATGTCCAAGTCATTTGACATGAAGGACTTCGTCCCAGCACAACAAATTTCGGGGATGAAGATTGTTCGAGAACGAGCAAGCAGAAAGTTGTGGCTATCTTAGCAGAAGTATATTGAACATGTACTAGAACGCTTCAACATGAAGAGTGCTAAACCCGTTAGCATGCCTCTTCCTGGTCATCTGAAGTTATGCAAGCAGATGTGTCCTATACCAAAGGAGGAGAAAGAGGGCATGACCAAAGTTCCTTATTTCGTCAGCAGTTGGAAGCTTAATATATGCAATGGTATGCACCCGGACGTATTCTCGCAATGGGTGTTGTTAGCGGAGTTCCTGGATAATCTGAAAAAAAAGAACAACGGGAAGTGGATCAAGTAGATACTCGGGTACCGAGAGGTACCACCCTATGTTTTGGAGGATCGGATCTATCCGACAGATATTATGCAACTATAGCAGGTGATCTTGATCACAGAAAACCCACTATCGGATATCTGTTTACTTTTTCAGGGGGAGCTATATCGCTGCAGTCAAAGTTGCAGAAGTGTGTCACACTCTCAACAACTGAGGCAGAGCACATTGCCGCCACTGAAGCTGGCAAAGAGATGATATGGCTGAAACGGTTTCTTCAAGAGCTTGAATTGCATTAGGAGGAGTATGCCGTCTATTGTGACAGTCAAAGTGCAATAGACTTAAGCAAGAACTCCATGTACCATGCAAGGACGAAGTACACCGATGTGAGATATCACTGGATTCGAGAAAAGATAGAGGATGGATCTATACAGGTCAAGAAGATCCCTACAAGTGAGAATCCTTTAGATATGTTGACCAAAGTGGTACCAAGAGACAAGTTCGAGCTACGGAAGGAACCTGTCGGCATGCACTCAAACTAGAAGCTCGGTGTTACCTCCTTCAGGTGAATGGAACTGGAGGGGGAGATTGATGAAGTCCATCCCATTTGGTTGTAATTCCCATGTGCCAATTTTAATTGGTTGGAATTCTTGCTTGGAGCGAAAGGAAAAAATTTTGGTAGACAAATTTTGTTTAACTTTTCCTTTTTTCTTTTTGTGCTTGGAGGCCAAGTTTGGTCTTCTATAAATGGAGAGTCATTCTTCCATTTGAAAACATACCAACAAAGAGATGAACTATTTTATGTTTATGTTTGTATCTTATGATGAACTATTTTGATTTATGTGAAGAGAATAGACTATAGGTCGGATACATTTGAAGGATTTGAACCTAATGGACTATAAGTCGGATAGACTTGAAGGATTTGAACCTGAGATTTGAACAAAAGGATTCACCCACATATTATCAAGTATTTTGTCTCATTTTCAATATTACAATCTCACATTATAAGAAAGTTTTACCTATAACTATTCTGAGTAACCTGATATAGTGTAAAATATACCGCCTCCTTCGCTATTCTTTTATGACACAGATATTCTATATCTGCCTCTGCCCCTTCTAACAAAAAGAAATAAATTTGGATAAAAGAGAGGGAACAAAGTATTTGCATATATAGCTATGTGTCTCTATATTGTTCACAAGTAGAGTTCGAGTGGACACATAATACTTATTTAAATACTAAAAATAGATCTGCTTCTTCGTTTAATAGTGGAAAGGAAAGTCGACAAGTTAAACTCGATAATTCGATTTGAGGTCCATAGCCGTATGATCACTAGATGAATCTAGAAGAAAATAAGTGAAACTATGACCTACAATATTCATATATAATTCTATTCTCCAGTGAAAGAAATAAGAGAAATATATATTCGAAAAGAATATTTAATAAAGATGACTCTGTTAGGTCCAAGGTTTTACCTATTAATTTTGATGATAACAAACCAACATAATTATTAATAAAAGAATATTTACTTGTGGTAAATTTATTTTTGGTACAAGTTTATTTGATTAAGAAGAATTTGGCGAAGATCTAATCAAATATGAAAAAGAAGATATGACGAGATGGAATTACGGAAAAAGGTGTGGAAGAAAAGACTTACTCAAATCAAAGTGCAAGAATTATGAGAAGAATATTTACTATGATCCTATGGAAGGAAAATATTCTACAAAAGGAAAAGATCAAGATCAATTTGATACTTATTTCAGAAGGAGCATTATTTATGGAGCAAATTTGGAAGAATAATACTCTTATGGACATACTATATTATAATCAATGATTCGAAGAAAATAAAATTCCTTATGCAAAGGAAAGTCCACAAGACAAGGACACCATAAATGAATTTAAATCTAGTACGTGAATCTGTAGTGGGTTGCTGGAAGAAGTCCAAAGTTTGTTCAAGATGCCAAGTATATCTGCAATAAAAAAAAATCTCACTCTTTGGCTAACCATATAGATCATTGGATGTAAAAACAATATTTACTCAAGATTTGATTGAAGATTCAATTTGATTGGCAAACGGTTCAAAAATTCCAAGGTGAAGGATGCTGAAATTTATAGGGAGCCACGTGACAAAAAATAAGAATGTTATTTGATGCTAAGTTAATACAGCAGGTGTTACAAGGTTACATAAGGCAAGAAATTAATGTTGGTACAAGGCTATACAAGGAATGAGATCAAAAGTTCAAGTCACAAAAGATTCCAAATTCTGAACGAGGCACGAAGACTAACGTTGAAGTGAATCCCACGACAATCAAAGAAGGATCGAGCACCAGGTTTGAAAAAGGAAAATTGTATCAAACATGCAATCAAGGAAATCAGTCCGAATCACTATATGTGAACATCAAAGATCTCAACAACTGGCAGAAATAAATATGGAAGAATCTCCAACGGCTTCATAGAAGATTGAGGAAAAATCTTCAAAAATCCCTTGGGTTATGCAATAGCCAGAACAAGTTGAAAGGCTATAAATACGAGCTCTTAAAAGAAGAAAAGTACGCAGCCACTTATACTTTCGTCTCAACCTTCTCAAGTTCTTTGCTCTACCTTTCATAAGCATTGTATTTCTTAGTAATTCTTGTGTATTCAAAAAGGAGAGGAGAGAAAAAATATTGTTGGTGAGGCTTTGTATTGAGAGGTTGTGTCATTGTTCGTTTCTTTGATGAGCGAGTGAAAAACCAATCTTGTACAAGAGTTTAAGTGTTAGACATAGGAGCTGCACCTTACAACCATTGTACGAAGAACGACTTACAAAGAGCTTAAAGAGATAACGCGACTCTGACAGATACCATTAGGATTAGTTCCAACCAAGATAAAAATCCTGGTGTCATTTAGTATATTGCTCTCATATTATATTTCGCACTCTTACTATTTATTGTGATTTATACTTGTGTAAATCGAAGGACTATAAATTTGTGCGGTATCTCGACCATAAGAATAGTAACACTTTTAGATTTTTATTGCTTACAATTCACCCCCTCTTGTACTTTCAGACTCGCTGTCCAAATCAACCCCAATCCTAAAATGATTTTACCCAGGAAATCGAATAGGATTCATAGTTGATGGAAAGCCTTGAGTAGAGAGAGATAATAAGAATACGTAGTTAATTAAGATTTTAAATAAGAAGCGTTAAAGAATTATAATTAGTTAAGCGAATTTAGGGTTTTTTAAAGTTTAAATCCTCCATTGTTGTGGGGGAAATGTTGTTGAGCATAATCGCAATTTGCAAAATTGGTGCCGACTCCGATGGATGCGCGGGAAATTGATGGTTGAAACGGGTTTAATCTAATGGACTGGGAAATTTATGGGCTTCTGTTTATTGTTGGGCTTGGGTTGGGCTATATCTAGCGAAAAGAGTCTTTTTTTTTGTGCGGATTGCCCTTCTTTTGGGGTGGCTTTAAATTTTACCCTCATAGTTTTTAAATTATAGAGAGAGTCTTTAATTTTAAGACTGCGTTCAGTTAAATAAGATTTAAGCATAATTGTTAAAGAATTATAATAATCGAATATAGGGTTTTTTGTTTAAATCCTCCACTTGTTTACCAAAGTTATGCCGGGGATTGTTGGGCATAATCGCAATTTGCATAAATTGGTGCCGATTCCGATGGATGCGCGGGAAATTGATGGTTGAAACGGGATACTTTTAATCCAATGGACTGGGAAATTTATGGGCTTCGTTTGCGATTTTTTTAAAATTTTTGTTCGAACGCGAAACCTGGGGTTTTTGGGCTATTTCTATCGAAAAGAGCCCCAAAAGAAGGGCAATTCGAATTGCCCGAAAAGAGTCCGAACAAGCTAGTGGTTAAAGCTGCGAAAACCTTCCTAATACTATAAAATACTTAAATGCTAAATAAAAATATATGTAATTTTGTTTTCCGAGTCTTTATGGGGTTCTCTTATCAAAAATCCAGATTCACATTGAAAAATAAGTCCTATATTGTTTAGGATTTGGTCTAGTTTGTTTAATTCATGTCTAAATAGATTTTCTATTCCTAGTTAAAGTGGGAATTATATCATTATAAATATGGGTGTTTTGAAGAGATTAAGAGTGAATGAAATCAAAACCTCCTACGTCTTTCTCTATATAGTTTGCTAGATTTTCTTCTATACAGCCATATATATATATATATTGCCATCATGGAGAGAAGCTTAACAAGCAAACCAGTATGGAAAAATTACCAGGTTATTAGCGGCCATTCGGGATGGGTGCGATCAGTTGCGGTGGATCCTAGTAATACTTGGTTCTGTACAGGTTCTGCAGATCGTACTATCAAGATATGGGATCTAGCAAGTGGTAGGCTAAAGGTCACGTTAACAGGTCATGTTGAGCAAATAAGAGGCCTTGCTGTTAGCAACAAAAACACATACATGTTCTCGGCTGGCGATGATAAGCAAGTTAAATGCTGGGATCTCGAACAAAATAAGGCAGTCCACTCCTTTCAGGGCCATCTGAGTGGTGTTTACTGCTTGGCTCTTCATCCCACAATTGATGTGTTGTTCACAGGGGGTAGGGATTGTGTCTGTAGGATGTGGGATATTCGAAGCAAAACTCAAATCCATGCTCTGTCCGGACATGGAAACACTGTTTCCTCCGTTTTAACTCGGCCACTGGATCCTCAAGTTGTGACTGGCTCTCACGACTCAACCATAACGTTATGGGACATTAGATATGGTAAGGTGATGACAACACTCACACATCACAATAAATCAGTCCGAGCAATAGCTCAGCATCCCAAGGAAGATTATGCTTTTGCTTCTGCATCAACTGACGGCAACATAAAGAAATTCAATCTTCCAAAAGGAGAATTTTTGCATGATATGCTTCCGCAACAGAAGACCATAATTAATGCAATGGCGGTCAATGATGCAGGTGTAATGGCCACAGGAGGTGACAATGGAAGCTTGTGGTTTTGGGATTGGACAAGCGGTCACAATGTCCAGCAAGCTCAAACAATGGTTCAACCTGGATCTTCGGATAGTGAGGCTGGTATCTATGCCCTCGCCTATGATGTGACTGGCACGAGACTTATTAGTTGTGAAGCTGACAAGACCATCAAGATGTGGAAGCAAGATGAAACTGCTACACTAGAAATTTGAATGGTGTTAGAGAATATATTTAGTCTCCACCGTTGCTCGCAGAATAATAGTATTTCCATTTGTTTTTGGTTTACGCGCTGATGTTTTGTTTTAATTCCAAGTTTCTTCAGGCAGATTGCTTAATTTGTTTCCTGCAGTTTCCTTTTCTTTATTGTTTAGTTGTTATAGGCTATTTGCTTTTCTTTTCTACGTGAAGCAATAATGGAAAATTCACATATTCCATCCGTCCCAATTTGTGTTGATGTTTGGATTTGAGGGCCAAACGAGTTTGATTTTTTCAGATGCCTTTTACTTATTTTAAACTACTCCTAGTTATTGTGAGTTAAAGTACTTTTTACATAGTTTCCAAATATGTAAATTTTGTTTTTTAAAAACTTAAAGATTCTATGTCCGAATTCACAGTCAAATTTATGTGTGTCATCCTTGTGTAGGGGTTATGCTAATCTTCTAACTATGATTCCAATTTTATCAGAAGTTCTCGAAGGGACAATCCAAGCAATAAAAATGGTACTGATGAGACAAGGAAGAGGGAGAGTTTGAGATACGATCAACTAGCTTCTTCTTTATGTCATATTTCACTCGTTGAAACTACCAAATTAGGAGAATGACACTCCTATTCTCTAATTAGACAAGAAACATGAACCATAGCTCATATGGTCCATGTAATTAACATGGCCTCTTTGCTTCTTGCAATTATAAAGTGACTAGTTATATTACAAAAAGTTTACAAAAACTAAAAAGAAAGTCACAAGGTTGTTTGCTTGCCGAGTTCAGGTATACTATCTAGAAGACTAGAACAGGCTTTATATATATTTTATTATTACCAAAATTGTTACCGCATCATGTCAGATTTTTCAAAAATATTGCATGTTTGGAGGATCCGATACGTGGTGCGTTGCCGTTTTTGAAGGATCCAAAGCAACATAGATTGAAAATAAGGGTAGAGGGAGAGTTTGAGGTGTAGAAATTAAGATCAACTAGCTTTTGCTTTATGTCACGTTTCACTTGTTGAAACTACCAAGTTAGGAGAAGAAATTAATTATACTAGAAAAAAAATTGGATTTAGCTACGAACTTCATTGCTAATTTTCTTGTAGCTAATTAGCAACGGATTTTGCTGTTTAACTACAGAATTTGTCCTTCGCTAATTCCTATTTTTTTTTTTTTTTAAGTAAAACTGAACCAGAGTTATTAATTGGCCTCTTTACTCTTTGCAATTGTAAGGTGACTAGTTATATTAAATAAGTTTACAACAACTGACAAAAAAGCCCAAAGACTCTTTTCTAGTTGAGTTCAGGTATATCATCAAGAACAGGTTTCCATCCTTTACCTCGATCAGTATTATCTTCAATAACAGAACTCTTGATGTCATTTGTACGATGCGCGATGTGATCAACGGTGATTAATCCTCCTTCAATACTCATTAACAGAGCTTGAAGCTCTTTTTTAGTAATGACAAGTTTAATCCTTACAACCTCTGTATTTTGCTTAGTTTTTTCTTCAACTAATTGATCATCAGCAAATTTGACCTTCTTTTTTGTGGCTGGTTTTGGAGGTAATATAGGCAAAAGATAGTAAATTTTTCCACCTAGCATGTCATCATCTGGTTGAAGATTTTGATCAATGACTTGAAGGGAATTAGATATTACATGGCCAGAAAATTGTGATAATACTTGATGGACTTTTATGGGAGCTTTGTATTCAAGAATTTTTCCATCTGTTTTCATCACTTTGACAACTTTTTCTTGATGAACTATGCAATTTCCCATTGTTGTGTTTATGTAGATGTATGTAAATAATTAAGTTGGCTTTGGTATGTGTAAGTTTGTATGGAATTTGGAGGAGCATAGGTGTTGTTTATATAAGGAAATGAGCTAACAGGATTACAGAATATTAGGGGAAGAACCTTATCACTTTGGACCCCACCTTGTTGATTTTTTGTTGATTGTATAACTTGAGGATTCACACAAGTAGTTCTAAGAGGAGGATTAAAAAAAAGACGCAAAAATATTTTACTTAGAAGCTCTTTTCAATTGTTTTTTCGAATATAAATAAAAATTTTTGGACAAATGGAAAAAAATAATAATAATTGAAGCTCTTTTATATATATATAAAATAATTTTTATAATCTTTATTTGCACAAATAATTTTCAATTGAAGGGGATTCAACTTATCTCTCTTACCATTAATTCTAACTTGTCTACCAAAAGTAAATAGAAATACATTAAAAGTTTTAATATATATGCAAAACAATATTTTTATTTTATTTGCACGATATAATTTTCAGGAAATTCAATACATTTAAGTCTACCACTAGGCTCAGAAGTAAGTCTCACATTAAAAGTTGATAATAATAAGAAGAAAACAAAAGGCTAAACAGGTGTAAATATGCTTTTAATAGCTTGAACTCGGACGCCTCTTGAATAAAACTTTATGAATTCAACTTAAAAAGAAAATATTACATCATATTACGTTCTTGATCTCTTTCAATTTTTGTCATCTAATGAGTTGCAAGTTGAGATTATGGATGTTGTTACTGTGGAAAAATCCACCTTAATTTGTTGGGGGTTCTAGTGGATCCTCACCAGACACCATATTTACCTCAAGTAATGGGTTAAGAGCCAGTAGGACCACTAAAGACACGGTACAAGTGGTTGACTACTGTGCACCAATAAGAGCCGGTGCAATGTTGCGATATCAAATTCATCTAAATTTAATATTTTTGATACTGAGTATGAATTGATAAGCAAAATTATTTGTTAAAATTATAAATAAATAATACGTCTTAACTAACAATTTTAAAAATACTATAAATTCAATACTAAAACTCTTATATATATACATAAGCCTTTGCACCAAGCACTATAATAAGTTTTTACATACTTTATTGACTATGTATTCGCTTGTTTGGTTTTGGCCTTAGTGGATTCTCTGTTATTTTCTACACGAGGTCGGTTTGTGACATCCAAAATTATCACTGCTTTTCTCATTTCTATGGTGATCTTTGTTAAAGTGTAGGACAAATTGATCTTTTGATTTTGAACTTTACCTCTACGCACTTTACCAAAACTTGATCAAATTAGAGTTAATTAGTTAAGCTACATTCATAATGTAAATATTATTTACGGTATTGATAGTGCATATACTTTTTTAGAAAATTTAAAAGATTAACAAAATTATTTCTTTAGCTCTCTAGAAAATTGAAAATATCTACAATAGATAATTAGATTGAAATATAAATGCAAGAAATCTGTTTTGTTTTCCCACTCATAATTGTTGATATATATATGTGACTGGAAACTAGAAAAACAACTAAAGTTATATCCATCATTAATTCATACATCATTGCACCAAGTCGTGATTCACGCGTGCGATTAATTATTTTCGTTATATAGACTTAGTATTAGGAGAAGATTAGTGGCGTAGTACTCCAAATAAAGTGTGCCAATTTGAACTTAGCATATATTAATGGAATGACTCCACTTTTAATTAGAGGTATCCGTTTAAACTCCGTGAATGAAAAAACTCCCGGTGGAAATCCGCTTCGCCATTTGATGGGCTGTGTAACAAAAAATAAATAAATAAAAAAAAAAATTCAAAGTTAAAAAAAGACTTACCAACTATTGATTGCTTGTAAAACACTTTTCATGCTTGAATATGATTGTGGCCTACTTGAACATTGATGAGATGGGAGACTACAAAATAGGATGTTTTAGAAACATGTAAACTAGTGCTTGCTGATGTTATCAACACGCAAATATATGTCCCAACTCCCAACACCCATTTTTTTGGGTGGCTCGCGGATTCAATTTGAACATTCGACAGTTAATATTTATACGTATTAATTGAACTTTTAACATATATTATTAGATTCGATGAACCCGTGATTTATGCACTATATTTGCTTCTGCATTTAATCCAAGTGAATGAGGAGCATAATTTAGTATTTTTGTGGGTGGGAGTAGAAATTATTATACTTATTCATGAATCATTTAAAAAATCTTATTATAAAATAGAGTAATCAACATTAAAGAACTAATGATATAATTTAAGAGAATGAAAGTTGATAGGTATATAATCTGAGTATATATTTTGAGTCAACGAGAAATTTGTGTTAATAATTCATGCAATGCAAGGGAGAGAAAAGCTTTTAATAAAACAGAAAAAAGCATTAAAGAATATATTTCATATCTATGGAATAATTTAAGAATGAAAGTTGATTGTTTTAGATTATAATTTCAAAAAAGATCATATTTTTCTTAAAGTCCGTGTTAAGTACTTTTTTTTTATCACATAAAGTTAAGATGGACTATTATTATTGGCATAAACTTATAAATTGGAATATTATTTACTTTTGGAATATTATTTACTCCAAATGAGTGAAGATAATTAAGGTTGTGCGTTCTTTAAGACTTGGTAAAAGACTTTGAAATATCAAAGTTATAATATAACGGATTTTGCCAAAGATAAACTTATTAAACATGTTTTTTTAATTGGATAGAGAAAAAAATGGATCAGTTCTCGATTCGTGTATCCTTATGTTAAGTTATGTATGAGTTAATGTTAATCTTCTCTGCATCTTTTCAATTTTATCATATTTCTCTATGGGACGTTAAACATGTCACAAATTAAGGAGAATGAATAAAATTTCAAGAAAATGTTCTACTTGGTATGGGTTCACACTTTCGTGCCCTTTATGTTTTCTTTTATTGGTAAAACTAAATAATTATCATTTAAGAGATTTAATAAAAAAAGAATGTTCTACTTGCTATGGGATCACCATTTCTAATGGCCTTTTTTTTTTTTTTTTTGGTTTTATTCTTAACCTAAATATGGATATCATTTACGGAGAGAATTTTTCAAAAACATAAATTTGCCCCCCGATAAATTTTTTAAAACATAAGTAATTATTTAACCCTATTTTTATCAAATTTTCAATAATTTCTTACATGATAACACTAGAAAATGTTTTGTTTGAAGATATTTTGGGTTCTAATCATATGATTCATAGTCCATTTATATATCAAACAAGCAAATATCTGAGAGAAAAAAAAAACATGAAATATTAGGTATGATTCGGTTCTGCAGTTGCGCTTTTGTTTTTCGATATTTTTTTTTTTTTTTTTTTTTTTTTGTCTTTTGTTAGTTGGTTTTCAATTTGATATGCGACAGCCAAATTGCTGCAATGAGCAATTGGATTAAGACATATAGCATAAAAGTACAAATAATCTAAAAATTAAGTTTGAGATAGCACTTAACTGATTTCTTTTTGAGATTAATGCAACATGACATTTCACAATTGTTCACTTACAATCTTGAAGACTTGGGTAAAGATATTTTCTTCCCATAGCAGCCAAAATGGAAAAAGATCACAAATTTGACGACAATATATATATAATAACAATAACATCTCAGTTCACAGTATGTTTAGTCGATTATAATGAATTATCACTATTCATATCGTTGTATATAAACTTGTCCAAATCAATTTTACTTGAAATAAACATTCTGCTAAGACCATTAACTCTTTCGTGAAATAATTAATAATAGGAAGCTTCAAGAAGCAACTCATTTCTTTTTTTATATGCAATGAGGAGCTTACTTAATAGTCAATTTGTCATGCATGCTGTCATCTTTTCTTTTACCTTTATTTTTTTTTTTGTTGAATAGCGAAGAAAAATGCATTAACTGCTGGTCATAATATAGGGGGATTTTTTTTAATATAAATTTAGTAAGATTAATGACGTAATATTGATGAATTTAAAATTTACTAATATAATTCACGTGTCTGGTTTGGGGGGTGGGGTGGGGGGGTGTTCCGCACACACAAGCCTGTACTATATAATGTTTTAATATATACACACACAGAGTTCAAGTAGAAACTGGATCGTGTTTTGTTGCACTCATATTAGATAAGTACTAGCTATTAGTATTATAGTATATCTTTGCCAATTTACGTAATCTTTGAGCCAAAGGCACGTAACATGCTATTTTCTTAACTTGTATCTGGTGGATACCATTTTCCAAAGCACATTCACATTACTATTGGTTTTCTTGTTGACGAGCTTAGCTGTTTCTTTGAATTACGTTTACGTAAATTCCCTTTGGCTTTGATATTTTTCAATTAATGGTTAAAAAGTTGTTGTTGTGATATTCTTCAATTAACGTCTCGTGTTTTTGTCTTATATATTGCAAATAATGAGATTTCCTTATAATATATTGCTTGCGAGCCATTCCATTCTAACCAAAATCTTGTTATGGGTACCTTTACTAATTCCTTGGAATAGCCAAAATGAACATGGAAAATTAATAGAGTAGAAAAGTGTATATATTTTTTGGTTTAGCTTACGTAGGAACAACAACATCAACATGAGTGCTTCAGTTTCATTTGAGTAAGAAAAACACGAGTACCGCAATTTCATAAAAACTATACCTTGTCGGGCAAAATTAGATAGAAATTATGCCTTATCTAGCATAGTGATCTGTAGAAATTAAGTTATCCCAAGATAACTTTATTTCTATAGAACTTATGCCGGACAAGGAAAAGTTCCTATAAACTTATGCTTAGCGAATTAGTTACTACACAGGTTATGGCGGATAACTTAATTTTTACATAACAACAAAGCATAGTTTCCATGAAACTTTGCCTTTCGATTTTTTTTCCTGACTTTGCTGGGAATCGAACCCAGAATCTCTAGTTTCGTAGACCCGCGAATAAGAATACTTTAGTTCACAAATTTTCATCAAATGAGCAGTACGTAGGGACAAAAATTAAAGACTTGCAATTTATTTAATGCATTGTATGAATATAAGTGGCTAATTCACCCTATAGGGTTTGCTCAGATTTTGGTTCATGTATAAAATACGGAAACTTTCGAAATTACATTAGAAGTGGTACAACCACGTCATCAAATCAGAGTGGCGCAGCGGAAGCATGGTGGGCCCATAACCAACAGGTCCCAGGATCGAAACCTGGCTCTGATAATGTGATGAAAGAAACATTTCCCAACCCACCCTTTATTTTATTTTTTAAATTTTTTTTAAACTATTTTTGCTCGCAGAAGAATACAATTACTTACTCCTTATACGTTTCATCTAAACTTGGTTAATTTAAAAGTTGCAAGTCACTAATTTACTCTTAGTTTGCATCAAATGGATGATTTTCTTTTTTGTCAGCAACTGTAAATTAAAACGATGGACCTCATATGATGTGTCATGTGAGGGGAACCCAAACAAGTGAAAGAAGTGTTCACTGCACAAAAACTGGAAAAAGTGCAAAATACTCGTTCATATCTCACTTGATCAGTCCAATAAAAGCAAGAAACTAGCAAAAAACAATTTGAGTTGAAATCTCATAGAAGACATACATGAATCAAACTCAAGGAAAGTCACCAAAGAAAAGACTACATATTCCCTTTCATCCGCCTTGCAAAGAAGCTAATCATCAAACTAAACAGCCTACAGCAACTGAAAAATATACAATGCTTATTTGCTAGTAGTACTGATTCTTGGATCTACTTGTATAACAAGAGGCTAAACGATATTAGGCCCACCTTTTCTGATTAAAGGGCAGGGACAAAAGTTGCTTTAAGATTAAAAACACCACTGAATTCTGGGCAGAAAATTTAAAAAGAAAGCACTGAGTTAAGCAACCATAAAACTTTTTTGAACTGCAAACACATGGATAGAGCAACCACAGCGCCTCAGTATCTTTCATCTGAGTCCACAGTAACCACTTTACTCCAACAACAACAACAACAACATACCCAGTGTAATCCCACAAGTGGGGTCTGGGGAGGCTATAATGTACGCAGACCTTACCCTTACCTAGGGAGGTAGAGAGGTTGTTTCCGATAGACCCTCGGCTCAGAATAAAGCAAGTAACCACTTTACTAGATAAAGATTATATGGGAAATAGGCCAAGTGAATGCACTAGCAACTAGGCCAAACCACAATGACCGGTACTCAGATCAAGACAAGGATCACAGCCCAGGACCACCTCTCTTCCCTACCAGGCAAAGATCCAGGTATAAATCTAATGGCTTAGACTTCATGTTTCTGAGAAGGTGGCAGCAAAAAACTTTTTCGTTGAGATAGGCAGCACAGGCACTGTCGGATACCTCGTCTTGTAGCAAATTGAATATATCAGTAGGCTAACACTAATCTGTCATGACAGGTCTAACAAGCCTCCCCAACTTGCAGATATATGGCTTCTATTAGCAGTTACAAGACCAAAGCGTGTATAAGAGGGAGCTATAAGCTGATATACAGCATGTAATGAACCAATTGCAATTTACAGGTCGCTTACAGGAATAAAAATGCCTGATATTCAAGGATTAGGCACCTAGACAGGGCTCTCTGATAGCTTTGAGAAACCAAGCTTCTTCAGGCGATTCTTTATAGGGCCTGCCCAAGTTATGTCAACATCCCCACAATTTATGTCCACAATTTCCACTATGTGATGTCCCTTTCTTTCAGGTTTCTGCCTAACAGGTGTTCTATCTAAGGAAATATTTTCTGATTCTAGTATTGGGATTTGATGAGTTTTTCGACCGGAGTGTTTTGTTTTCCTGGCAATTTCAAGGCTTTTCTTTTTGCCCTCAGACATCCCGCTGCTGCTTGCTTCGTCACTCGATGTTCTTGGCTTCACTCTTTCGGGACTGGTCGCTCTGCCAGCAATGAAAGAACAAACAGTAGGAGACCGACTTCTACATGAAACCGGTGCCTGAGGAGAAAGTTTCTTAGAATCTAATTCTCTTGACATCAAAGCACTGATAGTACCAGTTGTTCCAACTTTAATAGAGCCCCCACTACCCTTGATGGCTTCCAATGTCTGAACCTTCCTTTTTTCCTGATTTTCTGGGATCATCTTAGCGGATATTTAGTTAAATCCTGCAAGGCAGTAGCAACCATTACATGAGCAAAAGCTTGAGTGCAATTAGATGGGCTTATATAGAGCCTAGATTACCATAGAATAATTCTCGCATGATTTTAATCCACTAAATTCATGTTTAACCAATATAGAGTCTGAACAGTATAACAGATAGCAGCAGGTCAAAGAGCAAAGAAGAATATGTGTATTCCCTAAAGAAAAATGACAATAACTTACATTCATCTTGATCAAACACACAACACACAAATGAAAAGATCAGTTAGCACAGATAGTCATTGGCAGATAGATAAAAGACAGCACTTCAAATTGCGTCACAATTACTCAAAAACCATAAACAATAGAAAATAAACTTGAGTGGCCTACAAATTCTACTAAAATATCAGAGAGGCTTCCTGAAAGTTGGAAAGATAACAATTCAAAGACGGGGAGAAAACATTCTTTGCTAGGGTAGTACCCCAGTGATCGATCTCCATGACTGAATGCAGCATTATCTATTCTAACACCTACAGCCCATAAATGTGTCCAAGGGTAGAAAATAGGAAACAAGTACCAAATTACACCCATCGTCACAAAAGGAAAGTAGAGAACTATAACACCAAAACGAAACTAACCTGTAAAACCACATCAAATGTCCTGACACAACCCTCGCTCCGCCAGCAAAAAAATATTACAACAGGCGAAAGATACAAAGAAAAGAAGGAATTTGTCATCTGAGTCCCCCCTAATATTTAGACGAAGAACAAGAGGCTTAAAAATATGGAATAGTATATATTGGGCAAAAGGGACAAAACAATATGAAGTAAAGTAAAACTTGCACTCAAGGGTGTGGCCTAGTGGGCAGTGGGGAGAACCATGAAGCCTCAGGTTCAAATCTTAGAAGAGACAAAAACACTAGATGATTTCTTCCCATCTGTCTAAGCCTTGATAGACAAAGTTACCTGTTACCTATTGCTGGTTGGAGGTAGCAGGTATCCGGTGCAATTAGTCGAGGTGCCCTATTACTCAAGGGCTCAATAGCTTCTCAAAATTTTTTAAATTTCTGCTAAGATATTCCGACTAAGAAAAGTTTAACCAGCAGAGCGATGGAAATTCATTAGTAGGATTCAATTGGAGATATTTCCAGAGAAAAACAGTTGCTAGAAATTTATTTCGACAATGCAGTATGATGCTGGAAAACCATAATGACACGTTCTTTATCTGTACATTTCAGTATTGCCAATTGCCATTATTGTACAGCACCAAAACCATACCCATCCCCCTCCCAAATTGCCATTCCTACCAGCAAACGAAGAAGAAAAAGAACTTACAGAAGAGAGAAAAATCACATTTTGCATGTACATTATATTCCAACAAATCATGTTCCTAATGACAGAAAAGAGTTAGGAGTATCTTGATGCCCATTTGAAGGCTTGATTTCTCCGATAGTCACTCAACTAATAGTAGTTAGTATCTCAGAAAATCACCCTTCTTGATTCCAATTTTTTTCACCAAAGAAGGTAACTTTCTGAGATAATAACTATTAGTTGAGTGACCATATAAGAAATCAACTCCCTTTTTGAAGAATTTAAACATTAAAAGTTGATACAATCAAGCTAAAAGAAAAAACATTCAAACTTTGTTAACTAAATTTGGTACATACTAGACCTAGATACCACCTAACAATGGAAAATGAAAAAATTACCAGTACAACAACAATAACAAACTCAGTGAAATCCCACAAGTGGGGTCTGAGGAGGGTAGAGTGTACACAGACCTTACCCCTACCATTGGGAGGTAGAGAGGTTGTTTCTGGTAGAAACTCGGAAATTAGCAGTAATTAGACCAAATACAGAATGCGATCCAATGTGGAAGTTTATCAACTACAAAAAAAATGTCAAAGCAGTTGAACAAATCATCAATAGTCTTATTAACCATAACACAGGTAATAAGACCCATAAATCCCACATACTAAAAACCTAAAATTGGAGTAGAAAAATGATAAGTTCAGAAAACAAATGGATGGATAAATCTAAACTGCATGGCTGCTACATTCTTAAGGTAAATCTCAATAAATAACCAGAAATCCCAACAAGAAACAAAGAACAATTCGAAGTTCCAGTGAGACTAGTAATTCAAAGTTTAACAGGAAAAGGGTCAATTCAAGCATTCAAAACTTTGAGAGTAATATCACCAAATTAGATAGTCAAAAAAACCCAGAGGTAGAGAAAATTACCTAATTCTGACACGAGAAGGTAGTGACAATAAGCAATAATTGCAGGCTATATGAGTTTGGTAATTGGAATGATAACAAAGGACAAGTCTGGTAACAAACAACTGTGGTAATTCCAAATTCAACAGGGTATATTTAGATTATACAGCGAATGCAAATTACAGTAACAATAACAATAATAGATGTAGCATATTTCATGTGATTCGTGTCACTTTCTAAGATATTTTTGATATGATAACTACTGCTGGGGCCTCTTGACATCCCTACTATGGCAATATATCTCTTAAGAAACAAATAAGGTCTAGATGATGGGACATCTGACATGTTAAGGTGGCCCTTAATTTCTTGATTGCGCGCCTTTTTACGTTGCATTTGCTTCAAATTTTATTGTTAACTACTAACTAGTACAATGTTCGCAATTTTTACTGTTTCTGAGGATGGAGTGTTTGACAGAAAATAACAAAGATGGTCTCTTGTGTTTGAGTGTAGGTTCAAAATAGTCCTTTAAGTATTAAACAATTTCGATTCTTTTAGTCTCCATCATATTTTTACCAAACTGACATATTTAAAGGGATCAAGGAAAAAAAAATTAATGGGAACTTACATTTAGAGGTACAATTATTGTAGTTTTTGCTATTTTTAATTTATTTTACAGTCTAGTGTATCTTTTTAAGGTGTAATTTATGTTATTTTTCTAAGGAAAAGATCTAAATATGTCATTGGACTTTGGGAAATGACCCAAGTATGTCATCCGTCAATAATTTGGGTAAAGTATGTCCCTACCATTGTAAAATTGATCCTAATCAGCCCTTATTCACTAAAGGCTGAAGCTTTCTAACACACGGCCTTTTTTTTGTATAAAAGAAAAGACTTAAATTTGCCATTAAACTTTGCGAAATGGCGCATATTTCATTTTTCTCAACAACCATCCATCATCGTTCTAAATGAATCACAACTATAAAAATTGATTCTCCCCACTCTAAAAATGCTACTTGAAAACCACAGTTACTGAACCGTCACTTCACCTCAATGACACTCACATAATGAACACAAGAAAATTCCACACAAAAACTACCTCTTTCGAACAATCTCTCTTACACATTCATCTTTACTTATTTTTCATGTTACCATTTTACTTCTATTGTAAGTCCAACCGTCTTCAACCATTATAACCTAGCTTTGACCGTCACAATATTTCCATAAATGATTTAGAAGCTAAATACCATATACCTTTGGCATTAGGAGGTTAATGTGGAGCTTTGACATCGCAACTAGTAATCTGAGAAGAATTATGATGGAGTTGTGTTGATTGAGTTTCCAGCAAAGGTAAAAATTTCACTGCATGGTGCTATTATTCATTGTTTGAGTTCTATTTAATTTGGGGTGATTTGAGGCTTGATGGTGATTAATTTGAGCTTGGGGCACAAAGACATTACAGTTGGAGGTTTTGAGTGTTGAAGAAGATAATGTTGCTACCGCCAGAATAATAAGCCCTTTATCAAAGTCTAGGGGCAAATCTAAACCATTTCATAAAGTTCAAGGACAAATTTGAGCATTTTCTCTTGTAAAAAGAGCCACGCATTGGAAAGCTTCCACCGTAAGTGAATAAGGGCATATTTTGATCAATTTTGTAATGTTAGGGACATATTTTACCCCAAGTGTTGATGAATGGCATCACTAAGCCATTTCCCAAAGTTAAGTGGTATATTTGAACTTTTTCCTTTTTTACATATTATTTGTCTGATGTAGCTTTTTTGTGTTAGTCTTTTTTTAAGTTGTGTTTTGACTTTTTTGGCGTTTAAGGTTAAATCTTTTTTGTTTTGGGTACTGTTTTCATCAAATTTAACGAACATAAATTGTTAAATAGTTGATGAAGACTAAAAATGTTATAAATTTTAACAAACTTAAAGCACCAAAACTACTCAGTGCATATCTAAGGGACTCTTTTAAATTTACCCTCAAGCACAAGGGACCATTTTTATCATTTTCTCGAGTGTTTGACAAAACAGCAAACAATAACTTCCGCATAATTTTTTTTCTTTAATTACAATGTTTGATTCAGAACATTAATTTGTGTGCTAATTTACCTTTGCATGACTAATACAAATAAATACATCAAGAGATTGTAATGCATGAACTATAATGTAATGACCTGTTTGGTCGTTTTAGATATTTTATCTCCTTTTCCCACAAATTATCCTTTCCGTAGTTTCATTTCGGAGTTTATGACTTGCGGGGATGGGTGGCGTGGTTCCCGAGGCAACCGGGAGGGCTTTGGTTGGTTGGGTTTAGAGATTTTTAAGTAGAAGAAGTGAAAAGAGTTGACCAAAGTCAACATCGGGGGTATTTTTGTCATTTTCAAAGTTTCATCAATTTCTTGAGGTCCGGAACGCCATTTATGGCTTAGTTGAGCTTTGGGTTCGGGTCTCGAGGCATTTCGGTGTGATTTGGGTCATTAGTTGAATTTATGAGTTTTGGGTATTTTGGAATTGACCAAGGTCAATCCGGGGTCAAGGTGACCTCTTTTGGGAATTCCGAGTGCGCGAACGAGTTCGTAGCGCATTTTATGATAGAAATGCATATTTGGTTTGTGTCCGGGGGGTTCCGAATGAGTTTCGGGTGTTGGATCGGAAGTTTTGAGGATTTTGATTTTCTGATTCTGGTGCACCGCCCCTGTGAGTAGGTCCGCAGGTGCGAGACCTTGCAAGGTCGGCTTGGGCCGCACCTCCGTTGGTGGGTGCGTAGGGGCGAAGTTACACCTGCGCATTTCGGGGTCATTTAATGGATTCCGCATACCTGCGGGCTTGGGGCTTTAATTGGGGGCTCACACCTGCGACCTCTTTTCGCAAAAAACGACCTCTCAAGTGGGGGAAATGGGCAACACCCGCGAATCGCTGATACAAAACCCTTTTAATTCTCTTTTTTCCCCAATTCGAACCTCATTTACTCCAAACCAATTTTGAGACCTAGCGAGCTTGGTAATAGGCAAATTCAAGAGGGTTTGTCAAGACGCTTCCTTGGGGTAAGTTCTTAATCACCTTTCGAGTATTATTTAATGTTCCTTTCCTTTATTTACCCATTCCATTCATGATTCTAGATGGTTAGATTAGGGGTTTTTCATGAACTAGGGGTTTAGTTTTAATTTATATAATTGGAGGTTCATTTGGGCATAGAATTCCATGATTCTTAAGATTATGATTATCTAAACTTGAATCCATGATTTCATCCTTTAAATTCCTTCCCAATCCATGATTCTAAATAGGGAATAAGGGGTTTTCCATAGATTTAGGTTTTTGACTAAATAATGGAATTGAAGACTAATTTATGGTTAGATTCTCATGAAACTAGGCTATGGACTATCTAGACTATGAGTATCATGATTTTAAATTCAATTTTTAGTTTTGCCCTTGGCTCGGGTTTGAATATTTTGGGTCCATTTGGGGGTTCCGCACTCAAGTATAGCAATATAGGTGTTGTTGGGTTCGTATGACCGTGTAGAATATCAATTTGACCCTTGAACTCGGGTTGCGCGTCGCAACATGTATTTATATATATATTTTATGGATCGGGTTGCACGCCGCAACATGGTATATGGACCTCGTGAGTCCTCCATGGGTCACAGCTAGATGGAATGACCACTAATAGCCTATATGAGTTTGGTAATTGGAATGATAACAAAGGACAAGTCTGGTAACAACAATTGTGGTAATTCCAAATTCACAGGGTATATTTAGATTAGGGAAAAGGATAAAAAATAACCCTCTACTTTTGAAAAAGGACTAAAAATATCCTTCGAACTTATTTTGGGTAAAAAATACCCCTCTCATCCTTAAAGTTTTCAAATATACCCCTGCCTTGACGGAACTTATCCCCCAAAATAACTTGAAATTATTTTTTTAACCTGTTCCATCATTTAAACCCGACCCAACTCAATAATAACTCATAAGATCCCCTTATTCCCCTAATTCCCTCAAACTTCAAACCTACGTATTGGGGGAATAAGAGGATCTTATGAGTTTTTATTTAGTTGGGTCGAGTTTAAAAAATGATTTCAGGTTATTTTGGGGGATAATTTCAGTCAAGACAGGGGTATATTTGAATACTTTAAGGATGGGAGGGGGTATTTTTGACCCAAAATAAGTTCGGAGGATATTTTTAGCCTTTTTTTCAAAGTAGAGGAGTATTTTTGACCCTTTTCCCTTTAGATTATACAGAGAATGCAAATTACAGTAACAATAATAGATGTGGCATATTTCATGTGATTTGTGTCACTTTCTAAGATATTTTTGATATGATAACTACTGGTGGGGGCCTCTTGACATCCCTAGTATGCCAATATATCTCTCTTAAGTCAAAACAAATAAAGTCTCTATGGGACATCTGACATGTTAAAGTGGCCCGTAATTTCTTGATTGAGCGCCTTTTTACGTTGCATCTGCTTCAAATTTTATTGTTAACTACAATGTTCGCAATTTTCACTGTTTCTAAAGATGGAGTGTTTGACAGAAAATGACAAAAATGGTCTCTTACGTTTGAGAGTAGGTTCAAAATAGTCATTTAAGTACGTACTAAACAATTTTGGTTCTTTTTAGTCTCCATTATATTTTTACCAAACTGATAGATTTAAAGGGAACAAAGAAAAAACATTGGTGGTAACTCACATTTAGAGATAAAATTATTGCAATTTCTACTATTTTTAATTTATTTTACAGTTTGGTGTATCTTTTTATTGTAGGTTGTGCGTCCACCAAACACAATATGGAGAGACCTGGTTGTGTACCAGTTCCCTTATGCAGTGCAGTAAGTAAAGAAGACACAATTTTACCGTAGAAAACTCCTTGCTCAAGGGATTAAAAATCACGACCTACTCCAGTAGGATTTCAACTCCACTAACTGAGCAAACTCAGGTTACAACTCTATTGCAAGCTAGAAGTTAACTCCCATAACCCCTCACCCTTACAATAATGCTTATGCAACCCTCACACTTGACTACCCCGAGCCAAGCGCACTAATACACCTATAGTAACTCTAGCCTAGTGTACCACTCAAAGTTCTTGTGAAGACACTCTTCCAACAAGCAACCTTCGAGAATTCAACTAATACACCTAGACTAACTCTAGCCTAGCGTACCACTCAAAGGCACCCTATGAGAATTTTGATCTACCTACAGACAACTTCTTTTAAAGAGAAAAGTAGGTTTACAATTTAAGCACAAACGAACAAAGATTTACAACAACCTAAAGAACATAGACTAAACTCATATCAGGATCTATTTCTTTAGCTTGAAAGTAATTTTGTCCTTGCGATCACTTGAATTCTTGCGGCAAAAGCTTTTGTACAAGTTAGATTAGGTTTTTCAAGTGATGCACAATATGTTGCAACATGTAGTATATATAGTGGGAAGCATGTGGGATGGATAGAGACCACTCATTCAATAGTGTGACCTAAATCATGGGCACGACTCAACTCTTGTACTTGTGTGCAGTGAGTAGCTCAGCTTTACAGTTGTCTCTGCTGACGGTGCATGGTACACAGAGAGCATATTACAGACCAGGTCTCTATCTGGTTCTGAATCAGTTTGACAATCATCAAAACAAAAAGCACTTGGTTTATCAAATTTTCCCTTTTTGATGATGACAAACTTATAGACGATGTTTCCCCTGAGAACCAACTTCCGACTTGTTCCCCCTGCGAAGCAGACCATCATTTTCAAGTCACCTGCAACATGTTAGTAAAAACAAGAAAATTTCCTACTGGAAGTCCAGGTCGCCACATTATCAGTATATATCAATCTTTCAGTTTTTTTTACCCCCTCCCCCTCCAGCATCTCTTCCCCCTTTGTTCAGTATGAGCTTCACCTATTCATCATCTACTCATCATTCTTCCCCCTTTTGGAATTATCAAAAAGCATTGAAAGCTAGTAAGAAGTTCAGCCATATTAACTCAGACCCAGAGGGGCAATGAATACTAGCAGAATGAGAGGGAAATAAGCAAGCAATAAAGCACAAGACAATGCAATTTGCCCAAATAGAAATTAGAAAACAAGAGAATAATCTGGTCAGTACTAAAAAATATAGATTCATACTACAAATGTACCAACAGTTATATCAGGCAAAAAAAAAAAAAAAGGCAGAATCTAAGCAGAGGAGGAAATGAGACAGGGGCTAAGAAGGATTCTTGACACTGTTTAGGGCTTGAATGAGTTTGTCAACTCTGTCATTATGAGCTTGTTGTTCCTTTAGCATTTGGTCCCGAAATTCATTCACTTTGACCTTTAGTTGGTCCCTCTCAGCTCGCAGTTTGTCCATTTCAGTTGCTTCTTCAGTACTAGAACTTGAGGCCTCTGTTCGTTCGGCTATTACACTTTTAAAAGTGCATTTTCTACTTTGAGCTACTGAATCTCTGCATTGGTTTCCTCCTGAACTTCAATCAAGATTGAGATTGTGGAGGGGTTGGCACTACCCGCTGCTTTGGGTATGAGTCCACAGTATTCCAAAGTGGCTAGTGAGACCAGATGCTCTTTTTTCCCTAGAGAGGCGGTGCCAGTGTTCACTTGAAAGTGTATAAGAACCTTTGTGAGAAAGAAGCCATAAGGGGGGGGGGGGGAGGGGGGGGACCAGTTTTCCCTTGCACAGTTTTTGTCACTTTTATCATCCGCTCAATCACGATAGCTAACAGGTTAGCTGGTTCAAAAGATATTAGAGCTTTCATGAGGACCAGGTCTACGACAGTAACGCTAGAGCTTTCCGTAGCTCTTGGCAAAAGTGCTTTGCTGATGAATTCAAAGACCAGTTGGTGCTAAGGTTTTGGCTTGTGCTTGTAGAGACTTGCCTTTGTAGCCTTGCTATATTTACGATGACCTTTTTGAAATCAATAAAGCCCTTTCTTATTACAGCTCTCAACCCATCTATCTTCACTTCCAAGATTTGTGCAAGTATTGACTCAGTGGCTCCTTTCCATTTACTGTCAAGGCCAAAGAATCATCATCGATCTTGACCAAGCTGCTGTACAGTTAAGTAACTTCAGCTTCATACACGCTGGGTGTTGGTGGAGGAGATGAGTCCATCCTTGAAATTCCACCATCTCCATTAACTTTTTCATCCTAGATACCTCCCGTAGTCTTACATCGAGAATTCTCCCAAAAAGAACCTTCTGTTGCTGCAGATTGTCTTTTGGAAGAACCGGGTTCCTCATTTAACACCACTTTTCTTTTCTTTTGAGAAGAAAGTTGAATATCCTGATCTCTTTCTTCCCTCTCCATCCAACTTTTATTTTTAACTTGTTCACTCTTGTCTCCTTCATATTTGAGATTTTGAGTGCTTTCTATTTCTCCAACCATCATGTTTTTAGAATTCCTTCTTCTTCCTTTTCCTCTTCATCAATTTTCCTTTCATCGATATGACCACCCTTTTTCTTTCCCACTATTTTTCTTTTCTTGCTCTCAGTTCGATTGCATTGCTCACTTTGACTGGAGATGGCTGACAGCAATGCGAATTTCCTTGTTATGCACTTTTGAGTTTTAGAGGGACTATGTGTAAGAGATTTGGGGTATGATTCATTCGAATTTTGGTCAGAGGAAGATAAACGGTTTGACTCTGAAGAGTTGGAGTCCATTTTCATTTAAAGACACAAAGTAACACCTGGTGACAAGAGATAATGCAAGGAGATTTCGACAGGGTTGTGTGAGGAATAAGCTTAGAGAGATGCACGAATGATCTGAGGATTTCTAATGGAAGGAGAGAGGCACAAAAGGAAGCATTTAAGCTGGCCTATATGACATTTTGGAGAAGGTGCAATAAGAGGGAACGAGTCGGTTCATGAGAAAGGAAATGGTTTGTGGGAGACGTTACTTTGAGAATTTCTTTTGGTGAAAGGTGTATGAATTCAATCGACACATTTTGTAGTTTAACCACATATATGAGTACTGAAAGGGTCACTAACCTGGGTCACAGGGACTAGATCCCTGAACAAAATTCTTGAGACAAAAGACAACTTTGAAGTGTGCGACATTGCTTGTGCTTACTCTCTCTTGGTTCTGTCATGCACGCATACCTGTAATGGTATAAGAGTGAGTTAGACATAGTCGAAAAACACTTATCAGCCCAATACCTTTCTTATTGTCATGATTTTTCAAGAAATTTGAGAGACCCGGTTCTTGATTTTGGCACCACTTGACTCAGGAAGAGAGTTTCCCCCTTTGTTACCAACTGCTTACATCCTCCAGTGAAGGCTTTAAGGGAAGAGATACATTAGTTTGAAATGAGAGCTTGTCACCCCCAACCAACTATATTATCACCATCCTTTCACTCTTTCCCTCCAATGGATGATATCACTGATTGGTTTTAGGAACTCAGCTAAGTTTGGGTCCTTCACTTTTGAAAAAAGGATGAATCAAGTTCCTTTTGGCCCATGTAGGTAGCACCTCCCTTTTCCTGATCCTTTCTTTTGAGGACCTGCTTATTCCATTTTAGCTTTACTTACCACAAAATTCTTATTTCTCTGAATAGACTTGATCCTTGCTTTGCATGCGTCTTTATAGTGACTTGCTTGCACACAGTGCGTGCACAACCAATTTTCAGTTGAGAAGACAAACTTGCTGTATGGGTTGTAGGATGTTTCTTCTTTCTCAAAACCAAGTCCTTCTTTACCACTTCCCTTACATTTGTATATGGTTGTGATCACATCAGAGGACTAGGTCCATTTGAGAACCTTGTCAAGATCAAGCTTGGTCCTTTCCAAGTCATCCTTCAACAGCCTATTGATACGCTCAAATTACACTTTTTAATAGCATAAAGCGGACGATGTCAAATATAGTAACCCAACAAGGTTGGGGTCGAATCCCACAGAGAATATGGTGTGAAAAGTTTACTAAATAAGTATTATACTAATCTTGCGGTCCTGGTGTATTCCAGAAAAAAAGGGTTTTATGAGAGTTTTGGTTTGTGGACTAATTTAAAGTGACTAGTAATTTAAAATTGTAAATATATGGGTAAAAAGAACCAAGGTTGTGTCCCCGTCAGATAAAGTGTATGATCATGAGTCTTGATATGCTTCTAATGGATCGTTTGTATGGATGCACTTAATCTCTATGTGAATCTAGACTATTTCCCAATAAGAAAAGATTATTTCTTTCTATGCTTTTTCCAAAGATAAGAAAGTATGCATGAAGAACGGTTAATTATGCCAAGTAAACTCCTCTTATTCCTAAGTGAATTCATTAAACAAGGTTTAAAGCCTTGAGTTCTTGTTATTTGTTCTTACCAAAACCTAGTTATTTTCCAAATAAACCAAAGTTTATGGCGTTAGATAATGTTTGCAACCACTAACTATATGATGAAAACGAAGAACAAATAAACTCTAACAGTCCATTATGCGTATATCATTCACAATCCCCAATCACAAAACACCCATCCTTGGGTTCACAACCTTAGTAAAGGAATTTAGCTACTCATAGACGAAGAAGAAGAACAATAATAAATAATTGAAATCAAAATGCTTATGAATGATTGATTGGAATTGAAGAGAAGATAATTGCAATTGTTTGTAATCCCAAAAAGACTTCAAAAACTATGAGTATTCAATGCTAAGGAAGTAAACTGAAATCTGGTGAATTGTAGCCTACAAGAAACCTACATCAGGTATTTATAAGAGGCTAAGTCGTGAAAAACACGTTGACAAATTTTTCCCTGACGGATCAATATACTGACCATAAATATTATACGGTTCGTAAAATCTGCAAACACTGTCCGTAAAATCTGTAAGTCCTGTCCGTAAAATCTCCTTCTGCCGCCCAGATCTACACTCCTTTTTTAGGGCCGTAAATATTTTACGGTCCGTACATTCTTCTTTTAGTTGAGATTTTGCTGTAATTGATCTACGGTGGGATTTACGGACTGTAAATAATGCACCGTCCGTACTTTCTGCCGTGAATTCCTTCTTCAGGTCGGAGACCTCTCTGTCATTGATCCACGGTTGAATTGATGGACCGTAAATATTATACGGTCCGTCTTTTGCTCCGTAAAATCCAAGCTTTAGTTATTTTTCTTTCTTGAACAACTTTTTAAGCCATTTTCATGACTTGCGCCCAAAACATGTTAAATACCTGCAACATAGCACAAACACATCAAAAGACCCAAACTTGCTTGAAAAACAAGTAAAACTGCGTGAATTTCGCAACACATCAACACCCCTAACTTAAAGTCTTTGATTGTCCTCAAGAAAGTCACACAACATAAATGACTCAACTAACATAGATACAAATAGAATAACAATGTCTACAACGGTTTTGACTAAGAACTACCAGCTTGCATGATTTTCCTTGACTAACCCTCTCAATTTGAAACAATTCAACTCAGATGTATGATTCAAAGCACGTCATGACTAACAATGAAGCTTCCATAAATGACAAGAAGTTATTGGAACTACTAATGCACGCTTAAACGCTACTTCTTGGGTAAGTATTCAATGTTGTTCAACCTTAATGCCCTCTCACAGACCAAAGAATGTCCCACACACATATATACAAAGAATTTGGGACAAAGACGAAAGAGAGAAGAAACACTCACAAAGACGTTCACACACTACAAATGCACATACCATATGCTTTCCCTTAATTTTAATGCTTTAACTTCGGACAGTTCAGCCGTGATCACACTAGGACTTGTTCTCGGCTTGTAATATAGGCTTAGGGATAGGTAGGATGCTCATTTAGGAATTAGTGACTCACTCTTCTTGAACACTGCATTTTTTTCTTTTACATTGATTCGCCTCTCAATTTTTCTCCCTTTGTTTTCACTTGTTTGACCTCGATGTGGGTTGCTTATTAATTAAACTACTTTCTTTTTATGCTGCACTTTTTCTGATTTCAATTTTTTTTTACACTATTATATCGCTTTTTTTTTCTTTCTAACACCCACATCGAATCATAACTGGATAACAAATGCCACCCCCAACTTAGGTTTTTAGCCTCTTCTTCACACTTCCGTCACCCCAACTTAGGTATTTCGCCTCATTTTTTCTAATAGTGTCAAGGAGGGAACGGGTGCAAAGATGGATTCACTTAAAAATGGGTACGGGTTTGTTACTGGCTAGTCAAGAAAAAGATTAAAGGCTCAATAGAGGAAACTAGGGATTATTTACATCACAGGGTAAGGCTTATAAGGCAATAGTGACTGAATTCCAAGGAAAACCTATGATCACTTCACAACCAAACTATCTTGAGCATTCAAGCATGAAAAACCAGGCAAGTTCTAGATTGCAAAAGTAGAGTATGAACACAACTAAGACACTCACACACGCAATGGCGTAAGGATCACTCCAAGTAACATTCGACACACACAATACCTCAATATACCAACTGTCATACACAGAAGCATGCATGTCAATACACAACTTATTTAGAGTATTTACATCAAAAAATTCGGAGAAGGGTCATAATTTCACAAGAGTAATTCAGAATCAATATGCATAGCTTTAAGTTCATTAACCACTACCATCTAAGTCATAGCTATTCTATCTTATTTACACAACCTAAACATGCCAGTTTCAACAGAATTAAAACCCATCAGGAAAAGAACTTTGGCAAAGAAAAGTCAAGGGGGTTCCTAAACACTTATTTGCATTACAATAACATCAAGTAGTCCCACACCCAACTAAAAATTTATGCGCTGCCCTCAGTGCATCAATGTAAGCATATGAAAAACAAGGGTTAGGACTACCTGAGGCGCACTAGGCGCGACGCTCATCCTACTATGCACCCACCGCATTAGTATCGGCGGGTGTTGGATAAATAGTACTGCTAGGAGGCTCGGACTGACTGTGTGGGAGTAGGTCCTCTGCTAGGGCAGTAGTCACGGCCTCCTCTGGTACCACGATGCTGGGCACCGTCTATTCAACAAGGAGGTCTATGCTGCTCGATGCCCCCGTGAAGTGGTAGTCAATAAAGGACTGTCGTGTGGCTTTCTTCAGCTGGCGCTCCTCTAACTCAATTGGGTCTATCCCCTCACTATCATCCTCAGATCTTGGCCTCTTGACTCTATCTTGGGCTGAGGGCTCCTCTCTCGACAGTCGCACCATTGGCACCAAAGAAGCCAAATCAATCGGCATTCTTTGGTTAAGGGGGATCTGCAAACACTCCCCCCTCCTTCACCTAAAGTACATGGGCCTCATCCTTCAATTGTGTAATATCCTTCTTCACTGTTTTCATCTCGGCTGCTGATGACACCTTTTCTAACTCACGGACTCTTCTCTCAATACTCAATCCTGGAGTGAATTTAACAGTGTGATTGGGTGAGGGACTCCTGTAGCGGCTCTATCTCCTTCCAGAGTGCCTGCGCTATAACCCCTTCCCACTCCTCTAATAAGCTAGCTATCTGTCGATCAGCTCTGTCTGCCTTTACATAGGAGTCATGGAAGTTTTGCCTGTTGAATGGAATCATGACACCCCCAGAAAGTGTTGTAGATGTGGGGGTGACTCTAAGAGCGAGTGGGGCGTATGGTGATAGGCTCGGTGGTGGTCTCGGGGTCGCTAAAAAGTTGGGACTCGAAGGACCTGGGACCGCTGTGGGAGCTGGTGCTGTCATGGTGGCAGTCTCAAAACCCTCTTGGGTCTCCTCTAATATAGTGCCCTCTTCCTCATTCTGGTCGAATCATAGTGCACAAGTTCTGGTGCCGCCACACTACCTCGGGCTGTCAACAATGCAACCTTAACATCCTTATCCTTGTTCTTGGTTAAGCTATAGACATGCTTCGCCTCAAATCTCGAGGTGGGTCCCGAAAGAGGGGAACTTCGAAACTCGCCTTCAAACAAAGACCAAGTGTCAGTACGAAAACAAACAAAAGCCTGTGCTAGGTCACCCGTGTACGAATCTCATCTGTTATCAATTTACCTATGTCAACTGCATACCGGGACATGATGGAAGCCACTAGGATTGCCCGGTCAATAGTAAGCTGATTATCTGCCTGAGTTGGGAAGATTTTGTTTAGTAGGACGCTCCACCAGAATTTGGCTTCAACTGAGAGATCTTTCTTTTTAATCTGCACACTAGAGTTGGTACGCCAGGTGGGGTTCTCTCTTGCAATCATTGAAGCTACCTAAAACACTTGAACCTGGGGCTCTGATACCAAGCTTTGTCACACCCCAAACCTGGGCCTGGACGTAACACGACACCTTGTGCCTGACTGCATGTGACCGAGCGAACCAACTGGCTGGCTGAATCAACATGTGATACCAAAACATAACTGACTTGTAAAATAAAACTAACACATGCTGATTAACTGAAAGTCTGATTGAAATATCATAATGCGAAATACTTAGACAATCTGACAATATCTGAAAGTAGTCAACATGGCTAAACCAAAACAACTGAACAACTGAGTATAACTGCCAACAAGGCTAACATAACAAATATCTGACTATCTGGACTGTGTCTATGAAGCCTCTAAGAATACTGAATAATAGAGTTGTCTAAAAACTAAAATAACTGGAGAGCTGACAATGCCCCGAAGGAATCTGGGGATCACCAATAGCTGATACGTGCACTCCTAAATAGCTGAGTCGTCAACCTGTATGCCGTTGCGATGCAGGCCCCCAAGCAATAAAAAGGGACATCAGCACATTTGAATTGTACTGGTATATAAAGCAACTGAAGCAATAAAGTACTAGAACTGAAACTGAAAATGATAACAGTAACTGTAATAACAAGGAAGTAGAGATATGAATACTCCCTGCTCTGTATCTGAATCATCTGTATTATTTGTGTTTGTATATATGGGGCCTCGGCCCAATAATAAATGCACGTTATGATTTTGGCCTAGTAGTGCGTCAGTCAATAGCCTCGACCATGTATACGTATACATAAGACTGTACTGTGCCCTTGGGCAAAATCACATATGTTTAATTATGGTAAATTAATAATAAAGACTGAGACCACAATAATAATGAGCAAAGCTGAATTGAAATAGACATGTTGGACTGAATTGGAACCACTGACTGTTTCTGAGCATACTGAATTTCTAGATCGAGACTCGGCGTGGTAACAATACATAAGTCTATAAAGATTACATCCGAGTTCATGATATTCAAATTGACAACCATGAATGAATTCTCAGAATCGCAACCCTAGAAGATAGCAGTTCTACAACATATCATGAAACTAGGGATAAACTGTATATTGAGTCAAATTACTAACAAGTATGAAGAATGAGGCGTAGCGAGAATCATGAACATTCCCTAACGTAGATAGTTAGCCTCACATACCTTAATTCCAACCTTTGAGCGTAATACAACGTTCATCAACCCTTTTAAATTTGATCTATATCAATACAAGTCAAAGGGATTCTATATTAGCAATAATATACATGCTTTGGTCATCTAGGCATTTCATCAAATACTTGGTGAGCATAAAGCTCCACAATCTCCATTAATGGTGTTTCTTCACCAATTCTCATTCTATTACTTCTAGGTGATTCTACAATCTCAATTAGGTGTAATTAACATCATTCTCCATCACCCATATGATTATAACAATCTCAAGTCAACAATCCAAAACCCTACTATAGTTCGTGTAATTCTCTTTACTAAACCCATTACTATTCTCCTAAGAACTCATCAATTCACTATTATGAATGATTAGAGTGTAGAAGCATTACCTTTTTGACGTTCAATCCTCTTGAATTCGAGTTCTAGGGTTTTCACACCCAACAATAATGTTCCACTCACAACTCTATCGATTAGAAGGGTTTACTCAAGTTAGAAAGAGATTAGGGACTTGAATTCAACCTAGAATCATGATAAAACTTAACTTGGAGGGTTCTTGAGGCTTTGAACTTGTTCCCTCTGACTTTAGGGTGATTTTTCGTGACTAGGGGTGTTAGGGAAATAAACCCCAAGCTTAAATATAACTTAAAACGCGAAATCCCGACTTTTGACCCGAAACCCGACCTTATACGCGATGGTCCCGCGATGCACATGCAACGTATGACCCCCTGCAGGTCAGTATTTAGAGAGGGTGTTTTTGTGCGTTTGGTCCGCGATGGGGGGCCATCGAACGAGCCCTCACAAGCGACCTGTGTCGGTTCTGAACAGCGTTCGGTAAAATAAGTATAACTTCTTGTACATAGTTCTGTTCAGGATCCATAATATACCGTTGGAAATATATTTCAAAGGGATACAACTTTCATGTCTTAAGTTTCCTCAAAATCTCAACGGATTGTCACGAAAGTTGACTGGAAGGCAGACGTATAGAAAACTTAGCCGATTCTATAGAATTTTAAGCGCCTTACTATTAGCCATATTGAGACGATCATATCTCCTTGATCCGATCTCTGATTGGCCCGGTCCTTATATCGTTAGAAAGGTATTTCTACGTACTACAACTTTCATTAAGGATACTTTCCCAAGTTCCCAACTAATCAAGGAGTTATGGCTGCCCGAAGTAGGCCTATCAACTATTTTCGAAAAACGTTCAAACCTTCAGTTTTTTCACTAAAACTCTAATGATATGAGTCTAACCTTAGTTCTAAGATACGGTGTATAACAGGTGTAACTGTGTGGGTTGTTATCGTACCTAGTGATTGAGATGGAAAATGCATAGTAGGTCCTTCGGGCATGGTTGTAGTACCAAATCCATTGGTTTGGTATTATTGCTGTTTATGTGGGCCATGAGAGCCATAATTGATAAATATTTGAAATTATTTGATATTGTTTACCTCATCACTCCATGATTTATACGAAAGGTGAAAGAATGATCCATTTTGGTGCTTGAGTGGAAGTATTTGATATGTCCATGATATACTTATACTGATCCATCTTTACATTTATGATACTTGATATTGTTGCACACATGCATTCATTCTTACATACTGATGGAGAAGTGATGAAAGAGGTAATATTGAGGTTTGCACTTCGTTATGATACTTGGGCTCGGGTTGCGCGTCGCAACATGTATATATATATATATATATATATATATATATATATATATAATATGGATCGGGTTGCACGCGACGGGGGTATATGGACCTCACGAGTCCTCCATGGGACACGACTAGATGGAATGACCACTAAAGTGTGTGTACCAGGTATGATATTGGCCATTGAATTGCATTCATACCTTCATACAATCATCAATCTATAACTGTCTCATGTGTTATGTGCTTACATGTCTCGTTGGGATGTTTTACTTTTGGGCATAGTTGTGAAGTTAAGTTGAATTGTTGTGACGAGTGTTTAGCTTCAATATTTATATCCTGTATATAGGTTTTCCCTTCGTTGTCGGCTTATAATGCCTACGAGTTCTAGTGATTGTACTCATACTACACTTGCTGCATCTTTTTGGGTGCAGATACCGATTTGTGTTCTAGTTTTGGGCCTCGCATTTGATCCTGAGGCATTTTCGTCAAAGTTTCAGGGTGAGCCATCAGATTCTATCAGCAACCGTGGATCTCCCTTTATCTCATTCCTGTCTTTTACTTTCTTTTTAAAATAGTTGTTATTTTTCAGTATTCAAGACTTGTAATAAATATTTAGATGCTCTTGCACGAGTTTAGACTAGGTTTTGGGGTTTGTAATACTTAAGTACCTTCCACACTTAATTTATATTTTAAAAATTGTTATGAAATACCTTTTTGTGTCAACTTTCACATTTCTTTCTCTCAAAAGGATTGATGAATTGGGGATGGTTCGCCTATCAGAGGATAGCACAGGTGCCATCATGATCCGTGAAAGGGATCGTGACATATAGAGGGCTAATTATTTGAAGATCAATGTAGTGAATACATAGTGTTTTTCAAATAATAATTATTGCATGATATGGATTACTAAAAGAAGAACAATTAGTATAGATTAATAAACCAGATAAAATGTAATGTATACAAAAATTAAATACTACAAAGTTAAAGTAAATAGATAGAATACATATGTCTCTATACATAAAAGAGAAATTAGACTAACAAACACAACCTCTCCTACTCACCTGAACCCTACCTATGCCCAAGGCTACTACACCTGACCTTTCCCTTTATCTTTGAATACAGTCGGAACCGCTGGGCGAGTTACAATCTAGAATGGACAAGGACGATATCCCTGCCAACAACATATTCGGAATGTACAGTTTAGACTCTTCTTCTCTTCCCTCAGCAGGGGCGGACCCACGTGGAAGGGCGGGGGTGCATGTGCACCCGTTAACTTCGGAAACATTATGTATATATAGGCATATATACCTGAAGAAGGGTCATATATTTCATTGGGAGTGCATAAGTAGTGAGTTTCGAACTGGGAACCTCAATCTTTAAAGTGAGATTTAGGACAATCAAGTCACAGCAAGCTACGTTAATTTTTCTTATTCAATCTATATTTATCCTTACATTTGGTTTTATGCGTGTTTAACAGCATTTCCCGATGAAGTAGCATCGATGTCGCGTGACACCGCTTCGACTAACATGCATCCATCTTTGATGGGGACCTTCCCGTATTCAAATCCTGCGTCCGCCTCTACCCTCAGGACAATGTCTGCCTCGACGATGAGATAATATAGTCAATGAAAGACAAACTCAGGCTGTATGTTCAATGGAGGAACTCCGTTATTATTGAAGTCTTTGGAAAAAAGGTGGCCCGCTAATTCCTTAGAACTAAACAACAAAAATTATGGATACTGTACGAGAAACTTGTTCTAATTGACTTGGGGGAGATTTTTTTCGTTGTTAATTTCGAACTGGAGGAAAACATATTGAAAGCTTTACATGAAGGCCCTTGATTCATAGCTGGACACTTCCTCACTGTTAGGAAATAGGAGCCAAATTTCACTTCGACTGAAGCGAGCACTTCATTCGCTACCATTTAGATCAGGCTACCTTATTTGCCAACAAAATTTCATGATAAAACAATCCTAGAATGAGCGGGCTAATAAAATTGGGAAGCTGCTAATAATGGATATGTGGATATCCACTGTACTTAGAGGGCGTTATGCTCGTATTTGCATCCAAGTATCTCTATAATCACCAGTTAAAATGATGATTACCATAGGAATATATAAGCAAACTATTTTGTAAGAAGGTGAAGGGCTTCTATGAAAGGGTTGTAGTAGATTAGGACATAGATTAGAGAAGTTTGAGAACCCTAAAACAACCCAAAAACTCCCTGACTAGAAACCCAAGTCTCGGAAACAGGACAACCTAAAGAGAGGGAATGGAAAACAGTCATGCATCATGCCAAGAAGAAAGGGAAACCAAACCATATTCGGAAACAAAGCAAGGATAGAAGCAACAAGTGATGCTGGAAATCCCCAACAACAAGTAAAAGCCTTCGATGCAGCCATAAGTAAGTTTCGAAATCCCCAGGTCTTTACTTACCATTCTAATCAGGGTAAATTCAGATGGAGTAGGTTAAGCCAAGGTTTACGGGAGACTCAAAAATGGAAAAACATGGGCTAGAAAATGGCCCCTAGCATGGTAAACAATGTTAGCTCCCATGCTAAAGTGACACATGTTTTATTCAGCTTTGGGAACAGGTGCAGTAGGCCACTACCTCGGGCACCAAACTGGTTGAGAGAGATGCTTTGGATATATACATAACCCTAACCTTGCAGATATGCCTATAACATGTAAAATGAAAAGTCGAGACAGTTACCAAAAAAAAAGATCCAAGTGGAGCCCAAAAAAGTCCAACCATTAGTTGACATCACCAACCCTGGGTGTGTTTACCACCTACCACTCACCACTCTCACAACAAACCCCGATCAAATCTCCTCACAACTTAAAAAAACACTTAAAACAGTCTATTCCTCTAAAAAAAACACTTAAAGCAGTCTATTCCTCACTATCTCTTCTTTTGTGAGTGCATTGCCAATCACTGCAAGAAATCTACGTTATTGTGGCAACAAAAGTCGCTACAGAAGGCCCAAAAGTCGCCACTAAATACCTTTTGTGGCGACTATTACAACGTTGGTAGTACTTCCATAACTAAAGGTTATTGTGACAACACTGGGAGTCGCCACAATAAGCATGCATTTGTAGCTACATTTATCGCCACAAAAGGCAAACAAGCATAATAGAAAAAACATTTACAACACAGATATTGGCTTAGTCGCCATTGAAATGAAACTTTTAGTGACATTTGTCGCCGCAAAAACTACTATAACATTTGTGGCAACATTTATCCTGCTGCTGAATAACAACCTTTAGCTACGACAAAAATGACAACAAAAATAATTAAATCATTCGATACAAATACTATTGACAACCAAATTTTCTAAAATTAATATATAGCTATTAAAAACATCCAATAACATTTAACAAACTACAAAAGCATTCTCAAGCCGAACATTATAAATACTTTCTTTACTTGAAAGTCAACTGCATATATACTAAGTACATAGTACTTCAGTTTTGTATGCATATACATATGCTCAATTAAGCATAAACTTCCATTATATGCATACCACATATGATCAAAAACTTTCATTGCACGACTTCAGGCTTCTCTTTGGTCCGCCCCATTGTTTAAGAACCTTGTCCCTGTTATTAAAAAAAAAAAAAAATCACTTTGAAAATTCTCATAATCCAATGCTAATAATAAAAGGGGTGACATAGAGCACATAAGACTATAAAAATCAATGACATAATAGTTTCAACACTTTATGAAGAAAAAGATTTATACTAATCTACTCTACCTGACTCAAGCCACCCCTAGTAGTTCTGATCCGTTTCTTTTACACCAACAATCATATTTGAACACGATAAAACTAATACTACTTGCTAGCAACCATTAATCATAGTACCAATTACACAAGCTTTTAACACCACTTACAACTACTAATTCAACTAATATATGCAAAGTCCATACATCATATAAATAGAGCTACATTTCTAGCTGCATATCAGAACTTCAGCACTACAATATTTTTAGCTAGCCATCATTAATCATAGATGTAACATTTCAACATTTTTAGCTTACACCCAAAGCATGGAAGAAGGTTTCCACTGATACCACAAGATCTAATTTTTAGCTTACACTCAATTTTAAACTTCAAATCACAGATCTAATTATTAAAATGGTCTAACTTCTAAATACAAGACAGAAGTAGCTATTTGCATAAATGATAGATGAAGAAATAGATTAGTATTTAGGTCATCACACACAACATGTAGAGGAGGAAAGATTGATAGCTATCAAGAAAATTGAACACTGACTTCCCTGAACTATCCAAAGATGGAGTTAGATTTACAATCCAACAGTACTACATATAGCTATATCATCCTCTACATATTTTTAGAATTGATGGAACCTATAAATAATTATTACTAATAATTCAAAATGCTTTACATCAGAAGATAAAGGAAAAACTTCCTGGAAAACTTAAGAGTGAGTCATTTAAAGAAGCTGAACTCAAGTTGAAGGATAAGATTTGCTTTAATATGGACATTTTAAACCTAAACACCCAAAAAAAGTAAAATGAAATTATACGGGTGTGAATTTCAAAGCTACTTCTATTTACATGCTATTTTTTACTGTTTCATTGTGCTGTGAATTTCAAACCTGTGACGAAAAAAATGAGTTCCAAACATCAGGGGAAGAAGAAAGAAGAAGAACATGTTAGAGGTTGTTCTCTTGATAGACATGAATTGTGACTGCAAGAATTGTTTCAAAAATTGCCAAATGCACTCAAAAATTGGATGGTATCCCTCAAAAAAGGAAGTAGTGACACCGAGCTCACACATTAATTTCTTGTGATTCAGCTCCTATCATTCATGCTCTGAAAATTTCACTAAAACACCAATCACATTAAGATACCATAGCTGAGCAAATCAATCTTTTTAGCCATGAGATTACAATTCAAAGTTGTTGATTCATAAAAATACTCCTCAATAGAGCACTGCACCAAAATATCAACAACAGAATACAAATAAAATAGCAACAGAATTTTAGTAAAATCTAAATTCAAAACCACACCAGAATATAAGCATAAATGCAAATACGAAGTTTATCATAAAATACACACTTTTGCACGCCAAAATCATAAAGCAGGCCTGTATTTTCAAACTTGCACCAGAATATTAATTCATATTTATCTCAGAAATTTTATCAACAAGATTTAGAAGAACAAGCCAACAACTTATATGGAGCAAGTCACAAAATAATTGTCAAAAGTAGGAAAGAAGAATTTTCAAGTAAAGTAGAAGACTTGTTAAGAATTTTCAAAAAGATATTCTATGAAAAAAATAAATCACCGAATGTAGTAAAATGACTTCTGTCCCTCTTAGGTGAAAATTTCTTTCACAATAATCTCAACCTTAACTTCATATATATATACACACATACATATATGAGTCTTGCTAACATACTAAGGTACCATGTTAGCAACCTGCCCATTTTGTTTTTTCTTGAAATGTCCTGACTTTTTCTTACCAGTTCATTAAAAATGAGGACCTTTTATCATTTTAATTGAAAATCCCACAAATTCATTTCCTTCCTCTTAACTCGTTTCCCTCCCATCTTGAGCGACATCCAACAACAAGATAACACCAATCAAAAATTAAAGATTCCTTCAAATCAAGTTTGGTGTCCAACTAAAAGTTAATTAGAACTTATTCTGTGGTTAGGTAATTTTGATTCTCTTGATCCGTGGAAAAGAGAAATAAGAAGGGATCAATTTGTTGCACTATTTGATTTTTTTTTTTTTTTAATTCTAACTGTTGCCGGGAGAGAAGTTGTGGGAGTTGGTCCAATTCTCGTGGCATAATTTCCCAATTCACCTAAATGTACTACTCCTTCCATCCCAATTTAAGTGTCTTAATTTAATAGGCGCGTAATTTAAGAAATAAAGAAGAGCTTTTAAATCTTGTGGTCCTAAATTAAAGTTGTATATAATATACTAAAATGTTCTTTGAATCTTGTAGTTATAAACTTGCCATATAAGATTTTTGAATTATCAACTTACTAAAAACAGATAGAAACACTTTTTTTGAGATATACCAAAAAGGAAAGTAAAACAGTTAAATTAGGACGGAGGGAGTAACTTTTATTTTTCTGATTTGAATCTTCATTCCCTTTTTCTCCTAAATTCCATTTCATTGTCAAATTACAACTACTTTTGTTTCTGAACATCAAGATGTCGTTATACAAGTTGAAATGATGAAAAAGAGAGATAAGAAAACTTCAGCGACCAAATCGAGTTCTTGAAGTTCAAGTATGAAAGTTTCATCGTTGAGCAAGCAAAAAGAACTTGTAATTTTATGTGCATTTTTTTTTTGTGAAAAAGTGATATTTTGTGTAATTGTGTTCCATCTTTTTCTGGTGAATATTGAGAACAATTACATAAAGCTTCAACTCTTTTGATGCCATGATTGTACAGTGAAGGGAGATTTGGGTGATGCAAGAGAGAGGGAATGAATTTGGGGAATTTTGGGTTGAAATGACAAAAAGGTCCCCCATTCTAATGAGCTGCCAAAAAATAGTAAGGATATTTTAGAAAATTTGAAGTGGGAGGATGCTAATCTACTACCTTAAGGATATCAATTTTCATCAAAACACTATCTAATTTGCTAAGGGGTCATTTGGTTTGGAACAAGAATATTAGAGATTATAATCCCAAACAAAACATCGGAAAATGGAATTTAATCCGTGTCCTATATAGATATATAATACAAAGAGTTTGATTTAAAGATTATGATGATTTTAGCTAATACCAATAATCAAACATGGAATGAATGTAATACCAAATTTTATACAGGGATTAATATTCTAATCCCGATAACTAAACAAACCCTGAGATTATTATCAATTAATATAAATATTTTTTTTCTGTTAATAACTTTCCTCCAACAAACAAACACAAAAAAATATTAATTTATCTGGAAACTTATACTTTTCAAAAAAAATATAAGTCATTTTCCCAATTTTTTTTTTTAAAAAAAAAAAATAACTTCCATCTTATGAAACATAGGAGTAATAAATAAAGAGTAATCTTGCGAGATAAGAAAAGTTAGATACAAGCACTAACCTGATCATCAGATTAAACTTGATCAAACGCATTGCCTTGTTCATAAGGTAGGTCAGCACCTGGAGGTCCAAGGTTCTGGAAGATATAATCTATATTATTGAAATCGAAATACACACCATAATTTTTCCTCTCATTTGAATCACTTCCTTTAGTATCACTCGCTTGTGATGTCGCGACAATATTGGTTGGATCAGACATGTTTGGTTCACCAATATATTGCTGGAAATTAGCATTTGCTGCTTCTAATTCATTAATTGCCGCATTTCCATTGTGTGTACCAGACATTATTGCGCTACCTGAATACGTTGTTACATAGGCCACATTGAGATCTAAGTTGTAGCCATTGTGAGTATGATGATCCCCACTGTTAAGCTCCAACCCAGGCCTATTATTAATGCTCCCAATAATTGGGTCTTTTAGTCCTTGTGAATCCACCATTCCAAATAATGGTCCATGTTGTTGTAGTCCACCACCAACATTACTTTGGGTCGACAAAAATGAGTTATTGAATGGGTTTCCAATGCTAAGGTAGTGGGGTTGAACTTGAAGTTTTCGACGATGATAAGCTGCTGTTGAGTTGAACTCTCTCCTCTAGCAAAAATGTTGTTGGTATTAAGTGATGAAAATGAGAACTCTTTGGCTCTTTGGGTTTGATTTGGGTTACGGTGTTGTTGTTGTTGCATATTTGAAACATTCTTTTGAAGACGAGATGTTGTCCCAACTTTTCTAAGGCTACTTCTTTGTAGAGAATCACTTGAGGATCCTTTACTTGATGGGCGACGAATAGATTTTCGCTCTTCTGGAGCTCTCCATTTGTTATTACGACATTTCTGAGGGGTATTAGAAGAAACAAATGAAAGGAGAGTTGGACCATGGAGATACATTTATCATTTGAACTCATTGTGATTTAGGTGTATTTGAAACAACGAAAGTCATTTTTGAAAGAAAACATTTTTGGTGTTTGACAATTGGTGAATGATAAAAATCTTTTGAAATAAAATTAATTAAAGATTGATAATAAAATTATTGAATTGAATAGTCACCACAAAAAAATAGATATTAGCAATGAATAACTTTTGTAATTAAACATGCAACAAAGGTCTGTCGCTATGCCTTTCTAATGTGTGAGTGTTGTGATAAAACTTTTGAGTACTAAAGATTGATAATAATGTCTAATTATTTATTGGTGAAAGTGATATAGAATTAATTCTTATTCTGATAAACGTTTATTGATATAAATTAAAATTGAGATAGTTGTAGAAAAAATGACTTCTCTCACAAGTGTTTGATGTAAAATCTTTCCAAGCAAAATAATTTCTAGTAACCAATATGAAATATAATTTTATAAAATATATAATGTTCCAAAATAACTTTCCCCGTTCCAAACATACACAAATGATACATAATTTACAACTTTAATTTTTCTAATAATTTACCTGAAGATGACTTGCAACTTGCATCCTAGTAAGACTAGGCATATTCATCACCTCAAGAATGTTTTTCGGGTAACACCCTGCAAGTTAATTCCATAACAATGTAAATTTAATTTAATATCTCTATATTAAGCTATAGGAATATGTAATTAAATACAATGCTTAAGTTGACAATGACTATAAGTGTGAATTATTGTTGACCATATCGCTTCATATAAACGAATGAGGATAAATTTAATTAATTTTTAAGTAAACTTACTTCCTTCATCAAGTTGATGCACTGCTTCAACGAATTTGGCATGAAGATCCACAGTCCATTTTGTGCAAACCCTTTGCCTAACAACCTTATTAGCACTGCTCTGGCTTTCTCCTTCATTAGTCTCTTTTATGCTTTTTCTATCTCTCTTCCTCCTCAGCTTGTATTTTTCATTCGATATGACATCGTTTTCAGCCCCATGAATATTATTGCTTCGTTCCATAGTATTAGGAAGATTCTTTTCTCCAGCTTGTTCCTCATCTCCAACATTAGTGTTACCAATTTCTGACCCTTCTTTCGCTTTCTCCTTTTGGTGTTTTTCCCTATATACAAATTGCCACAAGTATTTCACAATTCCCTCGTCAAGTGGTCTTTTCAGAAAAAGGTAAGCTCCATCTTTTAAAGCCTTCTTTGCTAACAATTCATTGTGTTCGTCACATACAACTGCATAATTATTTCGAGAAGCTAGCATTAGAATTATAATTATATTGTAAGCATTATGTGAGTAGTTAATTTGGCATATATTCACTGAATTTTATCTATTGTAATAATAATATTATTACAAAACAACCATTTCTCTTACTAAATAGTAAAAATTTGTCATTAATGCTATTTGACGACGGATAAAAAAAATCATGTTAGCTATTGGCTATTTAGTGACACATTCCATGGCTAATTCCTTTTTTCTTGTAGTGTATTGATTAAGACTTTACCCGCTATAACAATGAAGTCATAAATATTATATTGTAAGCATTATGTGGCTAGTCAATTTCATGTATATTCACAGAATTTTATTCATTATAACTGTAATGTTACAAAACAACTATTTATCTTATACTAAGAAATAGAAATTAACAACGAACAATTTTTGTTGCTAAACAACAAATCCATCGCTAATCTTATTTAACAATGGATTATAAAAAAATTCATTTAGCTACGGGCTATTTAGCGACATATTAATGATGAACTTTGTAGCTATTTATATTGTTGTAGTGTATTAATTAAATGACTTACTTTGCTGACTATAACAGTAGATGTCATAGGTAGAGGAGTACTAGAAGAATACTTACGGAGTGAAACAATAGCCAAGGCCACAGCTTGAGACAAAAGCCGGAAGGAAAGCTGGTCCGGTGAATGGACATTGATTATCATCACATCGACTTTTTCTTTTCCTTTGGAGAGCATTGTCATGGCTGTGGAAGCGTCACCAACCATCATAACTGCATCAATGCAATTTGAAAGTAAGTGAAGAACAAGGAAGGAAATATGTAATACATAAAATTGTCATGACGGGGTGATGTTTTCTTATATACAATTTCAATTATAAATTTTTCAGATTATATTGTTGCAGCTTAGTTTATAAAACGAATTACTTTTCTTAAGTCAATCAACTTATGTTGTAATCAATGTGTCTAATCAAAGACAGAGCAAGAATTTTGAGTTTATGGGTTCTGAGTTTAAAAAAAAAAAGACAGCTTACTGGGTTCCGAATAAATTATATATACATAATAAGTAGAACTTTAAAATATAAATACAGAATCTGGACCAAAACTACTAGATTTTCTTTGAACCCGTAAATAGGCTTGTAGCTCCACAACTATGTGCAATATTAGACAGGTTCACATAAAATGGCTATGTATTGTTAACGATAAAGTAAATAGAATAGTGAAGTTCATATGAGAATATATTGTTAAAGAATCTAGTCCAAATTATTCAAATGACTTGTTGAAAACAAATACTCAATAGAGATACTATCCAAACCAAGAGAGAATAAGATCTAATGCTTTGAGATAATCTTATTTCATGAATACACAACTAATAAGTTTACAAGATTTATCAAAGAGGATGGATTTATCAACAAATTTTAATTATTCTCATTTGAGTTATCTATTGTCCTAGTAATGATTTTTTAAGTCACTAATCTAATAGAATATGAAAGAAAATTATATGAAATCCACGTGGCATTACATGTCTCATACATTATTATATCATAATTTAATTTAATCCCGTAATCTTAAGTATGAAAATAAAAGTACAACAATTATATGATAGTAAGTCGACTAAAGAAACATAATTCTTAATAGAATACTGAGCCCCAAATCAATAAAATATATTCAAAAAAAGGTGTCACCTAATATAATACTTAGTACTTATGGATTATGATGCGGGTGTATTTTCTGTCTTTAGTGTCTAAAATGAAACTCTAACCTATTACTTAGCCATTGACTTTGAGTTTTAGAAGCTTTCTAAAAGTAGACAAAGGATTAAAAGAACCCTTCCTTTTTCTGTCGATTTTTGTTTGGTAACTAACAGTTTCCATTAATCGCTAATGGTGTTAGTACAAGCACCAGAACTTAGCTATAAACTCAAGAAGTGTAACGACCCGCTTGGTCGTTTTGAACTTTTTAACTCTTTTTTCCGAATTACTTTTCCCGTTGCATTATTATGGTACTTATGACTTGTGGGGATATGTTCGTGATTCCTGACAAAATCGGATGAATATCCGATCAGAATTAGCAAAATTGGAAGTTTTTAAGTTAAGGCGATGAGAAAGTTTGACCAAAGTCAATATCGGGGGTTAATGGAACCATATCAGAGTTTTGTTGATTTCATGAGGTGTAGAACGTGATTTATGATTTAGTCAAGGGGTCGGTACAGATCTTGAGAGGCTCAGGAGTGATTTGGACCTTTAGTTGAGAAAGTAGCTAAGTTTAAGGAGTAGAGTTGTCCACAGTCAACATCGGGTTATGAGGGTCTTAGCCCTAAAGTTAAGATTATGAATTTCATAAAATTAGATGTAGATTTGTGGATAGTTTTGGATGTTTTTCTGGATTTAGACTATTAATGTCATGAGTAAAGTGATTTTGAAATAAAATTCCATTTTTGCCCTTGGAGGCTCAGGTTTGACTTTTTGGGTGATTTTTGGGCCCGAATTATAAGTATAGCAATATGGGTGTCTACGGACTCGTTTCCTTACGTACGACACATATTTGATAGATTGGGAATGATTTGATGCTTTGAGGAAGGGAAAGGAGATATCTTGATGTTCGTGACACATTTGCTCGACGTTTGAGTTATGTTAAGACTTCTTGACTTTGCTTGAGGGATGTTTTTGACAAAAGATAATAAATAAGCTTAGTGATAGGGGTAAGAGTGAAAGACGGGGTCTCATATTCATGATGTGACGAGCATTGGTACGAGTACAGATGCCATTTTATGGGTAATAATGTGATTGTGTTGTTATGGATTGTAACCCAAGAATTCCAAAGCGTGTGAGCATTAGCTGTTATGTGCTAGTTTCTTAACTTGAGTTTTTAGTTGTATTCGTCATTCTAAGAAATCTCGTACACTTGTGATAATCAAGTTGTTGAATTTATTGAATCAGTCGACTATTATGTTCGGAATTATGTGGTATTCATATTCACATGTGATTTATCATGCATACGCACTGGATTGGGCTCAAATGGTCGCTTGAATGATATATTAGCCTCATAAGGTCGTTTACATGATATTTTAGCCTGAAAGGTTAGGTGCCTGATGATCTGGAAGAGCTGGAATTTCGGGCGATATATGGACCTAACGGTCCCCCATGGTCACAGGTCCTGTATAGTCTTGTGGAGCTCTGTGTGTATACCGGGAGCATTTTGCATTGCATTGCATCATATCATTTTATCCCTTTACTTGATTATTTGATAAGTTGTGTCTCTTATTACCTGATTACCTTTTTATTTGACTTTACTTGGTACATGGTTTTCCTTCGACTCATTGATGGGTCGGTTTTGGAGTAAGGTAAACTAGTAAGGGTAAAAGAGACTTTTTTATATTACTTTGTCACTACTTCTTTCTCTATAGATTTATGAGATATATTGAGTACATGTGCTTTCCATACTCATACTACGCGTGTTTCACTCTTTGTGGTACATCTTCAACTCCAGTGAACATCGAGAGCTGTTTGAGTCTGAGATAGTGATATCTAGGAGATCGTGGCGAGCTGACTGGTTGTTCCGCAGAACCCTTATCCCTCTATCCTTTTATTATTACTATCTTTTCTTTTGTATTCAGACAATGTATTAGCATATCTCTGACTTGTATTGTGTTTGTAGTGTTTGTTGGAGTTATGACAACAATCTTGAGTTGTTTCGGTTATTTCCCTATTTTCTTATTATAAATGACTTATTATTTGAATAATTCACTTTTCCTCTTTACTTTCCACTTATTTAACTTAATTAAAGCGATAAATTTTTGGGTTGGCTTACCTATTTGTTGGGACATAGGTGCCATCACATGTTGTGTCTTTTGGCCGTGACAACTAGCTATCTTTACAGTTTCTTAGAAAAAGAGCTTAAAGACACAGAAATAAAGAGACAAAATTGGAAAATAAACTGCCACTATCTAAACAAAAAGGCTTGACGGAGGAATCTAATTCCAGGTTTGGCTCCAATAGAAATCGAAGTACGCAATTTTTCTGGTGATGCTATCAATTGATCTGGTTTTTTTTCACACAAGTGCATGAGTACATTCAATAAAGACGAGTTTGAAGTTCTTAGACTTTAGTGACCTACCCTTTGAATGTAGGATTGCCAAGATATGTACTGGTCATACGAATTGGTTGTTAACACATCTCTTTGTATGCATGTGTGTATTTGTCCCAAATTGTCTTGGACACAGGACAATATAGGAAGAGGTCCTCTCTGGTCTAATCATGTGTATGGCGAAGAGCACATGTAGTAGGAACTTTCACACCTCATTTGAGTAGTATATCCAGTCAATAATCTCCCGTGAAAGTTCTACCAAATGGTGAATTTGGCCTTTGGTCTTGCTTCATAGTTTAACATCAAAGTCTTCCAAGGTACACTAGGCTCTTCAGGGATTAGTAGTAGGTATAACTGTCTGGCTGCAGATATAAGGCAATAGAATAGTGCTATAGCATCCCTGCTAGAAATGACTTGTCTAACCATCCAAGATGCATTTTGTGGTATAGGGATCTCATTTGGTGATCTACCTTTTATATAATAAGTGTTGATCCATAACTTATCTTGTGTGTTGTCCGTATCCCAACAGTTCTTGGCTATATCAACTTGATTCCAGAGTTTTAGGTTGATCAAGTTGAGTCCTCGCATTGAGATGTGTAAGCATACTCTGTCCCAAGCTATGAGAGCCTTTCTGGTGATAGTGTTCATACCAGTCCACATATATCTCCTGTAATAGTAATCTATAACTTTTAATAATTTAGCAGGGAGAGTGAAGTTGAGTCTAATAGGGTTGAATGTCAAATAACACTGATTGCACAAGCTTAACTCTTCCAGCATAGGAGAGTTTTTTTACCGTCCAAGATGGAATCCTTGCATTAATATTCTCAATAAGAGGTTTCCATTGTAATAGTGAGATCTTCTTAGTTGAGAGAGGGATACATAGATACTTAAATGGTAGTTCACCAGCCGCGAATCCCAAGTGTTGCAAGATCGCAGTTCTTTCACCGGGAGGGACACCACAATAATACACAAAACTCTTCCTCATATTAAACAATAAACCAGAAGCTTTAGAAAATAGGAGGGTCATTCATGCAAGGCAGTGGTAGATTGAAAATCTCATGTAGCAAACAACAATAAGTCATCTGCAAAGCATAAATGTCTCATGTCTAGCTTAGCACATCTAGGGTGATATTTGAACTCCTTCACAATCTCAAGCCATTTAGACTCTGTTGAGGTATTCCATGCTAATTTGAAAAAATAAAGGTGAAACAAAATCACCTTGTCTAAGTACCTTAGCAACATTAAATGGTTGAGTGGACTCCCCATTAAGTAGGATAGTATAACTGACAGTTTAAACATATTACACTATCCATTAAGTGAGTCTATAAGGGAAGCCTAACCCAGCATTACTTGTTCCAAGAATGGCCACTCTACAGAGTCATATGCCTTCTGGAGAACAATCTAGTCCTGCATTTGTCAGAGGTGTTCTTCTTGGTATAAGCTTTCACCAATTCTTGAGCTAGGATGATATTGTCAGCAATCCTCCTACAAGGGATAAATCTAGATTGTTTTACAAATAATGGTAGTCATGACCTTCTCCAACCTAACAGTCAGTACCTTAGCAATCAATTTACATAGGACAGTGTAACAAGCAATTGGTCTAAAGTCTTTCATTATGACGGGAGAAGAGACTTTTGGAACCAATGTGATTGTTATGTAGTTGATGGATTTAGCCAGTATGGAAGTAGCAAAAAAAGTCTTTCACAACCTCAATAACCTTTCCTTTGATGATGTGCCAAGTCTTTTTAAAGAACTTGGCATTATATCATTAATACCAGCAGATTTATCATCTCTAATAGCATTTAAACCGTTTCACGACCTCAATAAGCTCTTCTTTGAAGATGGGCCAAGTCTTCTTAAAGAACTTAACATTATGTCATCAATGCCAGGAGATGTATCATCTCCAATAGCTTTTAAACCATCATAAATCTCCTGGTCAGTCACTGATGCACAAAGATCAACTCTTTGTTAATGATATAGTGTAGGCCCATTACTCATAATTAGCTTATTGACAGCAGGTAAGAATGGATTAGCTGATCCTTTAAGGCTTTGATAAAACTTAAGAAACTCTCCTTTGATGTCATTTTAGGTAACAAGTTTGACCCCATCCAGAGATGTGAGTTCAACTGTCATCTTCCTTTGGCCTTTTTCTTTCATCACTGATGTAGTATTTGGAGTTTGAATCTTCTAATCTGATCAAGGAGGCTCTTCATTTCTACTTGGGGGTATTCTCCTCCAGTAGGGACCATTTTCAAGGCATTGAAGTAACTATCTTTCCTAATCTAGAAGTGCATCAATACAGTGGGAAATAATCTTTTCTTGCACTTTAAGCAAAGCAGTCCTAGCTGCATGAATTTATTGAGTTAACCCTTTGAATTTTTTATTATCGAGATTTTTCAAGTATGGCTTCTTCCAACTGAAATCCATTTTACTTCCAAAGAAGTTCTGTTTCCAAATTTTCTCAACAACATGATAGAATTGATCATGATCCATCCAAATGTTGAAAAAACTAAAGGAGACCTTTCCAGTTATAAGTCCAGTTGACAAAGTAAGGATCATAGGTATATGGTCAGAGATATGGGGTAGATCATAATCTACAGTGACATGCTCCATTCCCAAAAGCCCTATCCGTCCTACTACATAATTTGTTATCACCATGCTGCTTATTACTCCATGTATAGTAGTCCCTCTTCTATGGCAATTCATTGAGCAGTAAGTTATGGAGAAGTCTTGTATCCTAGTGTAGCTAACAAGATTATCTCTAAGTCTGTCTTGTGGAAGGAGCATGTCATGAAAATCTTCACATACTAGCCAAGGTTACACTATCCCATTGGAAATGTCCAAGAAGGCACCCACAAAGCTTTTATTTGTCCTGTAACATCAAAACAATAAATCACAATGAGGAGGCAATCAATTTTCCTTGGCATGTCTCTGATGTTGACATGTATGAACTGGATACCAGCTTTGAGCAGTGTTACTAAGTACCATGTAGGATCCCAAATCACCTAAGCCTTTCCATTTACAACTTGATGATAGTTGTAAATTGAGGACCATCCAAGAGCAAAATTGTTTAGCACTCTATTAAAATTGTGATCCTTCACTTTTGTTTCAATAAGCCCTGTCAGCTTAGTGTGTTTATTCTTGAGGTACCCTCGAGTTCCTTCTATTTGTACCTCTTATTGACACCTCTGATGTTCCAAAACAACCAATTCAGTGGAGGAGTTGAGACTTCCCTCTTTTATCAGGTAGAGGTGGGTTGGTTCACTGGTTCTCTCTATTAAAGCACCAGAACTATTCCTAGTTGAGGTAGTGGTCAAAACTGAGAGGTTGCTCAAATTAAACTCAATGCTAGCCGAGGCAAGTTTACCAGAAACATGTTGTGCTAACCAAAGAAGTAGTAGCTCTTGGCGGGGACTTGGTTCTAGCTTTAGGAGGCTAAGACACAAGTTACTATATATCAATAGGTTGGTGGGGATCTCGCTTGGTAAGACAAGTAAGCAATAGAGATCCTTGTCTTTTTTGTGGTACATTAATTAGAATGTCAATACTTGTAACAATTGAGTCTTGTTGGAGGCTTCAAGAAATGAAATTGTCAATTACCTCACAAGATAGGCCTATTGTTTTGAACGTCAATAGCAATAGGTCCTTTAGATTTCCATTCTTGTTCTGGCTTTTTTATAACCTACATTTTGGCATGTGGCTCATGTTGATTCCCAGGTTTCTTAGGGGGTGCTTGTGACCAACAACCAAACTACGATCACGTAACTCGTTAATTCAAAGAAAACTTTTGGTTTCCAATCATAATCCATGTTGGAATCTGTCGGGACATTAGGCTCTAAAAAAGTGATCTCAGTTGGTAAGACAATAGTGATGTTAACTTCTATAAGCAATATTAGAGATCCTTGTCTTTTTTGTGGTACATTAATTAGCAAAGATTGACTCTCGCACAACACTAGTTACTCTATTGAGTTACTCCGCACCCCAACAACTCATAGGTAAGCTGGGGAAGACTACCCATAATGGTATCTCAGTTGGGAATTCAACGAAGATCCATAACATAGAAATGAAATCGAGGCCACATATCCGAATGTAATCAAAGAATTACAATTACCTCCATAAGATAGGCCTATTGTTTTGCAATAAGGACCAGAATAGATAATTTCATTTTTATCAATCAGTGATTGGACTTTAATTATAAAGTAACTTTCCTGATGTAAGAAGAGGTCAGGGTCTGCAATAGATGTCTAATTTTGATCAATGAACCTTCTCATAACATTATATCAAGGTTTAGCTCTAATGATGTATGCAATTAATGCACAATTCTACTTATCCACATCCTTGTCGAAATCAAGTTTTTCAATTTGGACAACACATTTTCCATCAATAATTCGGGGGTGTCACGACCCAAATCGGAGGGCCGTGACTGACACCCAAGACCCTACTCGGCTGAGTGCCATACTACAATTCTATTCATAAGTTGGAATCTTATGTGAACCTTTAAATTATGAAATGACGCTTCCGTTAAGTAAAACATGAAAAACCTCCTAATAAAACTCTTTCACCAAGTCAGGGACTTCTCCCTTATCGTTAATTCAAAGAAAACTTTTGGTCACAATAAAATCTTTAAAACAATGCATATGAACACGTCGACCTGCATGGCCGCTTTACACAACTGTCGATATCTCGACGCCCTATCCACGGGACACTGTCTGCAACGTCTCTAACATGAACCAAGACACCATAACATAGGTCGGGACAGGGCCCCGATGTACCCATAATTCATATGACACGTATATATATACATATGTAAGTATCCTCGACCTCGGCAATACTATGCGAATAGAAGTGGAGTTTACAAAACCGAATTTACCTCGTATACGATAATCCGGGAACATCCTATACGAACTTCGAGTGTCCTCTAAGCAAAACAACTCATCCGCACTTGTGTGGCATGAAACACAGCGCCCCCTGGAAAAGGGATGTCAGTACAAATAATGTACTGAGTATGTAAGGGCGTAAAAACATGAAAAACCGAAACAATATATTTCGACTCGAATAATAAAAAATGCATATGAACACGTAACGGCACTATTCGAACTGTAACCAACATCTCGCGAATAATGTACATGCATATGAACTTTTAATGCATCATGAGTATAAATATACATAATGCATGCCTTCGACCTGCTTGTAGCCCCTTCGGGCATAATAGCATAATGGCATGAGTATAAATATAATGCGTACGCCTTCGGGCATCATATATATATATATATATATATATATATAACGCCTTAGCCCTTTTCCCCTTCCCCATGAAATGATGTCGTGCATGTATGTAAATATGCAAGTGCATGAAAAGCTTTGGAAACCATCGAAAGACTCCCTTCGGTACAACTTTAATTCAAAACGGGAACTTCTTCCCTTTTCTTAAAAAATGGGAACTCCTTCCCCTTTTCATTTGTCTCCTTCGAGACTCAAAAATCAAATGTAAAATGCATAGGAATGAGGAAACCTTATGGATGTCCCCTTCGGGAATTAGACATCGTTATGAAATCGTACAACTTATGGATGCCCCGTCAGGACTCAAGAGGTCAAGGATACGAATATCCCTACACTATCTAGGAATAGAGTTTTTGGAATCCGTTTGCTGGGTTCGTTCAGATAATAAGGATCTTCATCACTACCATAATCATCACCACTATCATGTCTCACTTTGAATGATCCATAACATAAGCTGAGGCCACATATCCTGAATATAATCAAGAATTATGTAGCACGCTCAGACATAAGCTGAGGCCACATATCCTGAATGTAATCAAGAATTATGTAGCACGCTCAGACATAAGCTGAGGCCACATATCCTAAATATAATCCAGGATTATCTAGCACGCTCAGTCATGTCATGAAATCATCTAGAAACTTAGACTTCGAAAATCTCTAGGATTGGAGTCATCATAAGAATCTTCAGAATTATAGGCTTCTGGCATTTCTAGGAGTAAAAATATTATGGATGTCATGTATGGAATCAAAACATAGGAATCATGTCTTTTGAAAGAAAGGTTTAACCTTAACATACCTGAAAATTCACGTCTCAGCTTTCCTACCTATTTTCGGTCTCGCAATCTATATATAAGACCATTCATACTGTGGTTAGGCCCATTGTTATATACTTATCCTAAGCCTTCAAATTCAATCTCCTTAAAATCTGCCGAAATTTGGGCAGCATCTCCCCTGTTTATATGCCTAGCCCGAAATCCTAATTCAACAACCAACAACAACAACAACAATACCAACATCAACAACATCATTTACAACACCATCATGTTCCATAAACATCCCACACGATGTTTTCCAAGTTCCACAACTAACCAACCCGTTATACGACTATTTAACAATTTTATATCCGTAAATAAACTAAAACTAACATTAATAAGAAGAGATTCATACCTTACTCCCGTTCATATTGCGATATCTTCATTTTCCCCCTTGAACTTGAGCCAAAGCTAGTCACTATACGATTTTATAATCACAACTATACGCTGTTGGGACTTAAATTTGAAGATTATACTTAATTTTGGGCTAAAGTTTAGTGGATGAAGGTTGGGGAAGGTTCCAGAATTTTTGGGAGGTTTGGAGAAGTGTTTTTGGATGAAAAATGAGGGGTAAAACCCCTTTTATACGATACCAAAGTCGGTTCGGGTACTGTAGCAGTTACTTACTATAGCACGCATTTTTACTCTGTCAACCTAACTTGTAACGTCCATAATTTTCTACTCCAATGTTGTATCGATGAGCGGTTTATTGCATTGGAAACTAGACTTGATGAATTTCATTTTAGGCTTTTGAAACTCCTTAAAACTCCTAATATACCTAGAGATATACCCCTCCAAAGTTGACCCAAAATTCTGCCAACTTTTTTTTTTCCAAATTTTTGACAGACTTATTTTCTTCGAGTTGCTTGGTCCCGAAGTCTTCCGAAACTCTCCATACATGATATTTGTCATTAATCATGCTTTATATTGGTCATGTCCTTTGATGACAAGGTTGTCCTTCACGGTTACGACTTACAAGATCATAATTCATTCTTTACTTAAACAATATACTTAATAATGCTTCGTTCCTCGTAATCCAAAGTTGTTTCACCTAGCCACAGCTCGACATACTTACGGTCAAATTTAACAAGTGCTTCTCCGAAGGTACGGGGTGTAACAGGGGGGTGTACGATAGTGTTATAACATTCACATCAGATCTATTGCATTGGAACAAGGTGGTCCAAGGAGCTTGGTTTGCACTGGTTCAATAGGGCATACAAATTCTTCCATAGAAGGAGGCCTTTGTTACATTGTTTACTGTAGCTGGAGGTACTGTTACGTTGGATTTCTCAAGAATTGGTGATGTCGAGTTGTTGGGTTGATCAAGAGCAAGAGGAGAGCTCAGATATAGACTTTTCATTGGCGCAAGGTGTTGGTCTGGGGGTCAGTCAAGAAGACTCACACTCATCTCAGTGGGGCTCACTTCTAGTAGTGAAACCATTGGGTAAGTTGGACCTTCGATCCTGCTGAGGTCAGTCGAATACCTAAAGTGCTTTCAACCATGTCCACTGGTGCTTTTCTAGGCTGTCCACAACCTTGTTTCCATTCTCTAGCCATTCCTGTCACTCCAGCGCAGGTTAAGCTAAACTTCTAACAAACCGATTGGTCATTTTGAGCATTGAGGACCTATTTTCCCAAATGAAACTTCTTGTAGGTTCAACATACATAGTATGACTTGCGAGGACAGTTGAAATGGTTTCCAAGGCAATAGGACCAGTAACAGAAAAGGAAACAAAAAAGTAAAAGTTTTGAGAAAAAAATTAGAGTTAACCGAAGTCAACCTAGGTAAACAACCTCGGAATTAGGGTTTGAAAATTTCTACAGATCTCGATGGTGATCTATGACTTTTTTGGGTAGCTAGGACCAACCCTGAAGGATAGATATTGATTCAGACGCTCGAATTGCATTCTAGTAGAATTGAAAGTTAAGAGTCGACCACGGTTAGATAGTGGACCTAACGAGCTCTGATTGGTGATTTAAAAGTTCGAACAGGTTTGTATGATGATGTTGGACTTGTCCGCAAGTTTTGTTTAGATATGCGTGAGTTATGGAGGGGTTTTGAATGAGTTGGTGCTTTAGCCTTGTTTTAAGCATAAGTGTAACGACTCAAAGGTCTGTTTTTGTTCTAGAGATTGAAATTTATTTCGAGACTTCCGAAAGTTTGAAAATGATTTATAGTGCTGATCTGAAATGTATGGTCTTTTTCTAATAATTCGCACTTGAGTTTTTATCACGAAACATGAATTAAATCTTTAATAGACGAAAACGTTATTTGATTGGGCAAAAGAGCCCGAAATTGAGTTTCGACTGAACGATTAGGACCGTGTCGTTATTATGGACTGGCAGCAATAAGGATCATTGAATATGGAGGTCGTATGAGAGAGTTATGGTATTTTTAGTGCAAATTAATGTTGTAGATTTTTCTGGTGGAACAATTCTAAAAATACCAGATGCGTGCTTGTTGTAATATAAACGAAATCTAATTCGAAAAGCTCATTGGGAGCACTCTTGGACATCAAAACATGACTTTTGAGAGAGAAATTAATCATGACTTTTGAGAGAGAAATCAATGGATAATCATGATACATCATCAAGGTATGATTTTAAACTCAAATCTATGAGTTTCACACGAATCTAAGCTACATTAAGGTTTTAGGGCGAAAGGGGGAGGGGTGTCACGTATTTGTGGTATGACGAACACTAATACGGGTACTAGTGCCAAGTTATGAGTAATGTGCTTAGATACAGTAGTGATGGTTGTAAACCAAGGATGTTGAAGCATGTGGGCATTAGGCGATAGATAATTGTCTTGATTTAACTGTTTATGTGCATATATCACTCTACTAAGTCCTGTATACTTGTAATAATCGAGTTGTTTTATGTGATTCTAAATGGTACATCATTATAGATGATTTGCACTTGATATTCATACTTTATGTGATCCTTCATATTCATTCATGGTGAAGTTTCACAAGGTTATGGCTCGATGTGATCTTCATGGATCGTATTCAGGTTAAAGTGAAGTTAATTTTCTTTGAAAAGGCTGGTTGCGGTAGAGAAATGGTTCCGGCGGATTGTGTATGTCAAGGGGAAATGGTTCTGGTGGGTTGGGTATGCCCGAGGGGAAATGGTTTTGGCAGTGTATGGAACACGGGAGTCCCCCATTGGTCACGACTCCCAGACACCCTCATGGAAGTACATATGTATACCAATGGAATATTGCTTTGCATTTTTCCTATTTGGCTTCATTGATTATCTGATTGTCTAATTATCTGGTTCTTCTTGGTACTTTGGCTTATCTTTGATTCTTTTAATTGAACGGAAATTGTGTTAAGGTAATCAGGTTACTGCTAAAACAAGAATTTTTCTTAATAAACCTCATCACTACTTCAGTGTTGTCGATCTATGAGATTTACTGAGTACACGTGTTTCATGTACTCATACTACCCTTGCTGCACAAATTTTGGTGCAGACTTAGACCCGAGCACTAGTGGAGTTAGCCGAGCCATCTAAGTCCGAGGCTGTTCATTCAGGAGATCTAGTGGTGAGCTGTCATGATGATTTACAGTGCTAGTCTCCTTCTACCTTTATATATTTCTGTCTTTTTTATAGTTTGGACAGTGTATTTTGTCGATTCAGACTTGTACTAATATTCTTAGTAGTTCTTATGCACATGACACCGGGTGGTATTCTGTACTTTCCGCACTTTTGTTGAGTAAAAGACTTGACTTTAACTTCTCTCATGTTATCACTTTACTTTTCTGCTTAATTAACTGACTGAATTGGTTTTTAATTGGTCGTTGTTGGTTCACCTACCAGGTGGGGGTAGGTTCCATCACGACTTTTGAATTTTGGATTGTGACAAAACTACGCCGAGAGCACGAGAGAGTATTTTTACCTATTCTCTCTGTTAGATTTAACTATATTAGTTCTTTATCATGCCATGCAAATTAAAGTTTATGTCATATTGTTAATTAATTACTTTTTTATGAATAAAATAGTACTTGCTCTATACATGTGTATTGTATGGTACATGCAAAAGTAGCTAGCAATCAACTAATGTCCAAACAATAACCACCTTGGATAGGGAACAAATAATGAATACAAACAAAGCAATGGAGAAACCAAGCAAAATAACTAGGGAAAAGATGTCAAAGAAATACCTAAAAATTTATCAAAATTGTCAGTTATATACCTTTTTCTTTGCGGGGTAAGATAGTTTAAGAGAATCCACACTTTATGCTAGTTTTCGGGTGAGATAATAATAGTAGCATTTACTTCTTCTTTTTTTTTTTTTTTTTTTTTAAAAAAAATATGATGAAAATTCTTTAATATCCTCACAAATTAAAGTAGAGGAAGTGATTGAATGACCATTAAGGTTGAACCAAACGAAAAATAATATTTGGCAAGCACCCATTAAAGTAGATCCAAATTTGTTTCTTTCAAATTAAGAAAAAAGAATTAATAAAAAATATTTTAAAATTCAAAGCGCGTGCACAGTCAAAAGGATTAATTAAAATGTGTATATTTAAAAAATTGATATAAACTTCTTTAAAGATGCATTTTGTTGAATTACAAAAAAAAAAAAGCTTCATGAATTTAAGAGGGAAAAAGAAAAAAGAAAAAAAACATTGGCACCGCTTATTTTTTTTCTTTTTTCTTTCTTAAAAGGCTGATTCTTATTCGCTTAACACATCCAAAAGTCACATTGGCACCATGCATATGAATTCAAATGGAAGGAGGGCAACTTTTCACTAAAAAAGAAAAAGGAAAATATTTTTTTCATGAAAATAGGTCTCCGTAATTTTTTGTCTACATCCAATAAAAGACAAAAGAAAATTATTTCAAGGTCAATAATATGATAGACAGATCGATTCTTATCAAGTCCTCTTGCTCTTTCTCTTCCCTCTCGTTGCCCTAATTCCGTGCCTCCACCACCTAGGCAATCTATTTTTTTTTAATAAAGTGATAGATAGATTTGGAAAAATCAAAGATCCACGCCTTCAAAGATCATTTTTGAGGGATTTAATTTTCTCCTCCAACTTTGTGTGACTCTGGCGAAAAATAATTTAACACTTTTTTCTACAACAAGACCAAGTGTAAAACATATATGTAGTTGATTAAATAAATAAAATGATTAACTAATAAAATTATGTCCCTTCAGGGATATCCAATAAAATTGAAATGATACAGAGATTAAGACAAAACAATCACCCCATTTGAAATCATATACATCTCTATGAAGGAAGCTAATCGAGTGTGTGACGTGCTTATAGAAAAAATCAAAAATATAAAATCTAATTTTATTCTTTATAACCACAAAAAACTCATTTATTAACTAGTAAAACAACAAAAACAAGCATAGAAATAGTGTTATGACAACAAGGAAAATAAATCCAGGATTTAGAAGATAAATGTCTAAAAAGAGATCGATGTAAAAGTAAAAAACGAGATCTCAAGCATCATCAATTAAATCTCTAAAAAAAGGGAAATAACACAAAATTTAATTATATCAAAGAAACAAAGGCGATGACTTCTATATATATATATATATATATATATATATATATATATATATATATATATATTTTCGTAGATTTCATCATTTTTACCTTTATATTCACACGACTTTAGCAACTCAACCATCTCAGTATCGAACTCCTTGTTGTGATCAACAAGCATCACACGAGCTTTTTCTTTCATCCGATAACAAGGTGTAGCCATTGGATTATCTATTCGGGTAGTATTTTTTGAGGATTTTGTTGTTCGGAGATAACGAAGAAGATATACCAGAAATAAGCGAATGTTGTAGAAAAGGCGGTATTTATAAGTAAAACTCTAGACTTGTTTGTGGATTTTCTTCTTCCGACATAACGAAGAGGTGATATAAGAAATAAAAAGATGTTGTGTAAAAGGCGGCATTTATAGTGGACCTCTTGACCTTTTTGGTAGATTTTTTGTTTGAAGCTTTAACGTGGAGCGCTCTAGTGCAGTATCCTCTATTGGCTAGTGAACATATTGAGTGTTGACCGTACAAATAAATTTTATTGACCTATTTTTTTTCCTTGAGTCAAGACAAGAATATACTTTTCTCCTTTTTTTCTTTTGGTTTTAGGGTTTTAGTATGATGGGAACTATTTTATTGATGAAATCATTTTTCAATATTTATGTCACGGCCCAAATAATGGTCATGATGGCACCTACATTAAACCCCCTGGTGGGCGAATTATCCCCTTAATCAATACTTAATCAAATTACAAATTAGACATAAATAACACAAACAAACATTTTTTAAGTCTTAAACCATACCATAAATACTTAAAGAGTGGAATACTAAGTCTATTACATCTTTGCCCAAGGATTTGAAGTCATAGTACAAGAACCTCTAATCATAACCAGTCTAGGAAACAATACGAATGTTTGAATATAAGAAATACTGTCTAAGGATAGAAAGAGACAATGATTAAAGATAAGATCCAGGGCTACGGGCTGGCAGGTGGCTCACCTTCAAACCTCAAGCAGGAAGCCTCAGGGCTAGAGTCGGGGTCTCGATGACGAACCTGGCTCAGACTCGACACTCAGAAAAAGTACAGCAAGAGTAGTATCAGTACAACACTAGTACTGGTAAGCATCATAGGCCGACTAAGATTAGTTAACACATATGAAATACACCAATCAACAAGTAGAACAGATAAGACAATCGACAACAATCAATAGGCACAATAAATCTCAACATTATTCGGTCATAGCCTAGATTAAGCTACTAATCCACAAGTAGGACAAGTCTCCAAGAATCACTCAATGCAAACAACAACTCAGTGAATCACCAACAAGATTCTAATAAGGTAATGAGAAATCCCATGAAAAAAAGTACAATACTTAAGGGATGAAATGCAATGCAGTGAAAAGTGATACCATGACCAGTATCTCAAATCTGTACACACATACTATAAGTATTTGTCGCTTCAATAGTCATGACCCATGGGGGAACCGCGGCGTCCATGTACTAGCCACTCCGGAACATATCTTGGAACGTGAATTGCCACTCCTGAACAAACCTCGGAGGTGACCTGCCACTATATGTCGGGTACAGACCTCAGACTAGAGAGATAATACTGTTACGTCTCTTTTCCTCATTCCTTTCCCTTCATATTTGTTTCCATATCACTCTCATCATGTATAAGTGTATGAATGCAAGACATAAGGAATCATGTATGATCAATGCCAAATAAAATGAGATGAAAATCATAGTCTTTCCTTTTTTCACAATCCATAAGCATCATCACAATAATTAGGACTACCATAGACCACATAATCACAACCACGTTGTCAAGCACAATACATGATATCAATTGCATGAAGTGTGGCGGTAAGCCCAAATAATTAGAAATCATCCCAATCTAATTGAAATTCACCTCCACACCATGCTCGAAGGCCTATCATGCTTTCCCCGTCAATAACTATATAACACATGCGATTCGCTAATCAAAGTCTAAGAAAGGTAAGCCATAACCTATCTCAACACCGAACATCATCCTCGAACTCCTCAAACTTTAGCCTTTCCTTTTCGTATCGCTTTCGAACGTTCAAAGTCTAACAATTTTTTATCCACGTTAGATTACGAGTCTAAAAATATACATATTACTATGCTCTCGGAAAACCCCCAAAAATAATCCCTAAAAAGTGACCCCGGGCCTGCAAGGGTAAAATGAAAATTGACTTCAAAATAAACTAACCCAGAGTCTAGATAACCGATATTTAAAGTATCATCAAATTCTACCCATAAATCAACCCTCAATTTCAACATTGTGCCTCTCTTAAGTTCTAGGGCAAAACCCTCCAATTTCCCTTCTCTCCAATTATTATTAAGGACTAGAAAAGGGTTAGCTAGGTAGAAATCCACAATTAAAGACTTAGAAACTTACCCCCACGTGAAGAATAGGCAATCCCTCTGAAATTCGCCTCAAAACTTGCTCTCAATTCAAGATATGGAACTTAGTCTCGTTTTGGGACTTATGATATTCTAGTTTCTGCGATTTTCGCCCCCGCGATCACTTTTGTCGCCATGACGGACTCGCACCTGCGGACATTCCTCCGCAGGGGCAGTCCTCACTTAAATTGCCAACTCGCCAAGGCAAGACAACCCATTTGTTGAAGCGGTCAAGCCCATAATTCCTCGGCTCACACCTGCAAACCAACCACCACGTGGGAGACGGAGACTCGTAGGTGCGGCACAACGACGGCAAAGTGCGGTGAAAACACCAAAGAACTCGAACCAATAATTTCCCTAATTCAAGCCTAACTCTCCGATACAACACTCTAAACTCACCCCGAACCTCTCGGACACAAAAAAGATATGCATACGAATAGTAAAACATGGTACGAACTCGCTCGTGCCTTGGAATTTCCAATGAAGGTCATCTTGACCTGATCAACCCGTAAACCCCCAAAGTCAAGTTTCTAACCAAGGACTCAAAATGCTCCTGAGTGCCTCAGAAATTGAACCATCCAACGCACCAAGTTATAATCGATCCTCCAGACCTTGTGGGACTGACGAAATTATCAAAAAGGTTCCTAGACATTAAAGTCAACTTTTGGTCAGCCAGTTTTCACTTATTCAACTTAAGGCTTCTAAAAATTCTCAATTTCCATCACGACTCTCCCGGCTCCCTCGGGAACTGTACCGCCCATCCCCACAGGTCAAAGTTACTCTAACGGAGCTAGGGAAAGGGTCAACAGGGGTAAAAGGTTCAAAAATCCTGAACGACCAAATGGGTCGTTATAATTTAGTTATTCAAATATATTTTTAAGGAAATATTTGCAATAAGTGACTTATGCAGTCTGAACAAGTAGTTATTGTCATTTTTAAAAATATGATAATTACTTTTTTACATCATTCAGGATATTGAGTGTTCTTCCTCTCTTCTCCCTAATGGTATTCTACCTTACATCTCTGAACTAATTCGGTCCAGCAACCACCAGAGGTCGCACTAAGTAAGTTAGCGACGCCTCTCTCTCTCTACCCCTCTCTCTTCCCTGCCCACTTCACTTCTTTCTGCCTCTTCCTCTCACCCCTCCCCCTTTCTCTTCCTTTTCTTCCATACATTCTGCTTCTCTCCACCACCGCAAACCCTAACCACTATTGTAGGGTTTGTGTTTCTACTTTTTTTGTGTTTTTCTTCCTCTTTCTTCTTTTCTTTTCTTTTATTCCTTTTTTGGATCTCTTGTGGTCTCGCAATATAGGTGGAAATCGGACAGGCGTGACATTCACCTGCCTGCCTCTTTCTACTATTAATTGTTCCTAAACCACGAATAATTCTTTTCTTTTTTTCTTTTTTGGATAAGCAAACAAGACTTTCCAAAGACCGGCAAATAGCGACCAACAGTGTTCTGACAGTAGCAGCGACATTAATTAGCAGCTAATCCAGGTTTTATCAAGCCCAGAGTTGGATCCTCTGGCTACACTTAGTCAATTTTTTGTCTTTCGTCATTTTAGCGAAGCTATTCTTGTATTTTTACTCCTTTTCATTCTACTCTTTTCTTGTATAGTGTTAGTGCTAGATTAGTTCGACCTTTAATATAGTGGTTGCGGTGAATAATGGTAGAGTAAGGTTTTGTGCTCGAGTGGGGCGAGGGATGGGAGGTAAGAAGAGGGTAAGGGCGGAAAGGGAGCTGCTAGGCGGAGAGTTGGGTCCTAGGACATAGGGACTTTATAGGAAATTCTATAGAGTTAGCGAATATTCTCGAGAAGAGGAAGATCAACATAGCATGTGTCCAGGAGTTTATATGGGTGGGAGATAGGGCTCGGGATATAGATGAGTTTAAGTTGTGGTTCTCAGAAGGCGCGAAAGAGTAAGAACGGAGTTGGTATTTTGGTTGACATGGAGCTCCGGGATCTAATGGTAGGGGTTAGAAGGGTGAACGATAGGCTGATGTATATTAAGATAGTAGTTAGAGGGCATACTTTAAATATGGTTAGTGTGTATGAGGTTTTGCATGATATTCCGCACTAAGAGAAGATTTTTCTTGCAGATGATTTCAATGGTCACATCAGGACAACTACTAGGGGTTACGATGATGTGCGTGGAGGCTTCGGGTTTTGAGATAGGAACGAGGGAGGTGCGTCACTATTAGATTTTACAAAATCTTTCAACTTGGTGATAACAAACTCTAGTTTCTAGAAGAGGGAAGAGCACTTGGTAATCATTTTAAGTATGAGGGCCAAGACCCAAATTGATTACCTACTTTCCACAGAGTGTGTCATAGGTTTATGCATGGATTTCAAGGTGATCCCGAGCAGGACCTCACCACTCAACATAGGCTCTAGGTTATGGATCTGGAGATAAAGAGGAAGAGGATAAAAAGGGTTGTGTATGGTCAACCTAAGATTAGGTGGGATGCTTTGACCAAGGACAATGCAGTTGAGGTCTTCAGGAGCCTGAAGGAGTAGCGGGGACGCCATACTATGACAGCAACTGACATTACAAAAGTGGCAAGTGAGGTGCTAGGGGTCTCGAAGGGTTACTCTGGCAGACACAAAAGAGATTGGTGGGGAAACAAAGAGGTCAAATGTAAAGTGGAATCTAAGAAAGCAATGTATTCAAAATAAGTTAAAAGCACAGATGAGGAGGAGAAGAGGACTAATAGGGAGCATTATAAGAAGGCGGGAAGGGAGGTGAAGTTAGCGGTAATGGCGGCTAAGACTGCTGTGTTTGGACGCTTGTATGAAGAACTTGGGGGGACAAGAAGCTGTGCAGGCTAGACAAGGCAAGGGAGAGGAAGGCTCGTGACCTGGACCGAGTGAAGTGTATCAAAGACGAGAAAGGAAAATTTTTAGTAGAAGATGCCTATATTAGACGAAGATGACAGACTTACTTCCATAAACTCTTGAACGAATAAGGGGACCGGAACACGTATTGGGTGAATTGGAGCACTCTGAGAATCGGCGCAATTTTGAATACTGTAGGCTGGTCAAGGTTGAGAAGGCCGAGGGGGTTATGTGTAAGATGAGCAGGGGAAGAGCGACTGGGCCAGATGAAATCCCATTAGAATTTTGGAAGAATACAGGTAAGAGAGGCTTAGAGTGGCTTACACAGTTTTGAATGTCATTTTTAGGACGTCGAAGATGCCTGAGGAGTGAAGATGGAGCACCATGATCCCGTTGTACAAGAACAAGGGTAATATCCAAAATTACAATAATTATGGGGTATCAAGCTATTGAACCATACGATGAGAGTTTGAGAAAGAGTGGTGGAAGTAAGGATGGGGAAGATAATGTCTATTTCTGAGAACCAGTTCGAATTCATCTTTGGGAGTTTGACTACCGAAGCCATTCACCTTATAAGGAGGTTGGTGTTCGAATTCATGTCGGGAGTTTGACTACAGAAGCCATTCACCTTATAAAAAGGGTGGTGGAGAAATATAGGGTGAAGAAGAGAGACTTGCACATGGTGTTCGTTGACCTAGAAAAGGCATACAACAATGTCTCGAATGAGGTGCTATAGAGATGTTCCTGTAGCATACATTAGAGTGACTAAGGACATGTATGATGGACAGGGTGAGGACAGTTGGAGGTGACTCAAAACACTTCCTAATCATGATGGGTCTGCATCAGGGATCCGCTCTTAGCCTATTTTTGTTTGCTTTAGCAATGGACGCATTGACGCGTCACATTCAAGGAGAGGTGTCATAGTGCATGTTATTTGCAGATAACATTGTATTGATTGACGAGACGCGAAGCGATGTTAACATGAGGCTGGAGGTGTGGAGACAGACCCTGGAGTCTAAAGGTTTCAGGTTGAGCAAGAGTAAGACAGAGTACTTAGAGTGCAAGTTCAGTGAAGTGATATATGTAGCGAACGAGGACATGCAGCTTGATTCTCAGGTCATCCCCAAGAGAGTAAGATTCAATTACCCAGGCTCGATCATCCAAGGAAATGGTGAGACTGATGACGATGTCACACATTGTTTTGGAGTAGGATGGATAAAATGGAAGGTCACATCAGGTGTGTTAGACGATAAAAATATGCCGCATGGACTTAAGGAAAGTTCTACAAAGTGGTGGTTAGACCGAATATGTTGTATAGGACAGATCATTGGGCAGTTAAGAAAGCTCATGTCCGGAAGGTGAAGGTTGCAGAGATGTGAATGCTGAGATGGATGTGCGCAGCATACCAAGAGATATATGATTCCAAATGAAGTAATTCGGGACAGGATGGGAGTGGCCACTGTGGTGGACAATATGGGGGTAAGAAGGTTGAGAATGATCGGCCATGTGTAGAGGAGGTGCACAGATGCACCAGTGAGGAGGTTTGAGAAGTTGGTAGTGGTGGGACTAAGGAGAGGGATGGGTAGGCCAAACAAGCCCTGGGAGAGGTGATTCGGTAGAATACGGCGCAGCTTCAGCTTACCGAGGACATCACCCTTGATAGGAGGGTCTTGAGGTTTAGTATCAGGGTAGAGGGCTAGTAGTTAGCCGCGAGAATTTCTTTTCCATACTAGGAGTATTGTTATCTTTGTTCATTAGCTTATCTTTTAAATCTCTAATATAACTTGATTTTTTCTTTCACTTCATTTATCTTATTATATATTGTTATTACTGCCTATTATTATTGTTGTCTTGGCACCTTCTCTTGAATCGAGGGTCTATCAGAAACAACCTCCCTAACTCTCAAGGTCGGGGTAAGGTCTACGTAAACTCTACCTTCTGTAGACCCACCTGGTGGGATTATACTTGGTATGTTGTTGCTGTTGTTGTATTTACATTCTTACTTCATCTCAATTATCTACGTAAGCGCCATAAAATAATACCTCACTAAGTTTATGCCTTACTGTACTTTGAAAATGATCTAGAAATGAATTTTCCAAGGTAAAATACCTTTTATATTCTTTTATATCTAAGACATCCAGTGATTTTGCTGTGACGCACACTTTCGGAAATATGAGACCTCAACATCTGAATTTGAATTATCCTATTTGTTACACTTGTCCACTTACCAATAGGCAGTATTGTTAGTAAGTTATTGAATGTAACAACCCGTCCGGTCGTTTTGAGTATTTGAAACCCTTTTCTCCAAATGATAGTTTTTGTAGATTCAAGATGCATATTATGACTTGCGGGGACAATTGAAACAGTTTTCGAGGCAATCAAATGAATATCAGAGAAATGAATCAAAAGTCTAGAGTTCTTGAGAAGAAATAAGGAAAGGATTGATTTTGTCAACAATAGGGGTAAATGGACTCTGATTCAAGCTTTGTAAGTTTTTGTAGGTTCGGAATGTGATTAATGAGTTAATTGGATAATCTGGACGAAACCCGAGGGGATCAGGAGTGATTCAGACTCTTGAGATACATATTAGTTGATTTAAGGATTAAGAGTTGACTACGATCAAAGATGAGTGAAGATAACCCCAGATAAGTGTTTCGACTGTTCCGACAGGTTTGTTGCATGTTTTAGGAGTGATTTGCATATTTAGTTTTTATCCAAGGGGTTCTAGGTGAGTTTCAGGCACTAAAATGTAATCAAAGGGCACCTGATTTTCTGGTTCTGATGCCAGGGGAATTGGTCATCACGATCGCGTTTGCGAAGGGTTAGCTAGTCCCGTCTTCGTGATCACGCTAAAACCTTGGTGTTCGCGATAGGCGGGGTAAGTAAGCCTTTCTAATCATCATTTGACTTCGCGTTCGCAAAGAAGTATTTGCCATGGTAGATTTTTTAAAACCCCAACTCAATGGGCCATTTTATATTTCGACTTTTGGAGTTCTAGAGCTTGGATGTGGAAGATTTTGGAGGCATTCTTCCTGATTTGACTTGGCGGTAAGTTTGCTACCCAGGTATTTCCCCATGATTTCCGCCATTTATTAGTCTTTTTATCTGCATTTAGGTTAATGAAATTAGTACTTTGAGCCCTAAATTTAAGAGTGGGTAAACCCTTGATTTAGGTATCGATTTTGCACGGATTTGGATGATTTTCATAATTTAGGGCCTATAAGTTATGAGTAATCTGATTTTTTAATAAAATTCCTAATTCAATCTCGGGGGGGGGGGGGGGGGTTGACTTTCTAACCGGGTAATTTATATATCAATCTAAATGTCCATATACTCGTATGCTTATATAGATTGGTTATTTGACAGATTGAGATCGTTCGGAGGTTTGGAGGAAGGGCAAGTCCACTCGAGAGCTTGTGGATTTCGAATCTAAGGCAATTTGAGACTTTCTAGACTCTATTCGGAGTGTTTTGTTGGTATATAACTAATTGACAAAAGAAAAGGATAAAAAAGGTCTCATACTTGTGAGGTGACAAACACTTGTGCCAGTACTAGTGCCATACTATGGGTACTTGGTCGGTACTTGAAGTGTTAGGACTGATAGATGATATCAATGTAAATTGAGCACGATAAGCTGAAACTGAGAGGACTCTAATGGTAATAGATTATATGTACATACATCACTCCAAATTTCTGGTATACTTGATGAAAATGAGCTATTTAAAGTATTTTTCCTGTACAACATAAACGCCTCGTATGTGTATATAATAGTCATGCTTTCATATGGTACTCATGCATATTACACTTGATGATACATATGGTGATGCCCGATGGTTAATGGTTCTGGGATAAATGATAGTAGCATGGCAAAGAGTGGTCAGTTGCTATAGTTAGCACGATGTGATCTAGAATATTTAGTTCTGTGCAGGATTGCATGAATCTCATGATTTATTTTACCTTAATTGTTGAATTGTCTGACTAATTGTGTCACGACCCGATTAGGGCTATGACGGGTACCCGGGGCTAACCACCGAGCACCACTCATTCTATTACTCATTTTGCGGTCATTCATTAATCTCATGTTTATAATCATAGATGAACCATTTCAACTTGAAACATATTTACCTTATATACATAAGCCCTCCGGCTATCAAAATAATATATATACATACGAGGAGAAACCGTGAGACCATACTACCCACACATACGTATCTACGAGTCTCTACTAGAGTACTAGACATAGGGACGGGACAGGACCCCGTCGTGCCCAAAATACATGTACACACACAAAAGAATAATTCAATGGCACCTTCAGAACAATGGATTGCCCTCAAGTCAGCTGATAGCTCCTATGAGTCTGGATCACCTCCCGGTCTACCTGTGGGCATGAACACAATGTCCAAAGAAGACGAACGTCAGTACGAACATTGTACTGAGTATGTAAGGCATGAATGAGATGAACATAATAGAGAAATCATAAGACATAGGATGAAGATATAACCTGCGTAACTTTTAAGAGTAAGTGCATTTTTATCATATCACATATACCATGAAATCACATATCTCATTATATCACGTTTATCATACCACATATGTCCTCATCGTTAACCCGCATCTGAGTAACCATCATACGCCGCCCACTAGTAGTGGTCATGTCCGGCCCTCTAGGCATGGTGTACTCATACGCAGCTCACTAGTGGTGGTCGTGTCCGGCCATTCAGGCACGGTAGAATCATAAGCAGCCCGCCCTAGAGGTGACATGTTCGGCCATCTAGGAGCGGTGGAATCACAAGCAACCCGCCTTCGCGGTGACATGTCCGGCCATTTAGGCACGGTGGAATTGTATCATCGTGCACATCATAGACTTATCATTATTGTACATCTCATAGGCATATCATTAAAACATACATTAAAACTTGAAGGCAACTATAGCTATGTCGGGGTGACATAAGGTCGTGAATCCCTGATTACATTATGGAGTGATTATAATCGTCATATCTCACCTTGAAGGGACTAACATTTTAAGGTGAGTGCACACAAGGAAAAGCATCAATGGAACTATACTTAGGATCATTAACCTCATGGACATCGTACCTCACTTTAAGGTTCTTTGTACTTAAACTCATCATCATCATTGTCATGCCCGTATCGTATCTCTTTTCTTTAGCTCATACATATATAGCTCGTTACAGTCGTGGACTCATAGTTTCCTTTATTTAGGAAGATCATGGGAAAATAGGAGGATTCATGGCATAGGAGTCATGCCATATAAGGAAGGGATTAGCCTCACATACCTCTTTCGTTTAGCTATTCTATTGTTTGATCGTTCTCCTTCGATGCTCGCATTTCTACCTTCAAGAAAGTTCGTATTAACATTAGCTAATCGATTATAAGAACATGCTTACTAAAGCTAGAGAAAATTGGACAGCATTTCCTTTGTTTATACAACTTTCCTCATATTACATATCAACTCCCAAACATCCATAACAACATTCACAATATCATAAACAACGATCATCATTCATCTACGTTATCCACATTTCACAATTTCACTTCAATTCCTCCATAATCATGGTCATAGTTCACTATTGCATTTTCTCACGTATAATACTTATCCCATGTTCTAAATGCCACTTATAGCATACTTACAATCACAACATATCAATTTTCATGACTCATTCCAAACTACTACTCAAAATCTCATTATTCTCATCTTTGTGACCCATTTTCTATCTCCTTTCATAATCTAAGTCTTTCAACCTCTCATTACCTTAAACAACATGAAAAGATCATAAAACTTGCCTTATATAGTGTAGGAATAAGCCTTGAGTGGAAATACTTCTCTTGCACCAAAACCCTAGTTCACTTTCATTGGAATTCCTTGGCTTGGATGAACTTTAATGTGTCTCATACACTTGGGGCCTATTTGGAAAGCCACCTGGTAATTGGAATTGGTGTAATTACTAGGGTAGTAATTACACAGTAGTGTAATTACAACGACTTGTTTGTTTGTCATAATGTAATTACAGTGTAATTACAAGCGTGTTGTTTGGTTGCACAAGGGTAATTACACAGTCAATTTAATTTAAAAATAAAATTTTAATTATAAAAAATTTAAAATTAATATTTAAAAAATATTTCCTTTATAAATGATATTAAATTAGTTAATTAATAACACATTGTTTCTTGAAAATATATTAATTAATAATCATATATTTGTAACTAATATTGTAAAAAATAATTGATATATATTTTTCAAATTAATATTTAATTTTAATTAATTATAAAACTTAAAAGAAGACTTTTTTTGTGAGAACGTCATGGATTAGATGTTTGACAAAAAAATAATATTAATAAATATAATGCCATAACATTACTCAAATGTTTGACATAAAAAAACCATCAAAGGTAAGGAAAAAATAAACAATATGCAATGTGAAAGCAAATAACTTAAAATTGGAAATATAACCTAAATTCAAAATCCAAAAGAAAAAGTTCAATATAATATCAAATTCCAACATTACATAAGTAAGTTCCAACGTAACTTAAGTAAATAATTCAAAAGAAAGGAAAAATATAAGTCTATAACCTCATTCACAATGAAATTCTACTTTAATAACGTCACTCGTTATATGTCAAGTTTGTTAATGACTCATTCTTTCCAATATTAAGAGGTGTAGTTTCAAATATTAGAATTATAACACGGTTATGCTAAATGAATAAAAAAAAAAATACTAGCAATTACATGAAACCACAAGAAGTAAAGGTTGAGAATGAGAAGAAAGGAAATGAAAAATAAATAATATAAAAAGAAAAATACATTTTAAAAACTAAAAATAATTAAAAAGTAAAAATAAAAAAGAAATTAAAATAATAGAAATAAAAAAAATTAAAAATAAAAAAAGTTAAAATAATAGAAATAAAAAATAAATTAAAAATAAAAATAAACAAACTAAAAAGTAACCCTGTAATTACAGGGTGTAATTACACCCAATTCTCAGCCCCTCCTTGAGAATTGGAGAGTGTAATTACTCCTTGTCAATTACACCCAATTCCCACCTAACTGTGTAATTACTTGGTCAAACAAACAGGCCAAACTGTATAATTACACTCAATTCCAATTACCTGGGTGCCTTTCCAAACAGGCCCTTGATTTTGTTGGTTTGATGAAGTTGATCTCGAATCTCTCTTGAGTTCTTATGGAAGAAGTGTGTGGAACCCTACTAGAAGACTTGAGAGAGATGGAGAAGTGTGGGGAAATGAAATTAGTGAAATGGGATCACATTTATATAATTGAACTTAACTCCCGTCGGGACACATAGACACTTATACGGTCTGTATAACATTGCACGTACCCGTATAAGTGGTCGTGGTTCACCACCAGGCAAACATCATCTTTGCTGGGTGTTATACGGACCCTTATACGGACCGTATAATGTTATACGGACCGTATAATGTTATACGGACCGTATAAGTCGGTCGTATAACCCCATTTCCTTGAAATGATCTCCGTCGTTCGTTTGATCTCCAATCCCTATGGAACCTTCTTGACACTTATTTAACACCTAGTTAACAATATAAGATACATTATAACTCTTCTCCTAGACATCATTAAATCATCGCTAACTCATCACTTGTAAATCCTTTCCGATTCGTAACGTATACCTTGCCTTTCTTAGCAAACTTTCTTCTCTTACTTCGAATGCCCTTGAAATCTCAATTAGGATCATCAAGTGCTATTTCTTACTTATCGAAACATCGTATACTTCGTGCCCTTTGCTAGTCTATTCATTGTACATGAACGAAAAATTTTCGGGGTGTAACATTCTTCCCCCCCCCCTTTGGAACATTCGTCCTCGAATGTTAGGCACTCGGGAATTCTACGAAAATTTCGCCAGAATTTTCCCTGTAATATGGCACTACCATCCTGTCACAACAGTCCACAATAACATTGCCTCACAGGGCCCCAACATAATAGCAATATAAGTTGGCCACACACGGCCCATATGCATAAAAAAAAATATACATGCCTCATAATCTCGATGTTTCATCGTGGATCTCTTCTGGGGGCTGAAATAAGTGCGGGTATTTGGATTTCATACTCTCTTCTGCTTCCCAAGTCATTTCTTCTCGGTTGTTATTTCGCCATAAGACTTTAACTGAGGCTACTTCCTTATTTCGAAGTCTCCGTACCTGCCTGTCTAATATGGCAACGGGTACTTCTTCATAAGCCAATTTTTCCGTCACTTGAACATCATCTACTGGGACAATCCTCGTAGGATCTCCGATACACTTACGGAGCATTGAGACATGGAAAACTGGATGGACTAATTCAAGTTCTGGAGGCAAGTCCAATTCATAATCTACTCGACCCACCTTGCGGATAATCTTATAGGGTCCAATGTATCGAGGACTTAACTTTCCTTTCTTACCAATCTCATCACTCCTTTCATTGGTGACACCTTTAAGAATACCCAATCATCAACTTGAAATTCTAAGTCTCGTCGGCGGTTGTCCGCATAAGATTTTTGGCGACTTTGGGCTGTCAATAATCGATCTCGAATCACCTTGACTTTTTCTACTGCTTGTTGAATTAACTCAGGGCCTATTGGTTGTACTTCTCGTATTTCAAACCATCCAATTGGGGATCTACACTTCCTTCCATATAGAGCTTCGTACAGAGCCATTTGGATACTGGAATGGTAGCTATTGTTATATGCAAACTCAATAAGGGGTAAGTGGTCATCCCAGCTACCACCAAAATCTAGTACGCATGCCCGTAGCATATCTTTCATTGTCTGAATAGTGCGTTCAGCCTGCCCATCAGTTTGCGGATGAAATACCGTGCTGAGTTTTGCTTGAGTACCCAAACCTTCTTGAAAAGATTTTCAGAACTTAGCTGTAAATTGTGCTCCTCTATATGTGATAATAGACATCGAAATACCATGGAGTCGCATAATCTCCTTTAGATACAACCTTGCATAATCTTCTGCTGAATATGTGGTTCTAACAGGATGAAAATGAGCTGCTTTCGTCAATCTATCCACAATCACCCATATAGAATCATACTTGCTTTGGGAACGAGGTAATCTCACAATAAAATCCATATTGATCACTTCCCATTTTCAAGTAGGGATTTCCATTGCCTGCAATAATCCTCCTGGCTTTTGATGTTCGATTTTCACTTGCTAGCAATTTGGACATTGGGCTACAAATTCTGCTATGTCTTTCTTCATTCCATCCCACCAATAAATTAACTTGAGATCATGATACATCTTTGTCGTTCCTGGATGAATAGAATACCGAGAATAATGAGCTTCTTCTAGAATTCGGCGACGTAATTCTGTAACATTCGGAACACATAACCTGCCTCGGTATCTAAGAACTCCCTCTATAGAAGTTTCAAATGGAGGCTTCTCTTTTTCATGAAATGTGTCTCTATAACTACTAACCGAGGATCTTCATATTGACGCTCTTTCACTTCCATATTCGGGGACGAAGCGTAGGATTATTAATACCAACTCCTGCACTACCTGAATCAATTAAGCGTACTCCAAGATTAGCTAGTTGGTAGAGCTCGTGAATTAATTCTTTCTTTTCTGGAGGAGCTTCATATAGGCTGCCTATCGATCGGTGGCTAAGCGCATTAGCTACTACATTTGCCTTCTCGGGGTGATATAAAATACTCACATCATAATCTTTTAACAATTCTAACTAGCGCCTCTGCCGCAGATTTAACTCCTTCTGTTTGAAAATGTATTGAAGACTTTTGTGATCTGTATAGATATCAACATGAACACCATACAAGTAATGTCTCCACATCTTTAATGCATGAATAACTGCAGCTAATTCAAGATCATGGGTTAGGTAGTTCTTTTTATGTTTCCGCAGCTGTCTCGAAGCATAAGCAATGACTTTACCGTGCTGCATCAATACGCATCCTAACCCAATGCCAGAAGCATCACAATACACAACATAACCATCTGGCCCTTCTGGGAGTGTTAAGACTGGAGCTGAAGTTAACCTATCCTTCAATTCCTGAAAGCTACGCTCACAAGCATCATTCCACTGAAATTTAGCTGACTTTTGGGTTAGCTTCGTCAATGGGGCTGAAATAGATGAAAATCCCTCTACGAACCTTCTATAGTAACCTGTCAATCCCAGAAAACTACGAACTTCTGTAGGTGTCGTAGGCCTTGGCCAAGTCTTCACAGCTTCAATTTTCTGAGTAACAACTCGAATGCCATCATTGAGATAACATGGCCCAAAAATGTCATAGAATTCAGCCAAAACTCGCACTTTGAAAATTTTGCATATAATTCTCGAGTTCGAAGAATTTCAAGAACAATACGTAGATGGTCTACATGTTCTAACTCTGTGCGAGAGTATACCAGAATATCGTCAATATATACTATTACGAATAAATCCAAGAGAGGCCTGAATACATTATTCATTAAATTCATGAACACTGCCGGAGCATTAGTTAACCCAAATGACATCACCTAGAATTCATAATGGCCATATCTCGTTCTGAAAGCTGTTTTGGGAATATCTTCTTCTCTAACTCTCACTTGATGATAACCCGATCTTAGATCTATTTTGGAAAACCAATTGGCACCCTGTAATTGATCAAACCAATCATCAATCCTTGGGAGAGGATATTTATTCTTTATCGTCACCTTATTCAACTGCCTATAATCGATACACATCCATAAGGAACCATCTTTCTTTCTCACGAATAGGGCTGGGTGCTCCCCACGGTGATGAACCGGGTCTAATAAACCCCTTCTCAAGCAAATCTTTCAACTGTGCCTTTAACTCTTTCAATTCTGCCGGAGCCATTCGGTAAGGAGGAATAGAAATAGGCTTGGTAGCCAGCAACACATCAATAGCGAAATCAATATCTCTTTCCGAAGGAAGGCCTGGAAGTTCATCTGGAAATACATCCAGAAATTCATTCACTACCAGAACGGATTGGAAAGTTGGCGACTTTGCTTCAGTGTCATGCACTCGGACTAAGTGATAAATATAGCCTTAGCTGCTATCTTTCTTGCCTTAAGGTAGGAAATAAACCTACCTCTTGGAGATGTTGTATTACCCTTCCATTTAAGCACGGGCTCTCCCGGAAATTGAAATCGAACTACTTTCATTCGGCAATCAATATTAGCATAACATCAGGCCAACCAATCCATACCCATAATCACATCGAAATCTAACATTTCCAGCTCAACTAAATCAGCTTTAGTCTGGCGGCCGCATATCACGATTATACAATTTTTGTACACTTGTCTAGCTATCACGGGATCACCAACCAGAGTAGATACCTCAAAAGGTTTAATTGGCTCGGGTTTCACCCAATACGACCGCAACATATGGAGTAATATAAGATAGGGTGGAACCCGGATCTATCAATGCATACACATCATGGGAAAATACGGATAATATACCTATAACCACATCCGGGGAGGACTCAAGATCCTGTCGTCCGGCTAAAGCATATATACGGGGTTGAGTAGCACCTGAAGGAGATGCTCCCCCCTCCGCCTACCTCGACCCGCCGGGGATCCGGGAGTCCGCCACGGCGCACCGAAGAGGAACTACCGTCGATCCTGTGGGCTGAACCCCACCTCTACCATACCTCGAGGGACAATTACGCATCAAGTGCCCAGTCTGTCCACAAATATAGCAAGTATCTATGCCCTGGCGACATGGCCCCGAGTGTAATTTTCTGCACTGGCTACATCGTGGGACTGGTGGTCTCCTCTGACTATGATCACCCCCAAACTGAGAACTTGAAGCTCTCGAACTCTGACCCTGTCCTGAAGGAAAGGAGCAATCAAATCTCCTACCTGCAAATCGTGGAGGCGCACTAGTCACCGACTGGCCTGACTGTCTAGAATATGCCTACCTTAATCCCCCTCTATAATCACTACCTGCCCCCGTAGATCTGGCCCTCTTGCTTTGCCCTCTATTAATATCCCGATCACCCATTTGCGGATGTTGTTGTCCTTCTAAATTCTGAGTATGGACTTGAATGCGGGAAATATCCATCCCATCTTGCAACGAAGCCGTCAAACAATCCTTAAATAAATGTGGCCCTAAGCCACTCACAAACCTGTGCACCCTATCTCCCATGTCGGCCACCATAGTCGAAGCATAGCTAGCCAATGAATTAAATTGAAGGCTATATTCCTGGGCACTCATATTTTCTTGCTTCAAATTTAGGAACCTATCCGCTCTAGCTCGGCGAGCCTCGGGTGGCAAATAGTGACGGATAAAGGCATCTACGAATTCTTGCCAAACGGGAGGAGGCGCATTCTCTTTTCTTGATGATATCTAATTATTGTACTATAAGACCGCCACATCTCGGAGTCTATAAGATGCCAACTCCACAGATTTAGTTTCGGAGGCATGAATAATCTTCAATGTTCTCAACATTTCATCAATAAAACTTTGCGGGTCTTCACTCGGCTTTGACCCGAAAAACTCCGGAGGATTCAAACTCATGAAATCACGGGCTCTAGTACTAACGGCCCTGTCACTTGAACCTGAACCATGCCGTTGTGCCTGGGCGGCAACTAACTACGTCAATAGATGAATAGCCTCCATCACTTGTTGACCTGAAGTAGCCGGTGGAGGAACTGGAGGCATAGGAGCTGGAGCTGAAGCTCCGTCTTGTTCTTCTAAATTAGGCGGGGTTGAAGAAGCATTAGATGGAGCCTCATTATGTGATTCGCCCTCTTCTACATTCATTGGCGGCTCCCTTTCTACCCGCCTTTTCATCGTAGTCTTGCCCTTCTAGGCGGCTGTAACTTTTCCCTTTGGCGGCATTTCTGAAATCATAACACACTATTAGAGAGGAGAAAATCTTATACACGGCTCTACCGCACGATCTCGTAAGAAGAAGAATGGTCATTTTTCCTAAATGTCCTGTAGCCTCCTGTTTATTAGTGTGGCGCGCAACACACCATAAACAAGACTCTGCTAGACACGGCTCGTAGACACTTTCTAGGACTGAACTGCTCTGATACCACTTTTGTCACGACCCGACTAGGGCCATGATGGGTACCCGGGGCTAACCACCGAGCACCACTCATTCTATTACTCATTTTGCAGTTATTCATTAATCTCATGCTTATAATCATAGATGAACCATTTCTACTTGAAACATATTTACCTTATATACATAAGCCCTTCGGCTATCAAAATAATACATATACATACGAGGAGAAACCGTGAGACCATACTACCGACACATACATATCTACGAGCCTCTACTAGAGCACTAGACATAGGGATGGGACAGGACCCCGTCGTTCCCACACTACATATACATACACAAAAGAATAAGTCAATGGCACCTCCGGAACAATGGAGTGCCCTCAAGTCAGCTGATAGCGCTTATGAGTCTGGATCAACTCCCGGTCTACTTGTGGGCATAAACACAGCGTCCAAAGAAAATGGACGTCAGTACGAACATTGTACTGAGTATGTAAGGCATGAATGAAATGAACATAATAGAGAAATCATAAGACATAGGATGAAGATATAACCTGCGTAAAACTTTTAAGAGTACGTGCATTTTTATCATATCACATATACCATGAAATCACATATCTCATTATATCACGTTTATCATACCACATATGTCCTCATCGTTAACTCGCGTCCGGGTAACCATCATACGCCGCCCACTAGTGGTGGTCATGTCCGGCCCTCTAGGCACGGTGTACTCATACGCAGCCCACTAGTGGTGGTCGTGTCCGGCCATTCAGGCACGGTAGAATCATAAGCAGCCCGCCCTAGCGGTGACATGTTCGGCCATCTAGGTGCGGTGGAATCACAAGCAGCCCGCCTTCGCGGTGACATGTCCGGCCATTTAGGCACGGTGGAATTGTATCATCGTGCACATCATAGACTTATCATTATTTTACATCTCATAGGCATATCGTCAAAAACATACATTAGAACTTGAAGGCAACTATGGCTATGTCGGGGTGACATAAGGTCGTGAACCCCCGATTACATTATGGAGTGATTATAATCGTCATATCTCACCTTGAAGGGACTAACATTTTAAGGTGAGTGCATACAAGGAAAAGCATCAATGGAACTATACTTAGGATCATTAACCTCATGGACATCGTACCTCACTTTAAGGTTCTTTGTACTTAAACTCATCATCATCATTGTCATGCCCGTATCGTATCTCTTTTCTTTAGCTCATACATATATAGCTCGTTACAGTCGTGGACTCATAGTTTTCTTTATTTAGGAAGATCATGGGAAAATAGGAGGATTCATGCCATATGAGTCATGCCATAGAAGGAAGGGATTAGCCTCACATACCTCTTTCGTTTAGCTATTCTATCGTTTGATCGTTCTCCTTCGATGCTCGCGTTTCTACCTTCAAGAAAGTTCGTATTAACATTAGCTAATCGATTATAAGAACATGCTTACTAAAGCTAGAGAAAATTGGGCAACATTTTCTTTTTTTATACAACTTTCCTCATATTACATATCAACTCCCAAACATCCATAATGACATTCACAATATCATAAACAACGATCATCATTCATCTACGTTATCCACATTTCACAATTTCACTTCAATTCCTCCATAATCATGGTCATAGTTCACTATTGCATTTTCTCACATATATTACTTATCCCATGTTCTAAATGCCACTTATAGCATACTTACAATCACAACATATCAATTTTCATGACTCATTCCAAACTACTACTCAAAATCTCATTATTCTCATCTTTGTGACCCATTTTCTATCTCCTTTCATAATCTACGTCTTTCAACCTCTCATTACCTTAAACAACATGAAAAGATCATAAAACTTACCTTATATAGTGTAGGAATAAGCCTTGAGTGAAAATACTTCTCTTGCACCAAAACCCTAGTTCACTTTCATTGGAATTCCTTGGCTTGGATGAACTTTAATGTGTTTCATACACTTGATTTTGTTGGTTTGATGAATTTGATCTCGAATCTCTCTTAATTTATTGTGGAAGAAGTGTGTGGAACCCTCTAGAAGCCTTGAGAGAGATGGAGAAGTGTGGGAAATGAAATTAGTGAAATGGGATCACATTTTGATATAATTGAACTTAACTCAGCCCGTCGGGACTTCCATGGACACTTATACGGTCCGTATAACATTGAACGGTCCGTATAAGTGGTCGTGGTTCACCACCAAGCAAACATCATCTCTGCTGGGTGTTATACAGACCGTATAAGTCGGTCATATAACCCCATTTCCCTGAAATGATCTCCGTCGTTCGTTTGATCTCCAATCCGTATGGAACCTTCTTGACACTTGTTTAACACCTTGTTAAAAATATAAGGGATATTATAACTCTTCTCCCCGACATCATTAAATCATCGCTAACTCATCACTTGTAAATCCTTTCCGATTCATAACGTATACCTTGCCTTTCTTAGCAAACTTTCTTCTCTTACTTCGAATGCCCTTGAAATCTCAATTAGGATCATCAAGTGCTATTTCTTACTTATCGAAACATCGTATACTTCATGCCCTTCGCTAGTCTATTCACTGTACATGAATGAAAAATTTTCGGGGTGTAACAAATTGATTCATTTAAAAGGGAATTCACATGCTAGCGGGTGTGAGATGATTCATATGTACATGATGGACTTAACTTAAAGTTTGTAAAAAGAATGTCATCTTAAATTGATGCTTATTTTCATTGCTATTGTCTTGCCATGCATTGACATGTGATTGCATCGTTAGCTCGAGTTGCGCACGTACAACATATATTAGGGTTGGCTCGGATTGCACGCGTGTAAAATTGGAACAAGGGTATCGAACTTCTTAATTGCATTATTGATTAGAAATGAATTTTCTAACATTTGACCACGTACCATTGAAGAATTTAGTCGCACACTTGAAAGATAGCCCATAAAGTCACCGGAATGGTTGGATAATTGGTTTATATGGTTCTTTCCTGTGTGAAAGCACAGAGAAAAATGACATTTTAGTCTGCCTATCGTCACGTATGAAATAACGGACGGTATAAATTTAGCAACCTTTTTTCCACCGGATCGCTACCAGAAATTCAATGCGTTATCTCAGCATTCAATGTGTATTCTTGAATAATCTCATTTTTCAATTATTTGGTGATGAAATTTCAGCTTAAAACATGGTTTTCGATGGAAAAGAGTTCCATGTGGGTATATGAACATTGCGAGTCCCTGATGGGTTAAACTTCCCATTAAAGGAGTGTGTGTATACCGATTGTATATGGCCAGTGTATTGCATAACATGTCATCTTTATTTGACTAAGTAATTACTTACTTTAATTGGTAATATGAAATTTTGTCAGATTTTATGGAACTATTCTTATCATATCTATTGCTCCTTATTTATTTATGACTGTCGAGATTAACACTACTTGTAGAGGCATATTTCAAGACCAATCCTCGCCACTACTTTAGTTTAGGATCGGTCGACAATGTTGTTGAGTACACGCTGTTTTCCATGCTCATACTACACTTGCTGCACCAATTTGTGTGAAGAGTCCAATCCAGGTACTAGTGGAGCACATGGAATAGTTGATCGTTGAGGCGACTAGTGTCACGACCCAAATAATAAGCCGTGAAGGCACTGACTCTCCCGAGTCAGTAAGCCATCCACAACCCAATTTTAAACAATTATTAAGGGAAAATAAACTCGAAAAGTAATCATACAAGCAAATTTCAAGTCTTTAAAGTCTTTTAGTCATAAATACCAACATAAGTCAAATCACCCAAAACTGGTGTCACTAGTACAAGAACTTACTACAAAGTAAGGATACAAGTCTGAATAAATCCTTAAATACACTGTCTGGAATGAAAGACAGAAAGTAAATGATAGAGGAGAATCTGGTGCTCTGGATCTGCTTGTTGCTCACCCCAAAATCTCGAGAAGGTATCGTCAACGTCTGGCAGACTCACGAAATATATTCCTACCAGGTACAGAATCTGCACACAAAAAGGTGCAGCAAGTGTAGCGTGAGTACGAGAAACAACGTGTACTCAGCAGCATCATCGACCGACTCTATCTTAAATGGAGACGAGGGCTGGTATTTTGAATACCACTTCTACACCTAACTATGGTTAGTATTCCATCATAGCAAGCATAATAATCACATAAACTCCAAATCCACAAGTTATAAGCCTAACTTATAACATCTAAACCATTAAGGACAGTACAACAGCCTTAGTAAAACAATCAAAGGATTTAATATCAGTCTAACACTATAACAAACACAGTTATGAGATATGATGAGAAGAGCAAATGATATGAATGCAAGGCCTTTCCATCACCAGTACACACACACTCCTTTAATAAGGAGCACGACCCATGGGGGACTTGTGAGGTCGATATACCACCCGAAATATTTCCTTCGGATTCCTAGCCGTTTAAGCTTCCAAATCATCAAACACAATCCGTAGGATCACATTACCTGTCATTTGCCCAATCTGGCTCATATCATCAACATCACTCCGTCTGGAACCATTTCCATCAGACTTTACACACGTATCCTTACATGCACATAAGATATAATATACAACCTGAATATGGCATATAGAGCAGTAAGAAATAAAGCTAAGCAATACAGACTCAATCTTTAGCTCTTCTCCACTTTTAAACAAGTATTAGGAGTGATAAGAACACATAAACACGGTGAGACAGACAATAAGCATAGAAACCATAAATAAGGGGCATCATATCCCAATCACAGACACAAATAAATCTATGCTATCAACTAATTCCCAAAGCATGACATTCAGACCAGACTATACAATTGAAATTACACAAATATCCATATCATGGCACTAGTACCCGATACAAGCGCTCGTCACCTCACAAGTATTGACACCCCTTTTAGTTACCCCATTTCCATCTTATTAGTCCAATTTAAACCAACCATGATGCTTAAAATAAGGCTCATAGCCTCAACATGGCTGGAAAAAAAGTCTGACAATCACAGCAGAGCCTAACCCTTTCGTAATGCCTCCAAACGATTCGAATCTGTTTAGACACGGATTAAGCGTAAGAATACGAGTCAATCGAAACTCATAATGCCTCATAAGAGATTCGGGTCTAGAAATTCAACCCAAAAACCCAGTTCTAAACCGCAAAGGTCAAATCTATAATTTCGTAGGAAAAACGGGTTCAACATGGTCTAATTATTAATCTAGAAAATCATACGAATCCAATGCTACCCGTATTAGCATACTTCAAATATGAACAGAAAAAGTCACCCAAATAGGATTCCAAGCCACGAAGGTCTTATCAGAAGATTCAACCCAAAATTGGTCTACCCATGATTTATAGAGCCTATATACCAAAAAAGAGCTAAATTCAGCATCAATTTCATGCTTAAATCTAGAATTTATCAATTTTAACTTAGGTTTCTTATTCACCCAAATTCCATCCTTAAATCATGGTTTCTACCATGGAAATCTCCACTAATTAATGATATCAATGTAAAAATGAGGTTAGAAACTTACCCACTTGAGGAACCTTGCAAATCCTCTAAAAAATCCCCGTAGTCTAAAGTCTAGAGTTCAAAATATGTGAATGGGGTCTAAAACTCGAAATGGGATATTTTAATCTGTCCAGGTGAAATGTATTCTACGCAAATGTGAGGCTAGCTCTCGAATGCGACACTGACCCGGCTCAAGCCTTAGCGAACGCGACTAGGCCATTGCAAACGCGATGGTCGGTCAAACCCATCCCCATTTACACTACGCGAACGCAAGCTGCCTCTCGCTAACGTGGCTCTTTCTAGGTCCACTTCCTATCTCGAACACGTGCCTTCTTCGCGAACGTAAAGATGGACACCAGAAAAGGCTGAAACCAGAAAATCTGGTTTTTCGCTATTTCACCCTAAAATCTCGAGACTCATCCGGAACCACCCCCCGAATACAAACCAAATATGAATCTTAACATAAAAACTCGCTACGAACTGACTCGTGCACTCAAAATTTCCAAAAAAGGTCATCTTTACCCGATCAACCCCAAATGCATTAAAGCTAGTTTTCCAACCAAATTGTTACACCTAGTAAAATTTCACGTTATTTGCATTGTAAGTAAACTAATATGAGTCAAAGGTAGCATGAAGTCTCTAAAGGGTTGACAAAGGTCCTATATGATTTATAAGTGGGTGCCTAAAGGTTCAGAAATCATACGAGTTGAAGAAGATACGTTTCGATGAAGTGTAAGGCATGATCTGCGTCGCAGATGACCATCTGCATCGCAGATCATGGTCGCATATGAGAGCCAAGGCTGAGGAAGTTTTTGGAAATAATCTGTGAGGTAATCTGCGGCCGCAGATGCCAACGCAGATCAAAGTCAGTGGCCGACTTTGGTTGATATATTTTCGTTGATAGCCTTATTTAACAACATTTTTCATATCTCTCTCATCCAAAATACTCCGTAGAGACCCTCCAAACTCTCTCTCAAGCCTAATAAACATAAGTTAAGTAATCCAAGCCTAAATCCAACTCTCCAAAGGTGGAAGATCATAGTAAAGGTGTTGGATGCAAGTTGAAGTTTAAGTTCTTGTTGTTGATCTTTGAGTTTTGAGGATTCTTCGAGGTGAAGAAAGATCATTAAAGGTAAGATTTAAACTCTACTCTATGTATTTGGAGTGTTAGAAGTCATGAATAAGTTAGTTGGTTGAAGAATCACAGGGGAGAAGGTGAAAACCATATGTTAGGTTGTCTTTGTGTACTGACTTTGGGTTGAAGTGGTGTTGATGGGATTTTGTGGCTGGAAATGTTGGTTTAGCTTGTATATATTGTGTTGAATGTTTTTCTAGTGTTGTTTGTTGATTGGAAGTTATGGAAGTAGGGAAAACTATGGGGAGATGCTGTCCAAATTCATTTAGAATATGTTTACCGTTCGTTAGTTGTCGTTACGAGTTATAATGACATTAGTGTCATATTTGTGATTGTAGATTCTATTTAAGAGGAAGCTAAGCTTGGGCGCTTTTGAGAGGATTTGATATAAGGTATGTTAAGGCTAACTTTATTTCTTTTGGCATGGTCCATATGAACGAAAGTAAACGTAACACTACTTCATAATGATTCCATTCTTAGCAACTAGAGATGTCCTATGTTGATTCATGTTCTAGTAATATTGTTGTTAGAAAGTCCTTCTCCAGATTTCATATGCTTCATAGAGTCACATGTTGATGAAAATGCTATCCCATAACGATGTTCGGAGGTGTAACGACCTTACGTCACTCCGACAGACTCAGGATGCATACTTATCATACTCATGCAGTATATATATATACACACACACGCATACATATATACTATCACCCCACAGTCGTTATATACGTGTATACTTATATTATATCTATATGGATTATGGGGAAGGTTAAGGTATTATATACGCACTACCACTTGATCAGCTGGTCATATGATAATGATTATGTTCATAGAGGCCGATATGATACGATGGGATGCCCACAAAGGCTTACGTTATATATATATATATATATATATATATATATATATATATATATATATATATATATTTGATCATGCGTTATATACGCATATATATATATATATATATATATATATATATATATATATATATATATATATATTTGAGCATGCGTTATATACGCATATTTAAAGTACTTATGCATATCATTGGCCCTCAGAGGCAGTCCAGATATACAGGTTGCATTCCTTTTATCCTACGTACTTTTATCTCTCCTTTATGTTACTTTCATGCCTTACATACTCAGTACATTATCCGTACTTACGCCCCTTTCGCTTGGGGGATGCTACGTTTCATGCCCGCAGGTTCAGGTAGGCAGGGTGACGATCCGCCTCTGTAGGTTGCCGTTCAGCTGATATTGGAGCACTCCACTTGTCTCGGAGTTGCTGTCGTGTCTTCGGTATGTATATTTTTGTTGTACATATGGGTATGGCGGGGCCCTATCCCGACCTTATTATGTCATGTACTCTAGTAGAGGCTTGTAGATAGTTGTGTTATAGCTAGACGTTGTATGGTCCCCTCGGCCTATTTTTGTTGTATAGTTGTCTATGATGCCCTTGTCGGCTCATACAGTTTTGTCCAGCATGGTTATATAAATGTGTCCTTTTAGGCTCGCTCCTTGTCAGTATAGTTCTCTTATGATCTAGCAGGTTGCTATCTGATGACCCTCGTGGTTCCCCTTATGTACGATTACATTAGGGAAGCATGTTTTATCGGTGCTCGGCAGGTAGGGCCAGGGTGTCCGTCATGACCCTCCGATTTAGGTCGTGACACAAATGACCAAAATGCCCCCGAGCCCCTCGGGAACCAAACCAACCACTCAACTAAGCTATAATCGATATTTCGGACCTAGTAAAATTGATGAAATTCTCAAAAAGACATGTTTACCCCCGATGTCAAATTTTGACCCAACACTTACGAAATTTCAAAATTTCCTTTTTCTCACCCAAAACACATCTGATTGCCTCGGTAATCAAGCCACCCATTCCAACAAGTCAGACAGACTCTAACAGAGCTAGGGGAAAGGTCAAGAGGAAAAAAATAGTTAAAATTACTAAAATGACCTAGCAGATCGTTACAATTAGTTGGAGTTTTCGGGGTGAGCTGCTTGGCAAATGCGCAGCACTGGTCTCCACTTCCTTTATCTTATTATGTTCTTTATTGCCTAGATAGTTATACTGAAATACGTTCTACTTGTATGCGTATACTTTTAGGAGCTTTTGTACTTACAACAGCAGTTTTTTGGGGCGTACGAATGTTTATGACTATGAGACTTCGTGGTTGACTTTGTTATTGCTTGACTTTGCTTTTTTGCACATTAATTGGTTCAATGAACTAAAATTGGCTTAAGGTTCACCTACTGGGTTAGTATTAGGTGTCATCATGACCAGTGTGATTTTTGCGAAGTACAATTTGGTATCAGAGCCCTAGGTTCACCGGTCTCATGGGTACAAGTGGAATGTCTAGTAAAGTCATACGGATCGGCATAATGATGTCCGTACTTATATTCAAGAGTTTATGGGACACTTAGAGAATTTATGCTCTTTCATTTGTTATCGTGTATAGTTGATTCGACTTGAGTTCTAAACATCCTTGATTCGTTCTCTCATCAATGGTTAGGACACGTTCTCAGATTCGCACACCATTGGCTGGAGGTGACGTCGTGTGGTATCATGCGATAAGCTCAATAATAGACTTGATGCTTAGCAGGTTATATTGTTTGAGGAATTTGTTTTATTTGTAAATACTAAATTTTGATAGCTCTGCATCGAATAAAAGAGGAAAACAAGAAACTATAATTATCTTTACGATATAATCTTTTTTGTTTCATTGGATTTTTCTCCGTTGTTGGAATTAATGATGCATAATAGTTTGTGACGAGTTTTTCTAATAAGCTCTTTTTTTTTTGTCATGTCTGAATCAGGCGAATTAATTCTTGTCTTGATTAACTATTCTTTTCCCCCTTATAGCAGCTTTATGTTGTATATATTCTCATTCATCAGATGCATTTCATAGTATATTATTTTAAATTTAAGTTTAATATTTAAATATTTTCTATAATATAAAATTACAAAAACATTACCTAATAATTTAACTAAAATATTTTTGTTCTTTTTTTGTAAATAGCTTTAAGGATATTTAATCATTTTAACGGAAGAAATATATTTATCAACACTTTTTTTCCAAACACACTAATAGTTTATTATCGATTTCAACACTTCTATCCAAATATGTAATTACTTATTTATAAAATCAAGTGCAACATCTAAAAGTACGTTTTAGCTCTTGATGCACAACAAATATTTTTAATATGCTAAGCCAAACAGGTTTGAGCAATTAATATATTAATAACACAAGGTCAATTGATTTTGTAGGTTTTTACAAACTTACTTTTCGTTTTATGTCTTTTTTATAAGAGATCTAAAACTACCAAACATTATTTTTTTTACAAGATCATATTCATTTATTCAATTTGTAAAGAATTATGTTCGTCCATTTCCTCGCCATTACAATAGTTATCTCTAGTTGCTAATACAACAACAACATACCCAGTTGTAACGACCCGTTTGATCGTTATTGCATTTTTATCCTTTTTGCCCCCGTTGACTCATCCCCGAGCCTTGTTAGTACAATTTTGATCCACGGGGACCAGTGGCATAGTTCCCTAGGCATCGTTTTGGGTTTTGGAATGACTTTCAGAAAATTTGGCCTTAAAGCGAAAATCGTTTGACTTGAAGTTGACTTTTAGGTAAACGTGCCCGTAATCAAATTCCGACACTTACATTAGGTTCGGAGGGTGATTTATGACTTAGTGGTGTCATTGGTTTAGTTTTCGAAGGGTTCGGGTGTGATTTGGGTCATTGGTTGAGAAACTAATTAAGTTAGAATTGGAGTTGACCACGGTCAACATCGGGTCAAGATGATCCCGTGTCGATGTTTTGAAAGTAACAATAAGTTTGCATGATGATTTTGGACATGCCCACAAAGTTTGGTTAGATTCCGATGAGTTTGGACAAGTTTGGGTTATATGGTGATTGTTTTCGGTTTCGACGTCGATTTGAGCATAAAGGGTATCATATTGAGCAAACGACCTTTGATTCATGTTTCGACTAAACCATTATATCCGTATCGTAATTTCGGAACCATAGCAACTGAAATCATCAAGTTTTGACATTGTATGAGGGATTTATGGTCATTTTACTAAGAATTGGGTTGCCAGATTTTTCAGATTAATTATGAAATTGCCTCTGAATTCGTATTTAAAAATCTGCACTATTCCAAATATTGAAACCAACATATCTCCTTCATTATAAGGTCAAATGGAGTGATTCAAAAGCCTAACTTGACTAGAATTTCACAAGGAATCCATTGGAGGCATCAAAAGAGAGTTTTGGGATAGTTTGGCACCAGAAACGAGGCAGAACAAGTGGGCGTTTTTGCTATTTAATGTTGTTTGGGTTTCTCTCAGCTTGAAAGCTTGGGTTTGGAAGAATTCAAGGACGTTCTTCAAGTTTCTTCCATGGGGTAAGGTCTAAACCATAATCTAAGTATTTCCCTTGGTTTAAGCTTTAATCCAAGATTTCTAAAGTAGGAAATTGGGGGTTTTCAAGAAAGAAGGTTAATGGGTCTTCTTGAGAAGTTCATAAAATTGGTTAGACTTCCTAAGTTGCTTTAAATGATGAAATTGATTGGGTTTATGCTAGATTATGATGTATCTAAGGTTGCTAATCATATACCTTCCATTATTAGTGTTGAATTCTTGAATTTAAGAGTTAGGGTTTATACCCAAAATTGAGGGTTTTGCTTGAATTGGATGAATCCTTGAGTTAATTTAGCAATTAGTTGATGGGTTCACCTAGTATTTAATTGGAAAATTTACCGCTGAATTTCTCGTTTTGCCTTTGTGGGCCCCGTTTCCCAAATTCTAGGGTTGGTTTTTTGACCTAATTCGAATGATAGCAATATAGGTATTGATCTTCATGATTTCTAATCTAGATTTCGAATATGAATAGACTTTCTTGATCTCGAGGCTCAAGGAAAAAAAGGCTAAGGTGTGATTGTTCGTGATATTGTTGTTCGGCCTTCCGGGTGGGTTATGGCTTACCCTTGGTGAGACTTCGCATAGCGAAGCATATATTTAGATGATATTTTCGGAGACAGCATGTAAACCTTCGGGTATGAAGTTGGGTTAGATATTGTCTTAGGTTGGGCCCTGTTGTGTGATTGGGAATAGCCACCCCATTGTGTTGTGACTTGATTATTCTATTGTTGGCTTGATGCCACGCGATGATAGTAGATATTGGAGACTGTTGTTACATCTTGATTGTAATATCGTAGTACCTTACTTATTGATGATTGATGCGAGGATAGAGTTCTATACGACTTGTGTAGTCTTTCATGATATTGTTGGCGTACCCATGTTTGGCACTTGTGATATTGATCTGATTATTGATGTTGACACATACATTGCACGCATTCTCATCCTTCATGATATATTGTTAATACTTGATGAAACATTGTGATGAGCTGGGCTCAGTTTGGATGAGAGTGATGTGAGAGTCCGATATCCGATGTTTGTCCAGAAATTGTGGATTGAGTGAGTGCATGGACTCTGCGGGTCCCCCGGGGTGGTGCTAATAAAAATCCTTCCTGGGCAAAGATCCAGAGTCTCGTCTGTCTATTGGGCAAAGATTAGGGACGAGTAGCACTTAGACTTCGCGAGCAACCTTGAGTTGTGCTACCGGGACGTCGATACTTCCGTCCGGAGTACATGTGTACACAGCATTGCATTGCATTTTAATTCATACATTATTGCATTGCATTGCATTATGGCTTATATTGTGATGATCTGGTGATTTACTTGTGTTGTTGGGCTCGGATTGGATATATTGAGACCTGGCACACTTGGGTTTAGATGCTTCCACCTAGGTGATGACGTGTACTTGGTTCTGTTTGTGGTTGACTTATACTTGTTGATCTATCTGCTTATCTTGCTTTATTATCTGAACTATGTTAGCTATACTTAGTCGCCCTATGATACCTACTAGTACTATAGTTTTGTACTGACTTGAACTTGCTACATTCTTTTATGAATGCAGAACTCCAGGTTAGATCTACTTCTGTTTCTCGTGGCTGATAGTCGCCCCGAGAGTTGCTTAAAGTCTACAGGGTGATCACTAGACGTCCGCCGCCTTGAAGATTCTTCTTATTTATGTCTTATTTCCTATTCCGAGACATATTCAGACTTGATGTATTATTGATATTCCAAACTTGTAGATTTTAGTTAGATGCTCTTGTATGACCAAATCAGATACTGGGGCGGATTTCATTTACTTCTGCATTTTCTTATTTATATTATAATTGTGAGACTTTCGCTATTTTACTTCTTCCGCTATTTTCTATTATTTGTGAATGTTGAGTTAAGGGTTCGCCTACCGAGGTGGGAAAGGTAGGTGCCCACACGACTTAGAGAAATTAGGTCGTGACACACAGTGTAATCCCACAAGTGGGGTCTGGGAGGGTAGAGTATAGGTAGACCTTACCCCTATCGTGAAAGATAGGGAAGTTGTTTCCAAAAGACCCTCGGCTCAAGAAAAAGTAGGGCTAAAGGTCAGAAAAGAATTGACGAAAGTAAATAAGACATGGCATAATACTATAAATAAGCATTACGAAGAAAAGTAATACTAACTGCAGCGAACTAAAACGAGAAACGAAGTACAAGAGATAACACATAGTAGCAAAGAATTGAAGGGCAAGAAACCATACAGATAATACTGCGCCTGCTAGTATGAAAGGATACACGAGACAACGCTCTATTACCTAATAACCTTCTACCCTAATCCGTGTCCTCCAATATCTCCTATCTAAGGTTATGTCCTCGGTGAGATGCAACTGCACCATGTCCTGTCTAATCATTTCTCCTCAATACTTCTTCGGCCTACCTCTACTTCTCCTGAAACCATCCATCGCTAACCTTTTACACCTCCACACAGGAGCCTCCGTGCATCTCCTCCGCACATGTCCGGACCATCTCAGCCTCGCTTCCCGATCTTGCCCTCCACCGAGGCCACTCCCACCTTATCCCGAATAACTTAATTTCTAATTATATCTTTCCTAGTATGCCTATATATCCATTGCAACATCCTCATTTCTGCAATCTTCATCTTCTGAATGTGAGCTTTCTTGATCGGCTAACATTCTGCCCCATATTACGTAGTAGGTCTAACTGCCATTCTGTAGAACTTGCCTTTAAGTTTTTGTGGAACCTTCTTATCACATAAGACTCCAGATGCGAGCTTCCATTTCATCCACCCTGCCCCAATATGGTGTGTGACATCATCGTCAATCTCCTTGTTTCCTTGTATAATGGATCCAAGATATATAAAAACCCCTCGCTTTTGGATTGCCTGTTTATCAAGACACACTTCCACGCCCGCCTCACACTTTACGTCACTGAACTTGCACTCCTCCAAGTACCTCGTCTTGGTTCTGCTCAATCTAAACCCTTTGGACTCCAGAGTGTGTCTCCAAACCTTCAGCTTAACTTCGCTGCGGTTTCTTTAATCAAGACAATGTCGTCCGTAAATAACATACACCAAGGCACCTCACCTTGGACTTTCCATGTCAGTTCATCCATCACAAAGGCAAATAAAAACGAGCTAAGAGCTGATCCCTGATGCAACCTCATCTCAACTAGAAAGTGCTCCGAGTCTCTTCCCACCGTCCTTACTTTTGTCTTGGCCCCATCATACATGTCCTTGATCGCCCGAGTATATGCCACCGGTACACCTTTAGCCTCCAGGCATCTCCATAGAACCTCCATTGGGACTTTGTTATTTGCGTTTTCTAGGTCGATGAACACCATGTGAAGGTCCTTCTTCCTCTCCATGTATTACTCCACCAGCCTTCTAACAAGATGAATGGCTTCCGTAGTTGACCGTCCTGACATAAATCCAAACTTATTTTCAGAAATAGACATGTCGTTCCTCACCTGCACTCCACCACCCTCTCCCACACTTTCATAGTGTGGCTAAGCATCTTAATACCCCTATAATTGTTCCAACTCTGGATGTCTCCTTTGTTTTTGTACAGCGGAATCATTGTACTCCCACTCCATCTTTCGGGCATTTTCACCTTCTTAAAAATGACATTAAACAGTCTCGCTAACCACTCTAGACCTGCCCTACTCGGGCTCTTCCAAAACTCCACCGGAATCTCATCAGGCCAGTTTCTAATACGGCTATTAAAATAGTTAACCACTTTATCATTGTAAGGAGTACAAAAAATAGTGACACGTTATTACTAATATTAAAATAGTTATCTACTTATTTTTTCTAAAACTGAAGTTTTGAAAAGTTTTTTCTCTTCTATTCCCGCTATTTTTTCACTTTTCCCTCTTGCTTACTAATAGCATTTTTTTAAAAGAAAAAGGATAGAAAATATGCGCTGCAAAACATTTTACAAGGAATGGTATAAGTGATTTTTCTCTTAATTTTAATCGGAGCACAACACATAAGATAATTATCAACTACGTCATCATTAATGTCACGACCCAAATCATGGGTCATGATGGCACTTACACTATCCCCTGGGTAGGTGAACCATCCCGAAATACATTTACTTATGTCAACATAAGATTCGAAAAACAGTGAGTAAACACAATCCAACAGTTTAAGTAATAAAACCAATGCAGAAGATAACACTCTTATTATTAATCATTTCCCCAAAACCTGGTCTAGACTCGTACAAGAGCTTCTATAAGCAATATAATTTAAATAAATGCTATAGATTCAACTGAATACAACCTCTGTTTAAGGATGAGAAATAAAATAGAAATTTAAAGAGGGAGACTCCGGGCTGCAGGATCCTCTAGAAGCTCACCCGACGCCTCCGATGCTTTCCTCGAACAGTTACGAGGCTCCGAACGCAACCTGAAAATAGCTCTACACCTAGAAAGGGGTGTAGCAAGAGTAGCATGAGCACAACACTAGGCTCGTAGGTTTCATAGGCTGACATCGATTAGTTAACACAAATAAATGAGCAGAAATTAACAGGTAAGGCAGATAAGCAATCAAGTACAGTCAATAAACATGCTCGGGTAATAGTCCACAACAATTAGGCACAATATTGCATACGCCTCATATCATAGGCCTAGATGGAAGCTCCTAATCCCCAAATGTGTCAAGTCCCTAAATAAAGTTTCTTACAACACACAACACTACCACTAGATATCTTGTCAAGAATCCACAAGGTTACATGTAACACATCAATATGGCATGAAATGTGAATACGATGCAAGTGTTGTGAAATGTAATGCAATGCAATGCCTCCTGAGCCTCGTCTCCATATTGTACACACATACTATGGGCAATGCCTCATAGTCATGACCCATGGGGACCTGTGAAGTCCATGCATGTACTCACACAGAAATATCTATTAGGTCTCACATAAAAGACAACAGCTAGGGTTCACACAGAATTCCTTTGTTACCTTTGCCAATTTGGCCCATGCAGAGTATCCTTGTTTCCATGGTAACCATTGATGCATAGGTAATATATATATATATATATATATATATATATATATATATATATATATATATATATATATGATTGGATGAGTCTCAAATCAATATGTATAATAACGAATACAGGCATGCATGAGATCAATCTCAACAACATACATATGGAAATCCCAATAGTTACTTTCCATAAACTCACGTATATTTCCTTACGCGATGATAAGTAAGATATCCAGACACATGGGTGAGCTTAATAAGGCACATATCAATAATCAGGGAATCCACAAGTCAAGGCATCAACTAGAACAATAAAGAATCTAACAAAGAGAAAAAGTCATAAAGTAATAACATAACAGCTGATGGAACCATCCTAAATGTAATTCTCCTCAACACCATGCCCGAAGGCCTATCATGCTTTCTCCGTCAATACTACTATCTACATATGTTCCCTAATCAGAGTCTAATACTAGTAAATCGTAACCTACCTTGAATCCGAACAGGAGCCATGAACCATCCACCTTGAGCTTCTCCCCTTTTTGGAATGCATCCGAACGAAGTGAGGTCTAATAAACTAAGTATTCCATATAAGTAAATGAATCTACGAACCCCCAAGCTATCATACTCCTAAAAGGAATAAAAAATGACCCTGGGCCCACAAAACCAAAATCAGAACTTTTATGTAAAATTAGTCTACTTGAAACTCCAATAATCAACAACCTAAATTTCACGGCTCTCTAACCCCAAATGAGCTTCCAACTCCTCTAATTTACTAAAATCCCCAAAGTTCAAAGAAGACCCAAAAGTTAACCAACTTGAAAATCCATATTAGAAGTTGAGATTAGAGTATAGAAATAACATGCCCAAGCTAAAAACTATGAAATCCTTTCAAACTAATCCATGATTTTAGTTTAAGAACAACATTTTACCTACCAGGATTTTTTCGTAAACCCAAAACCTAACTTGAATTTAACTAATGGAAGAAATAGTGATTAGAAAGGAGTAATGAAGTAGGTTCTAGATCTTAACCATGCCATAACCATGGAAGTCTCCTGAAATCTCTCTAAATCCAGCTCTAGAACATTTGGGGGGTGAAAATAAGGGTAAATCCCCAAGTGGGTAATTAATTACCAAACTGTTTTAGCGACATTCACATACGCGAGCACTAGCCCGCCTACGCAACGCCGCATCTGCGAAAATAAGTCACATATACGGATTCATTAATTTTCATAGGACAGCACAGAAGCGGATGAGTCCTCGCGGATGAGTCTTCGCGGACGCAGGCTCGTAGAAGCGGTCCACCGATCGCAGGTGTGAGGCACCTATTCAAAAATCCTCGATGTATCCATTTCCTTTACAAATCGACTATGGTTCACCCTCACCCGCTAATCCCGCGCGTAAAATGCTGCCGGAACGAATCCAACAAAGGGTTCTTCGGAGAAAAGCGAAAGAATGTCCATAACAACCAAACAAACTATTACATCAGATACCAATTAAACAATCATTCGTCAGTGAAGGTAGCAGAAGGGAGATACATAAATTGGTAAAGAGTCATAGATATTTTCCACGCCTGCTAGCCCTGGCCACTTAAGGGATTCTTCCCAAAATCCATAGAACGACTAACTAGGGAATGGCGCTCCCCATCATACCAAAACTAAATGGTACCATCCTCTAATCATAAAATAACTCTCGTTGTGAATAACCTGGGGCTACCAACTGAACACACATGCATAAATCATAATTTTTTGAAATGGAAGTAATCAAGAAATTTCGGCACGAATGGTAGAAATGAGTGCTTCACGCTATCGTGTCAACCTCTCAATGCAGGTCCTTGCCATCTCTTTTGAATTATTGATGATTTGATCCGAAAGTATGACACGGTCTTGGGTTGGCATGCCCAGGATGTCCTAATGGTCTCGAGTTGCCTCACGTCTCTAGTGACTCCGTCATGCTATCCACGGTTGTCTTCTCCCCATTGATAATGCTGCCGCAAATCACGATACATCTTTTCAGCGCCGGAAGTGATGGAATATGTATGTGGTGAACTCTTTTTACACAAAATCTGCTGCATATCCTTGTCTGCCAGATTCCTATCATTTGGAGATCGCTTTCCTGGCCTGGACGATAAAGGTCGATACTTATTGAATCTGCAAACTTCATCTATCCATGCGATCTGAAAAATTACAACTTGGTTGGTCGATACACGATAAGGATTTCGGTGGTCTGCTATACTTCGCAAAGGTTACATAAGAGTCAGGGAGTTAGGTCTCAGATCAAACTGTGGCGGATTAGTGCTCCTCGAAAAATAAATCCATGCAGAATACGTATCTGTAAAAGGACCTTCGTAGTTTGCACTCGCCAATGCGAGTGATTATTTGCATATGCGGCAGTCGCTAGAAAGAGGAGAATCCGCAGAGCGGATAGTTTCCACAGACGCAATAAAAAATCTGCAGAAGTGGCTCGGCTAGAAAGTACGAGTTTTGTGGAGGTGGTGAATATTTAGTTCATGCGGCTACATGGATGCGAATCCCACTTTACTTAGGCGGAAGTCGAGCAGCTTCAAATGTGGGAAAAAGATGAGTTTCTCCCAACTCTTCACAGCCCCACCACTCTCTCCACAACCGAATCACACTCCCCACTCCCTAATCATTACAACCCCTCATCACTCCCCACTTCCTATAAAACTCCTACTAAGAACCAACCCATTATAAAAATACACAAGGAAAAGCGATAAAAATTTTGAGGCAAGAATTTCAAGAAGGGAGGGATTTTAAACAACACTCATCTCTCCAAATCTCCACTACAAGATATGTTCTTGGTTTTCCTTATACTCTAGTATGAATTTAGGTTTGTAAATTTGGGTTTATTCATGACTATGGGTTGAGAATTTTGGTTATAATGTTGAAATTTGCGATGTGGGTGGTTGTAAAATTCTTACATTGGTTGTTATTTATCGTGAGATCATGTTTATCACAGTGTAAAGTACTAAAATTGCTCGAAATTGGGTTGAAAGATTGAAAAACAATCGAGTGGTTGTTCATGGTAGTTCTTGGTGGGATTTTTAGAATTTTGGCGTGTTTGTTGCATGAAATTGCAGCCTATTGAGTTTTATCATCGTGGATGTTTGAATAATTGAGAAATTAGGAGTAAAAGTTGAGAATTTTAGGTCCAAAATCCTTGGGAGTAGTCGGGTTTTCTAAGGCTAACGATGATCTCGCATCTGCAGAACAAGTTCTGCAGATGCAGCCTTGCATCGACGCATCACATTGTGCAGGTGCGGTACCTGATTGGGAAAGGCCTTATCCACATATACAGAATAATTTTAGTAGATGTGGCCCACCATCTGGGGTTTTACTTTCGCAGAAATGACGCCTGCACCCATTACCCCTTTCCGCAGATGCAGAACGCCTTACACAGAAGCGGCTTCCCATCTATGGTCATTTCTTCAAATATGCGGCGCCTAAACAGAAAATTAGAAACCAATAGCTTTGTATTATTTTGGTTTGGGTTATTTTGGTGGGTTATTTTGGCTTGCCTACTGAGTTTTGATTTGCTAGACGAGAATTTATTGCTGAAATGACTTGTTTTTTATCAACGCAGGTGCTACTCGATAAAACATGGATCTAAACAAAAATGAGAATACCGCACAGGTCCAAGAGAATGCAGCGGCCCAAGAAAATGCCGAAGGAAGTGCCAAAGATCAATATGACACTACCCGGTTCATGTCCCGCGACTGCCAGCGCCGTTATTATGACAATTTTCTATATAAGAAACTCTTTCCTGAGAAGAGGATTACTTGTGCAAGGTGCCTAAAAGTCTATTGGAATTCTACCAGCATCTCGTGAACATAGGCTGGACTTGCTTTGCCCCCACTCCATGCAAGGCAAATGAAAAATGAGTGAGGGAGTTCTACGCAAATCTAAAGCACGTGAGGTTGGCTAGTTCGGATCCGGAGATTATCATTCGGGGTAGGGTAGTGAAATTTGGTGCTGAGGTAATCAATGCCTATTACAACTTGCCCAATCATCCCGAGGAATCGATGCAGGCGAAAGATTATCATGGGAACAGGGATTGGTTATTTTCAAAGCTGATCCCAGAAGGTAAAAGGGAAAATATTACTTGGGCTCGCAAGAAAATAGGGACCAGGAATGCAGACTTTACCGCGGAAGCGAAGAGGTGGCAGTACATTATCTCTAGTAGGGTATGCCCTTCAGGAAACACTACTGATTGCACGTGCATCCGAGCCCTGATGATTTCCTGCATCATCGATGACGTTTCGATAAATGTTGGTTATCACGTCATTTGGGAGTTGGATGAGTACCTGCACCAAAATGGCCTAAGTCTGATGTTCCCTTTTTTGATCACTGATTTGTGTAGGAATGCAGGGGTTCTGGAGCGTCCTATAGATTATTGGGTTGACCCAGAGAGGGCATTGCACCCTTTAAAGGTCACCGAGGAGGATAGTACGATGCAGAGCAAGAAGAGGAAGATCGAGGTGACCATTGATGATGATGATGATGATGATGAGTCTTTCTCGCAGCCAGAGGGACCATTTGGTTTGATAGATTCTCAGTTACGAGCCATTCGAGAGCTAGTGATTCAGCTCCCTATTGTTCCCTAGGAGGTGGGTCTCTCAGAAGATGGTCCCAGTCTGTTCACCTAAGAGGGAAAGAAGTAGTACCTGGATGCACAGAAGGAGCTTAAGGAGTCCGCTGGGCTGTTCGAGACAGTCGATGGCACTATAGCCAAGGCCCACAGTGAGCTTCGTTAGGATTTCGACACAGAAAAGAAGAAAAACAAGTCCAAAAGCAAGCTTATCGTGAAAATATGGAGGGGCATCAAGGGGATCTTCAAGTGGGTGAATCCGAAGGGAAAGTTCTCGATTGAGGATGAGGATGATAAAGAAAAGTACTATTTCTTATATGAGGCCAAGGGTGGGTCCGATGGTGATGATAGCAGCACTGATAGGGAGGACGAGGCCTAGAATTCAGCTCCGTAGGATTGAGCTCTTCAGCATATTGGTTTAGCCTTTCTTGGGGTTTTCTTTTAGACATTTTATTTGCTTTGCTTTTAGGATGTTGAAAATTTTGGATGTTGGTTTACTTTGGTTTTGTTGTTTTTCTTAACTTTAGATGTTGGTTTTATGCCTCCGTTAGGATTTGATATTTATGCTTAGACTTGTGCCCTCGTCAGGCTTTGATAATTGTGCTGAAGTTTTGGTCTGATCTGGTTTGAGGATAGAAACGATGGTTTGAAACAGGTTTCAAAATAGGGACAGAACCTCACTGGTTTCTGCCCAGTGACTTTACAGATGCGGAACCCATCGTCGCAGATGTGGACCCACTTTAGCACGATTTTTTACACACATGTGAGCTCGGGTCTATCGGTTCGGGTCCACTTCTGCAGATTAAACTCCGCATATGTGGCCTCGCATCTGCGAACAATATTACTCAAATGCGGCCCTTGGCACACAATATCGCTCCACATCTGCGACCTATCTTACGTAGATGCGACACTTCATCTGGGGGATGCTTAAAACTAGAAGGAAAATCTGCTAAGTCCAAAACTTTCATGTGACACTCGAACCTCGTCATAACCCCTTCCCTACACAAACCAGGCAAATGCATCACTCCTAAAGGGCACTTAGACTAGATACCAATTGAAATCGACTAGATATCAATTTGAATCAGCTAGATACTATTTGAATGAAGTGGCATGGTAGGAGTGAAAGTATGAAAAATTTCTTGAATGTCCTATAGCCTCTCGCAGATGGGTACAGACGTCTACATACCATTCCATGAGACTCAATTAGACATTGTTCTTGTACTCATGAGACCCATAACCTAGAGCTCTGATACCAGGTCATGATGGTACGTACATGTCACACCCCAATTTCCGATAGGGTGTGATGGGCACCCGACCCTTATCTAGGGCCGAGCTAACCCTCAAACTATCGTAATACTCGTAATCATAATGGACCCTTAACCGGATCATAAACGCATAATGAAAATTTTCGAAAAACAAACATACTTTGTATTTTTTTCAAATTACACAAAACCTGTAACCGTACAAAATCTGTAAAACCACATATGACAATACTACGGCTTATGGAGCCACTCACAACTGACATCTTATACATACGACTCTGTCTGCAAAGTCTCTAACATGACTCGGATATCATATCACAAACAAACTCTGACTCGGCAACGCTCCGGAGCAAGTAGAGCTCGCCAATCCCGCTGGAACACCTTCTGCTAATATCTTTAGCTCACAGGTGTACACACGCGGCATGAAACGACCCCGAAGAAAGGGGTCGGTACGGGATATGTCCGAGTATGTAAAGCGAGGAAAATCCATTTACGAGAATCATGACCGGAATGAAAAACTACGGAAGATAAGTATAGGAATCGAGAGTCATAACTTTTTGTGTAACACTTATCATGTATATACATATCCGGTGAGCAAAACATATCACAATCATATTAATTCGGAAATCATATGCGAAGTACGAGAAAACGAGAATCGAGTCGAAGGTCGAGAGAAGACTTAGCTTATTCTTTCGTTCGAAAAACATTTACGTATTACATGTGTAGAAAATAGATCATATCATAATAAGCGACATTAATCGATGTGGGATTCGCCTAAACCGGTGCGGAATTTTACCTCGCCACCGGGTTTGCCCACCGCGCTCGAGTAAAACAGATCGTATTTCAGAATGTATATGTAACACATAACGTGTCCCGGCCCTCCAGTGAGGGACTCGGTAAACAGAATCATCAGATTATCATGTCATCAGATTATCATATTATCAGAATATCGCATCATCAGAACAGACTCATTATATTGTCAGATTTCCACATTATCAAATCATTATATCCTCGGATCGGACGTAATATATATCATATATCCTATGCGGTCCATAATGGGACCGGCGGACGGAACGTGGTCGCCCTGCACGCTTGGGCGCCACAACACATCATACTTCGAAGTTTTCGGATCTCCTGCATCTCCGTCACACGTCGTATCACATAACCACGGTGCCCCGGCCAAGGGGCTCGGCGTGCCGGACACGTCATAACACCATAATAATAGTCGCTCATCATGCTTCGAAAGCTCATCATACTTCGCATTGTGCGCACGATAGTGCGACCGGGGACTCGGCGAAGGAAGTAACAAACATATGCGCGAACGGAATCGGGTGATCTATACGCGTCTCTAAACATATACACGGACTTAACGAGTAATCAAGACGAGACTATCATTCGAAAGCCAAACAATAGCCAAATCGATTTCTTTAGAATATTATTGAACATATCAAATATAATTTAGCAATCAGAGTTACGTATCAAAATCATATGCAAACGGATTCTCATTTCATACATTTACACAGACTTAACGGAATAGTCAGACAAATTATCATTTACAAGCCAATGGCATTGACTAAGTCAAATCTCTTCCAGACATTACCCGAGACTTATCAAATAGAACTTTAGGCATCATAATCACGTATCGGAATCATATATATACGAATCTTTATTTCGAACTTAACAGATGAGTGAGTAGTCATATTCGGAAGTCAGATTATTAGCCATATTAAGTTATATTAACAAGGTGTTAGAACTATTTAACGGAACGTCTTGCGGGCCCACGGGCAGGTACCAAACCGACCCGAGCCCGCCTATGAATGTCGGGGATGTTATACATTGGGGACCTCCCACGAGCGTTTCAGAGCGATCCGAGCTCATATGTGAAAGATACGGACGTTCGTAGTTTCTGACTCTTTTATGAACATATTCTTTTAAGCACATTCATATTCAATCACATCAAGGCATAGAAACCATAATTTGACTACCTTATGCCTACGGATGTCAAGAAACAAATAAGAGTCACGGACATGCTCGGATCGCAGGAGTAGAGTTACCTCGGGGAGCATATCATAGCCTAATCATACTAAGACATGCCAAAGAAAGAAAGGTGAGCTTTACATACCTTGGCCGCCCTCTAAACTAATCCACGCTTACGTCTCGGCTTCTCGCGATCTACAAAAATGTCATTGGACACCCAACATTAGCCATAAGCATTAAAGAACCCAATTCCAAGCCGTCACTTCTTTTATGAAAATTTCGGCAGCACCTCCCCTATATATTCACCAACCCCGAGAATTCAACTCGGCTAATATCAACAACAACCAAACCAATAATCATAATAACAACATCCATAATCAATTCATAATGCATTCTAAGCAAGTCGCATAATATTTCCAAAACGAGCCGTGCAATACACAATGCACCCGAAACCTTCCAACTTCATTTGGAACGTTCATAACATATTTTCTACTTTCCAAATTCATAACTACACCAACAATCCCATACACTACAACATTATTTTTATAAATTCAAGAACTATATTAGAATCACCTTACATTCTCAAATCAGCCCATACAATTACGACTTCCATTTGGGGTCATCAAACCTTCATTTTCACTACATAATCCGCAACAAACAACAACCAAAATACAACATAAAATTTGTTCATCCTACTCCCCTCCAAAACAGCCCCCCCACGGCTACACACACAACACCACGGCCAAACACCAACATTCAAGGTTTCATGATTTCCATTCATTTCAACACACTACAACAACCAACATGCCAATTAGAATTGATTCATCACTCCTAGACATACAATACACATGCACGGCCAACATCAACATTCATGGCTCAACTTCAACATCCATATTTTCATGATTTTTATTCATTTCCATACTTCACAACATACACAAACCACTCATAACATATGAAAAATGAGATTGAATCATACCTTGTTCCTTCACCTTTGCCATTCGGCTAGGACATAGCTTGCAAGAAGGAGTGTTTTTCTTGCTTCAACAATGATTCCACGTTAACGAGGACCTTCAACTTAGTAGGAAAGCTAGTGAAGAAGAATTTTCCATGATCAACTTAAAGGATCCATTCGGCCAGCCCCTTGGCCGAATGTTCCTCATTTTTTCTCCTCTCTTCTTGTCTTGAATTTTCTAGAGTTTGAATGAAGAATTGTGTCTTATTTTTCATCACTTATACATATATATATAAGTGGTGGCACATGCCATGCACATGGCCGGCCACCTTTGTCCTCTTTTCTCTTTTTTTTTTTTTCCTTTCCCTCCAAATTTCTTCAAATTTCTAGAATTTTCTTTGAATAATGAAAGATGACTAATATGATCAACATGTCATCTAATTCCATATGTATATTTCAAGCCTCCATGTGGCCATGGCCCACCTTACTCTCATTTCATGAAATTTTTAAATTTTTCCATAATGCATTCTTAGTCCCAAATTTTTCCTTAATGCTTCCTTCCAACAGAATCATAAACCATTTGTCGTAAAACAGAGTCGATAGATAACTTTGTCCATAACTCTTCGCAACCAACTTAAAAATATTCCGACGTGCGAAATGCGAGATATAACAGTACACTATCCCCCTGGTAGGTGAACCATCCCCAAACATTTACTTCGTTCAACATAAGATGCGAAAAACAATGAGTATACACAATCCAAAAGTTTATGTAATAAAACCAATGCGTAAGAAAACACTCTTATTATTAATCACTTCCCCTAAACTTGGTCTAGACTCGTACAAGAGCTTCTAAAAGAAATACAATTGGAATAAATGCTACATACTCAACTGAATACAACCTCTGTTTAAGGATGAGAAATAAAACAGAAATTTAAAAAGGGAGACTCCGGGCTGCAAGACCCTCTAAAAGCTCACCCAACGCCTCCGATGCTTTCCTCGAATAGTTACGAGGCTCCAAACACAACCTGAAAATAGCTCTACACTTAGAAAGGTGTGTAGCAAGAGTAGCATGAGCACAACACTAGGCTCGTAGGTTTCATAGGCCGACATCAATTAGTTAACACAAATAAATGAGCAGAAATTAATAGGTAAGGCAGATAAGCAATCAAGTAGTGTCAATAAACATGCTCGTATAATATACCACAACAATTAGGCACAATATTGCATTCTTCTTAGATCATAGGCCTACATGGAAGCTCCTAAACCCCAAATATGTCAAGTTCCTAAATAAAGTTTATTACAACACATAACACTACAACTAGAAAGCCAGTCAAGAATCCAAAAGGATACATGTAACACATCAATATAGGATGAAATGCGAATACGATGCAAGTGTTATGCCTTTGTAATGTAATGTCCCCCAGGCCTCATCTCCATATCGTACACACATGCTAAAGGCAATGCCTCATAGTCATGACCCATGGGGGAACCGTGAAGTCCATGTACTCACGTAAATATCCACTAGGGCTCACATAGAAAACTGCCGCTAGGGTTCATAAAGCATTCCTTTGTTACCTTTGCCAATTTGGCCCACACAGAGTATCCTGATTTCCATGGTAACCATTGATGCATATGAATGGGTGATATATATATGATTGGATGAGTCTCAAATGACCATGTATAATAATTAATGCATGCCATGCATGAGATCAATCTCAACAACACAAATGTGGAAATCCCAACAGTTACTTTCCATAAACTCGCACATCACAACTTACTCCATTACGGTATTTTTCCTTACGCGATGATAAGTAAGATGTCTAGAGACAGTAGTGAGCTTAATAAGGCACATATCACAAATTAGGGAATCCACACGTCGAGGCATGAAACCAGCACACAAGGTATCTAACAAAGCAAACTAGTCATAAAGTAATAACATATATAAAGCGAAAAGCCTACAAAACAGTTGCTGGAACCAACCTAAATGGAGTTCCCCTCCACACCATGTCTGAAGGCCTATCATGCTTTCCCCATCAATACTACTATCTACATATGTTCCCTAATCAGAGTCTAATAATAGAAAACCATAACCTATCTCGAAGCCGAACAAGAGCCACGAACCATCCATCTTGAGCTTCTCCCCTTTTTGGAACGCCTCCAAATGAATCGAGGTTGAATCAAATAAGTATTCTATATTTATCAAACGAATCTAAGAACCCATACTCCTAGAAGGACTCAAAAACGACCTTTAGAAAATGACCCTGGGCCCACAAGGGAAAAAATTGGAACTTTTACGTAAAATTAGTCTACTTGAAACTCCAACAACCTAAGTTTCACACCTCTTTATCCCTAAATGAGCTTCCAACTCCTCTAATTTACTAAAATCCCTAAAGTTCAAGGAAGACCCAAAAGTTAACCCACTTGAAAATTTATTTTAGAAGTTGAGATTAGAGTATGGAAATAACATGACCAACCTAAAAACTATGAAATGCTTTCATACTAATCCATAATTTTAGTTTAAGAACAACATTTTACCTACCTAGGGTTTTACAAGTCAAAAGGGTTTTCCCCTAAACTCAAACCTAACTTGAATTTAACTAATGGAAGAAACAGTGATTAGAAAGGAGTAATGAAGTAGGGTCTAGATCTTACCCTTTCCACAACCATGAAAGTCTCCTGAAATCTCTGTAAATCCAGCTCTAGAACATTTTAGGGTTGAAATAAGGGGCAATCCCAACGTGGGGAATTAAATACCAATCTATTTCAGTGACTTTCGCAAACGTGAGCCCCAGCCTGCCTAGGCGACTCTGTATCTGCAGAAAATATTTCACAGATGAGGATTCATTAATTTTCATAGGACTCCACATAAGCGGTCGAGTTCTCGCGGACTTGGGCTCGCAGAAGCAGCCCACCGATCGCAGGTGCGAGGCACCTGTTTTGAAATCCTCGATTGATTAGTTTCTTTCCAAATCGACTATAGGTCACCCTTACCCTCTAATCCCGCGCGTAAAATGCTACAGGAACGAATCCATCGAAGGGTCTTTCAGAGAAAAGGGAAAGAATGTTCATAACGACCAAAAGGGTTGTTACAATTGCCCCTTTTTTATGCCAACATAATTGCCAATTAAAGAGTTGCAAATGCTTAAAGCTATTAATCACTTCCGTCCATATTATATGGTGTTTTTAATTTTGACACGCTTATGAAGAAATTTACTCACCCCTAAAAAGAATGAAGTGTTTGGTCCCCTAAAGCCCAAGCCTTCGCAAATGCGGCCTTCCCCCTACAAACGCAAAGAACAAGATGTTAGCACCTGATACCAAAAAATCTGATCCCCCAAATTTTGATTTGTTTCCCAAAACTCATCTGTAACTTTCCAGACACAAAAAAAAATATGTAAATCGATCATAGAACATGATACGAAGCTGTTGGAATGCGCAAAAAATAGATTCGGGGTCGACTTGAATCCTTAATTTAACTGGAATTCCAACCAAGTGACAGAATCACTATTGAACCCCTTGGGATTCGTCCAAACCGTCCAACCATGTCATAAATCACGCTCTGGATCTAATGGAACCGTCAAAGCTTGAATTCGAGTTCGTTAACCCTAAATGTTGACTTCGGTGAACCATTTTCCTTATTTCAACTTAAAAACTTCAAAAATTAAATTTTCAAATATTACTTTTTCTTCTTCAATACACAGTCGATTGCCTCGAGAATCATGTCACTCATCCCCGCAAATCAAAATGTCATATTAAAGCTACAGGAAGGGTTATTGATGGAAAAGGAGTCTTAATTTTCAAAACAGCCTAATGGGTTGTCACATGCACGCAAATGCTCATGATATAGATAAGTTAACCACTTAAAATGTATCATATCCTTTAGTTATCCACATCATACTCAATTGGAGCATGCATGAGATTTTATGGCTTATTGAGACTAAGCTCGAGTGTCGAAATGAAAATTGCAGATAACGGATTGTCGATGTATTTAGCCATCTAAAAAATATAGTTCTCTGTTGATATAACTCCTCTGATAATTTTTACACGCTTCTTAAGAAATTTACTCACCCCTAAAAAGAAAGAAGTGTTATCACTAAATTACTCTTAATTAAGTGGTACCTATTTAATATGATTTCTTGGTTATGTAAAAAAATTATTTATCTAAAAAAGTGTAAATTTGGAGAGAGAGAAAAATAATAACTTTGTGATTATGTAAAAAGCATCATTTATTTTGAATTAAATTTGTAGAAACTAGAACATCATTTTATATGGACGGAATAAAGTATACTATTAAGTCCCAATAATTTCAACCCCATTTTCTTTGAAACTTGAAATATTTATTTAACTTTTATTTTCCAATAATCAGATTATACGGCTGTGTGGTTTCTTCTTAAAAATGATGTTGGTTCATTAGTTGTTAATGCGAATATCAAAGTGTAACATTGATGATTGCATATGATATAGAGTTATTAAGGATGAGATGAAATTAATTAATAATTACACATCTTGATACTCGCCTGAAACTTAACACTAGCTCTAGCACTAACCAGTTGTCGACACATGCATGTTCTACTCAAGTGTGCAATGAGCACTTGTCATGTGTTCAAGTAACGTTTAATTGCCTAGATTTATGCTCATTAGGCTTAGTGCATCAACAACCCCTCAAACTTGTCAGCAAATTTTACTTCGACACTCAAACTACGGTTTGTTTCAATTGAACAACTAAACACATGATAAAGTATTCCTATTAGACATTTTCAGTTCAAATTTTTTTTTTTTTTTTTTTTTTTTTTTTTTTTGCGTTGTCATGACCCAAAAATAAAAGTTGTGATAAGCTACCCACCCCCCCCCCCACCGGTAGGAGAACCAACAACTATCTAAAAGCCGGTTGTTCAATTCATTAAGCGGAAAAGTAAAGTGATAACACGATAAAAATCAAATTCAAGTCTTTTACTTCAAATTATGGAAATTACAGAACACCATCCAAAACCTAATGTCATGTGTACAAGAGCGACTAAGAATACTAATACAAATCTGAAATGACAAAGTACAACTATTCAGAATGTAAAAGTAGATGGAAACAAATAAAAGTAGAAGGAAATTGTTGATGTAGATTAGCCAGGCAGCTCACCACAAGATCTCCTAATCAATAACTTCATATCCAGATAGCTCTGCATGCTCCACTTGTGTTCAAATCTAAATCTGCACCAAAATAATGCAGCAAGTGTAGTATGAGTACGAGAAACAAGTGTACCCAGCAAGTCCATTGACCGAGAACATCGAAGTATTGATGAAGTTATTTATAGAAAAGTCTAATTTTTAGCATTTGAAAAGGTTACTTTAGCATAATCATAATTGAACGAAATCATATAAGAAAATAGTCCAAGCAACCAAGTAGAATCAATCCAGTCAAGGATCAACAAATAAGAGGTGACTACCTCTACAAACTAGATAAAGTCTTACGGTTAATCAAGTATAACAAATAAAACTCAATTCTTCCAAGAATCCAACAAAATCAACCCACGGGAAAGTTTACCACGTTTCTTATTAAGAATCCAGTAATAAGTTCAACCATCTCAATAAGAGAGTTAAAATCCACATGATATAATGCAATCCATTGAAGGTGTGCAACCTGAGTCAACTATAATTGTAACGACACGTTTGGTCGGTATAATGCTTTTGGTCCATTTAACCTCGTTGACCCTTCCACGAGCCCTAATAGTACGATTTTGACTCACAGGGATGGGTGACACTATCCTCGAGATAGTCAGGCGAGTTTTATGATTGAGGAATAGTTGACTTTTGGGTAAACGGACCTTTTTCATAAATCAGTTGATTACGAGAGGCTCAGATAGTTGATTAGGACTTGCCGGGATGTTCAATTCAATTCCCGAGGCACTCGGAGCATTTTAGGTGTTGGATAGTTGGTCTTTGACCATTGGGTGTTGACCGGATCAAATAGACCTCCGTTGGAAATTCTGAGACCACAAGTGAGCCCATAGAGCATTTTTATGTTTGGTTGCATGTCTGATTTGTATCTGGGAGGCCTCAGGTGATTGTCGGGTTTTGAGAATGAGTTAGAGAAAACTAGTATTTTCTGGTGTCTAATGCCAGTTGTGGCGGCACCCTATACGCTGTAGCAGGTGAGGCCTGGTCCGCTATGGCGAGATGTGTGGAATCGTAGTGAGACTTTACAGCAGACAGGGTTCCGCTATAGCGTACTCGCTGTGGCGATTCTTTGAACAGTGGTGGCGGGCCCGCTGTAGTGGACCCTCTACCGCTGCGGCGGGTGACATGTACCAGAAACCTATTTAATGCTAAGTAAAACCCTTCATTTCCTATTCCCATATTTATTGTCCCTAAGTGTCTTTGAGGCGAATTGAAGTGGTTTCAAGCAGATTTCTCTTGAGGGTAAGTTCTCTAAGCTTGAATTCATTCATTTAACTTTCTTAAGCATGAATCCATGATAGAAAATCGATAGACACTTATTTCATTATTTGATATCTAGTCTTTCAATATGATGATTTGTTGATAGATTTGACTAATCTAAGCATGGAATTTGATGAATTAGTGACCAATAGGCTTGAATCTTCCATTATAGTTGATGAATTGAAAGATTGAAAGTTAGGGTTTATATTCTTGAGTTAATTTAGCAATTGAGGAGTAGAATTGAAGTTCTAAAATGATGGGTTACCAATCCCACATCTGAAATACCCGTTTTACAATTGTGAGCCCATTTTCCCCTTTTTTCTTAGTTGTTTTTTTTTATTCGAATGATAGCATAAAAATATGGTAGCGTTGCTTCTCATTTCTAACTTAGAATTCGATAATGGATAGACTTTGAGTACTTGGAGGCTCTCCGAAAAGGCAAGGCAAAGGTTTGATAGTTCATGGATCTAGCTCGGCAGCCAGGTAGGTTACGGCTTACATTCTGGTTAGACTTCGGTTAGCAAATCATATATAGAGTTAGTGATTGTCGGAGAAAGCATGTTACGCCTTCAGGTATGAAATTGGGATAGATTACTTAGGTTTGGTATTATTCACTGATTTTCAGGCTTGTAGTCTCTTTGTGATTTATAGGCTCGTTGCCAGGTATGTAATATTGAAATTGTACTTAGTTGTTACATTGTGATTATGATACTGTTCTCTCTCACTTATCTCGACATTATCGTTGATAGAGGAAAGGATTTGACTTGATATTGATATTGTGATATGTGTCCATGTGTGGAACGATTGGGATTGATATGATACACTTGATATTGTTATTTCGCATTGCATTCATCCTCATTTCCATGATACATTGATATTACCTGTGATTGGTATTGATGATGATAAGTGAGAAGGAAACATTCATGATTCTTGGGACATATTTGATAGCGAAGCCATCTCTGGGCTGTGTGCGGAATGGCCAGCGAGGTGGTTGGTGTTGTGGAATCATCTATGGGATGTATACAGAGTGACTGGTACATGGACTTTGTGGGTTCCCCATGGGTCATGATTATCGAGACGTGGATATATTCCGTCCGTAGCATGCATGTACGGAGATTACATTATCCAATGCATTGAATATCATCACATCTCACTTGCATTGCATTCTTATCATTGTATTGTACATTTCCTCTTGATTCTTTGGCTGATGATTCATTGAGTTGTTGTGAAAGGTATTTGCTTAGAGACTTGACGAACTCGAGGATTAGAGACTTTCACCTAGGCTGTGACTTGATACTACTATACTTGAGTTATTGTTCTCGGACTATGTTGTGTTTGTACCTAATTGTGAGTATGTCTATTCTTCAGTTTCTTCCTTATATATGTTAGCTAGCTGTTGTCAGCCTATGATACCTACCAGTACATAGTGTTTGTACTGATACTACCTTGCTGCATTCTTTTCTGAGTACAGAGTACGTGACAGGTTCCACATCCACTCCTCGCGACTGATCCGGAGGCTTTGCTGTTGAGTGTCTAGAGTGAACATGCTTGATGGATCCGCAGCCCGGAGACTCTTTCTTTATCCTTGTCTTTTCTTGCATTTTGAGACAGTATTCGTATCTTGAGACTTTGTATTATTCCAAACTTGTAGTTGATTAGTAGTGGCTCTTGTACTGTATTCAGACCAGTTCCTTGGGGATTGTATTTCGTATTTTTGCACATATGTTATTTATGATTTAGACTTCAATTTATTATGTTCTATTTATTTTATTGTTGTTGGATTAATGGTTAAGGGACGGGTTCGCCTACCAAGGTTGGAAATGGTAGGTGCCTGCACGACTAGTGATTTGGGTCATGACATGTTGGTATCAGAGCCCTACGTTACCCAGTCTATAAGTACAAGAGCATGTCTGAAGTCTTACGGATCGGTACGATAAGCTCCATACCTATCTGCGAGAGGCTATGGGACATTTAGAAAACTCTAAATTCTTTCACTCTTTCGTGTTACTTCATTCAAATTGGTATCTAGAATATTCGAATTGGTATCTGATTCACTTCTATTCTCTCACAGATGGTGAGGACTCGAGCTACCATTACTAGGGATAAGGTGCCCGAGCCCACTTCTAGGGCCGGCACACAAGGACGAGGATAAGCTAGAGGTAGCCGTGATGCACCAGCCAGGGACGGGGACCTTATGGCTGGATAGAGGCATGCTAGATCAGCGTCTCCAGAGTACCAACCAAAGCATCAGCCAGAGCGCCAGCCAGCGCGAGAGAATACAGCTGGAGGAGGGATGCGGCCAGCCCAGACTCACCCCGAGGTTATGTTCGATCTGGTATTTCAGGACACTATGGCTCGTATCCTTCTATATCTCGATAGTCAGCAAGCCGTGGGTGGTGCCATTGCCCGTGTGGATCACGTATCGAGCAGAGCGCGGACTCGAGTAGGGACGGACACGAAGATGCGGCCATTTCACTACGCCTTTGCACGATTGATAGTATTCCAGCCCCTGCAGCTGCTCCTAGGCCCGTAGCATGCTAGGTCTTAACACTTAGGGATCAGGAGCTTGTTTGCAGATTTTTAAAGATGAAGCCGCCTTGATTCCTTGGTACGCCTAGTGAGGATGCGTACGTGTGAGAGATTGTACAAGATGGGTATTGTGGAGCCGCATGGTGTAGATTATGCGTCTTTCCAGCTTCGCGAGGACGCGAAGACTTGGTGGAGGTCATTCATTGATTGCAGGCTCATTATTTCACCTCCACTCTCTTGGGTACAATTTCGCGAGTCTTTCTTAGAGAAGTGCGTACCCCAAAATTTGAGAGATCAGCGGAAGGATGAGTTCATCCACTTGCATTAGAGGGGTTTGTTAGTGGCCGAGTATGAGGCTCGATTTCTATTCTTGGCACGTTATGCGATGTAGTTATTTCGACAGAGATAGAAAAGGTTAGGAAGTTTGTGAGTGAACTGGTGTATCCACTTCATGTTACTTGTCTTCAGCTTGTAGCCTTGGGGTCTTCCTTCCAGGCTATAGTGGATCATGCCGCAGGTGTTGAGTCGGTGTGGGCCTGATCTCTTGGTGGATTTAGTGAGAAGAAGCCTCGTCATTATGGTGGAAATAGTGGGTCCAGTTCTAAAGGTGGGGACCAGTTATCCAGGAACCAACAACCACAGTTTAGCCGCCCTATTCAGTCAGCACTTCAAGCATCATCAGGTGGCCCTTCTAGACAAAGTGGTTAAGGGTCAGGACAGGCTTCCGGAGTCTCATTTTTGACCAGCAGACCTAGGTGGTTACTCCGATTCCTCAGCTTCAGTGTTTCAGCATTCGCCATCTAGAACTTTCTTTATTTGTGGTGATCTTGGGAACATAGCGAGAGAGTGCACCCAATCGAGAAAGGATGGGACCCAGCATGGTTCCAGATTCCAGACCCTGAGGACTCTAGCATCTTCTGGTAGTCGAGATGGTTCTTCAGCTAGAGGTGGTGCCCATTCAGGCCACGGTGATTAGTATTCCTCTGGGGTGGTTATCAGTCAACTCGAGGTGGTTCTCAGGCCTCCAGGGGAGGAGCTCAGTCAGGCCAGAGTAGCCATGGTAGTCCTCATTGTTACACTTTTCTTAGTAGGCCACAGGCTGAGGCGTCTGATGCTTTGATCTCTGGTATTATTTTTGTTCGTCATCGGGCAGTATCAGTCTTATTTGATCTAAGGTCTACTTTCTCTTTTGTGTCTGCTTATCATTCTGTTGGTTGGGATTTGACTTGTGACCATCTTGATATGTCTATTCATGTGTCTACACCGGTTGGAGATTCAGAAGTAGTTGATCGAGTCTATCGGTCTTGTTTAGTTACTTTTATGGGGTATGAAGTGTGGGTAGACTTGGTGATATTAGATATGGCAGATTTTGACATTATTGTGGGTATGAGTTGGTTATCCCCTTACCATGCGATCTTGGACTATCATGCCAATACAGTCACCCCAGCCATGCCAGGTATTCCTAGACTTGAGTGGAGGGATACTCCTAGTCCCGCCCCGAAGAAGATTATTACCTATCTCCACGCAAGGAAGTTAGTTGATAAGAGGTGCTTGGCCTAGTTGACCCATATTAGTGATACTAGTGTTGATTATCCGTCACTTAAGTCTGTGTCTGTGGTTTGTGAGTTCGCGGAGGTATTCCCTTTTGATTTATTGGGTATGCCACTCGATCGCGACATTAATTTCTGCAGCGACCTAGAGCTGGGCACTTGTCCTATTTCTATTTCTCCATTTAGGATGGCACCTTTCGAGTTAAGAGAGTTAAAGGAACAATTGCAGGATCTTTTGAGCAAAGGTTTCATCAGACTGAGTGTCTCCCCTTAGGCGCTCCTATGCTATTTGTGAAAAAGAAAGATGGAACGATGCGGATGTGCATAGATTACCGCCAGTTGAACAAGGTCACCATTTGAAATAAGTATCCTATTCCTAGCATTGATGACTTTTTCGACAACCTTCATGGTACTTCTGTGTTTTCAAAGATTGATTTGAGCTCAGGCTATCACTAGCTGAAGATTCGGGCCGATGATATTCTGAAGACGTCCTTTAGGACTCGTTATGCTCATTACGAGTTCCTTGTTATGTCTTTTGGGCTTACGAATGCCCCGGCAGCTTTTATGGATTTGATGAATGGCATTTTCAAGTCATACTTCGATTCCTTCGTCATAGTCTTCATTGATGATATCTTAGTGTATTCGAGAGTAAGGAAGAGCATGAGGGCCATTTGAGGATTGTCCTTGGGTTATTGAAGGAAAATGAGCTTTATGCCAAGTTTTCTAAATGTGAGTTCTGGCTTGATTCAGTGGCATTCTGGGGCCATGTGGTTCTAAAAGATGGGATTATGGTTGATCCCAAGAAGATCAAGGATGTTAAGGATTGGGGGAGGCTCACTTCAGTGACCGAGAATCGTAACTTTATGGGTTTGGCTAGTAACTACCGTCGGTTTGTGGAAGGGCTTGCTTCTATTGCTTTTTACCTGACCCGATTGACTCAAAAGGAGGTTCCTTTCCAGTAGTTTGATGCTTGTGAAGAGAGATTCCAAAAGCTCAAAACCTTATTGACGACAACCTAGATTTTGGCATTACCCGTGGAGGGTAAGGATATCTCAATATATTGTGATATGTCTCGTGTTGGTTTGGGCGCCGCGTTGATGCAAGAGGGCAGTTCATTGCCTATGCTTCCAGGAAGTTGAATATTCATGAGAAAAACTACCCTACTCATGATTTGAATTTGGCAGTGATAGTCTTCGCTTTGAATATTTGGATTACTATTTGCATAGAGTCCATGGTGAGGTATTCACCGATCACCATAATCTACAACATGTGTTCAATCAGAGAGATCTTAATTCTAGACAGTGTAGATGGACTGAGCTACTTAAGGATTATGATATCACTATTCTATAGCATCCGAGCAAAGCTAATATGGTAGCTGATGCATTGAATCGAAAGACAGTGAGTATGGGAATTTTAGCTCAGTTGATTGCTTCGAAAAGTCCTTTAGCCATGGAGGTTCAGACTCTAGCTAACAATCTTGTGCCACTCGATATTTTGGATCCGAACAGCGCTTTAACGTGTGTTGACATGAGGTCGTCTCTCTTGGAGTAGATGAGGGCACATCAGTTTGAGGATGCCCAGTTATATAAGATTCGTGATAAGGTGTTGAGTGTTGAGGCCAAGGAGGTCGTGCTTGATGATAAAGGAGTCTTGAGGATCAAGGGATGCGTGTGCGTTCCTCGTGTGGGTGGTCTGATTCGTTTGATTTTAGAAGAGGTTCATAGCTCCAGGTATTCTATTCATCCAGGTGTGACTAAGATGTATCGTGATTTGAGATAGCACTACTGGTGGGGTAGGAAGAAGAGAGATATTTCAGATTTCGTTCCTGAGTGTTTGAATTGCCAGGAAGTCTAGTATGAGCACCAGAGACCTGGTGGAGTGCTTCAGATGATGCCCATTCCTGAGTGGAAGTGGGAGAGGATCGCTATAGATTTTGTTGTGGCTCTTCCGAAGACATTGGGAAAGTTTGATTCACTTTGGGTTATTGTTGATCGATTGACTAAGTCTACTCATTTCATCCCAGTTCAGGTATCTATAATGCAGAGAAGTTCGCCATGATTTACATCCGAGAGATAGTTTGATTATACGGGGTTCCTATTTCCATGATTTTTGATCGAGGTACCTATTTTACCACCCATTTCTAGAATACCTTGCAAGATAAGTTGGGTACTCAGTCAGATCTTAGCACTGCATTTCATGCCTGAGACAAATGGTCAGTCTAAGAGGACTATTCAGGTTCTTGAGGATATGTTGAGAGCCTGTGTTATTGATTTTGGTGGTCATTAGGACAAGTTCTTGCCCTTGGCAGAGTTCGTGTACAATAATAGCTACCACTAAAGTATTGATATGGCGTCGTTCGAGGCTTTTTATGGTAGGAGGTGTCGTTCGCCTAGTGGGTGGCTTGATGCTTTTGAGGTCCAACCTTGGGGTACAGATTTGCTGAGGGAGTCTTTGGACAATATGAGGCTTATTCAGGAAAAGCTTTTGGCAGCTCAGAGTAGGCAAAAGATGTATGCGGACCGAAAGGTTCGAGATTTAGAGTTTATGGAGGGTGAGCAGGTTCTTCTGAAGGTTTCACGCATAAAGGATGCGATTCGATTTGGGAAGAGGGGAAATTTTAGCCCGAGATACATTAGTCCATTGGAGATTCTCCGTCGTGTTGGTGCTATTACTTATGAGTTAGCCTTGCCACCAGGCCTGTCAGGTGTTCATTCGATATTCCATGATTCTATGTTGAAGAGGTACCATTCAGACGGGTCTTATATCATTCGTTGGGATTCTGTCTTACTTGATGAGAATCTGTCACATGAGGAGGAGCCTATAACGATCTTAGATAGGCAGGTGAAAAAGTTGAGGTCCAAGGAGATAGCTTATGTTAAGGTGCAATGGAAGCACCGTCCTATTGAGAAGGCCACATGGGAGACCGAGTCCGATATGCGTTACAGATATCCTCAGTTGTTTGCTGACTCAGGTACTTTCCCCTGTTCTTTTCATTGTCACTCAAGGACGAACGATTATTTAACTGGTATCTGCTGTAACGCCCCGTTTGGTTGTTATAGCGCTTTAGACCTATTTAATCTCGTTGACCCTTCTTTGAGCCCTATTAGTACGATTTTAACCAGCGTGGATAGGTGGCATGGTTCCCGAGGTAGTCGACCGAGTTTTATGATGCCTTATGCGAAATAAAGCCTTAAATTGAAAAATGGTTGACCGATACTTGACTTTTGGGTAAACGGATCTTTTTCATAAATCCATCAATTTAGAGAGGTTTGGATAGTCAATTAGGACTTGTTGGGATGTTGCTTTGGTTCCCGAGACACTTGGGAGCGTTTTGGGTTATGTGTTGGATAGTTGGTCTTTGACCATTGGGTGTTGACCCAATCCTAGCGCATTTTTATGTATGGTTGTATGTTTGGTTTCTATATAGGAGGCCTCGGGTGATTGTCTGGTTTTGGGAATGAGTTAAAAAAAAAGATTTTCTGCCTAGTGCGAGTGCCTATGGCATCACCTTATACACAGAGCGCGCACCCGCCCTAAGCGTGTGGTCCGCTATGGCGAGAGATGTGTGGAATCATAGTGAGACGCTGACGACAGGTCTCGCTTTAGTGTACAAGGTTGTGAGAGACGGCTAAGGCCGGTGGTGGGCTAGTTGTAGCGACCCTCTATCGGCGACGACGGGTGACATGGACCAAAACCCTATTTAATGCTAAGTAAAACCCTTTCTTTCCTATTCCCACATTTATTGTTCCTAAGTGTCTTTGAGGCGAATTGAAGAGGTTCTAAGTAGATTTATATTGAGGGTAAGTTCTCTAACCTTGAATTCATTCATTACCTTTCATAAGCATGAATCCATGATAGAAAATCTATAGAAACTTAAGGAAAAAAATGGATTTGGACACTTACTTCATTATTTGATATTTAGTCTTTCAATATGAGATTTGTTGATAGATTTTACTAATCTAAGCATGGAATTTGATGAATTAGTGACCAATAGGCTTGTATCTTCCATTACAGTTGATGAATTGAAAGATTGAAAGTTAGGGTTTATACTCAAATTAGGGGTTTCAACTTGAACGATGAAATTATCCTATTCTTGAGTTGATTTAGCAATTGAGGAGTAGAATTGAACTTCTCGAACGTTGGGTTATCAATCCCATCTTCGAAATACTCGTTTTACCCTCGTGGGCCCGTTTCCCCCCCTTTTTTCTTAGTTATTTTTTATTTGAATGATAGTATTGCTATATGGGTATCATTGCTCCTCATTTCTAACTTAGAATACGATAATGGATAGACTTAATGCACTTGGAGGCTCTCCGAAAAGGCAAGGCAAAGGTTTTATTATTCGTGGCTCCATCTCGGCAGCCAGGTAGGTTACGGCTTACCTTCTGGTTGGACTTTGGTTAGCGAAGCATATGTAGAGTTAGTGATTTTCGGAGAAAGCATGTTACGCCTTCAGGTATGAAGTTGGGATGGATTACTTAGGTTTGGAATTGTTGACTGATTTGCGGGTTTGTCGCCTCTTTGTGATTTATTGGCTCGTCGCCAGGTGTGTGATATTGACTTTTACTTAGTTGTTACATTGTGATTGTGATACGGTTGTCTCTCACTTCTCTTGACATTATCATGGATAGAGGAAAGGATTTGACTTGATATTAATATTGTAATATGCGTCCATGTGTGGCATGATTGGGATTGATATGATACACTTGATATTGTTATTTTGCAATGCATTCATCCTCATTTCCACGATACATTGATATTACCTATAATTGGTGTTGATGATGATAAGTGAGATAGAAGCATTCGTAATTCTTGAGACATATTTGATAACGGAGCCATCTCTGGGCTGTGCGGAATGGTTAGCGGTGTGGTTGGTGTTGTGGAGTCATCCCTGGGTTGTGTGCGGAGTGACTGGTACATGGACTTCGCGGGTCCCTCATGGGTCATGACTATTGAGATGTGGAGGTATTCCGTCTGTACCATGTATGTACGGAGATCACATTGGCCAGTGCATTGCATATCATCACATCTCACTTGCATTGCATTTTTATCATTGTATGGTACATTTCCTCTTGATTCCTTGGTTGATGATTCATTGGGCTGTTGCGTAAGATATTTACTTAGAGACTTGATAGACTCACCTACGTTGTGACTTGTTACTACTATACTTGAGTTATTGTTCTCGGACTGTGTTGTGTTTGTACCTGATTATGAGAATGTTTATTCTTCAGTTTCTTCCATTATATATGTTAGCTAACTATTTTCAACCTATGATACCTACCAGTATATAGTGTTTGTATTGATACTACCTTGCTGCATTCTTTTCTGAGTGCAATGTACGTGATAGGTTCCGTATCCACTCCTTGCGGCTGATCCCGAGGCTTTACTGTTGAGTGTCTAGGGTGAGCATGCTTGATGGATCTGCAGCCCGGAGACTCCTCTTTTATAGTTGTCTTTTCTTGCATTCCGAGATAGTAGATAGTATTCGTATTTTGAGACTTTGTATTATTCCATATTTGTAGTTGATTAGTAGTGGCTCTTGTACTGTATTCAGACTGGTTCCTTGGGGATTGTATTCGTATTTCCGCACTTATTTTATTTAGGATTTAGACTTCTATTTATTCTGTTCTATTTATTTTATTGTTGTTAGATTAATGATTAAGGGACGAGTTCGCCTACCAAGGTGAGAAACGGTAGGTGTCCGCTCAACTAATGATTTGGGTGGTGACAATAATACTATACATGAATGCATCTAGGCAACCACAATATCACACATAGAGAAGAAATATAATATAATGTAAGGCTATATTATGACTTGCAACGCAATATGCAACCGCTATACACACAAACTACCAAGGGCTTCCCCCACCCAGTTCCATTCCGACTGCGAGGGACGGTCCCCTAAATCCTAAAACTTCGCGAACACAGCCTCCCCCCGCAAACGCGAAGAGCAAAATGTTGGCACCTGACACCGTAAAAATCTGGTCTTCAAATTTCAAATTGATGCCTGAAACTCATCCTGATATTACTTTCACAGGTAGTCGAGTAAAGTTAAAGAGAGTTCAATCATACAAAGAAAGCCTAAGATCATGTCCTTAACCAAACACATCCTGACAATTGTAGTGACAAATCACCGGGGCAAGTTCTGGATGACACAAGCAAGCACGTGAGAGTAATCAATTCCTCGCCACACATGACACAAGCAAACACGAGAGAGTAATCAATTCCTCGCCACACATGACACATGAATTACTTAAACAACTATATTTTCAGCTCTTCATTGAGTACAAGGAAATCATCTCATAAATAATCATACACTAGTAATCATAAAGTCAAAAAATGAGGCATGCTTTCACCAAAGTGATCATTTGTATGCATAGCAACTCTCTTTTAACATCATAGAATTTTTAGGGGTATTATCAAAATCAAAACAAAACTACACATGCTAAAATCAATACTAGAAGCGCCAACCAACTCAAAATGCTCTATTATTAGGCCATGGTTCTTAAAATACACCCTTGAAAAAGGATCAGGCAAAAAAATAACCAAGGGGAAAAATAATTAAAAATCAAAAGAACCTATATACAACCTATATTGTCAGTTCAAATCCAAAACATGTTACCCGACCCCCAATTTTAAAATCATTGATCTTCCTCAATGAATAAAAAATTAAATACAAAGTTTGAGGGTCTTCATGTGGCATACCAAGCTGTCACGCCCCAAACCTGGGCCTGGACGTAACGTGGCACTCGGTGCTTGATTGCATGTGACCAAGCGAACCACATGGCTGACTAAATCACATAAACTTCAAAGATTAAAATACCTAACCCCAAACTTTCTATACACTTCAAACTCTTATCAAACAATACACATTTGGGGTACACACTTGATCACATAACCTAGGAAGGAACCGTCACATTTTCTTACCTCATAACAATATCTACTTATTGTAGTAACTTACTAACGTCATATACTATGGTTATGGTCTGAATAAACTTAAACAAACTTAAAAATATTCCCAGAATTTCATGACAATCGTAATGATATACATGAAAACAATTATCTAAAACATGATTGAGCATGACAATACATATATATATATAATTAACTTGTATCTGAGGTATTTTATAAACTGAAGCTTGATTCTTAAACTTTGAGAAGAAGTAGGGTTTTATGAATTAATGTGGTGCGGGGAAGAACAACAGTGTTCCCACGCTTAGATAGAAGCCCTACATACCTGTAAACGCTCCAATCTAATGAGCTCGCTTGCTTCTCTGACGAAGAACACCCAAAACCCTAGCTTGAATCACTTGAGAAAGATTACCTTGGAAATCCTCGATTAGGGGTTTTTTAGAGGAGAGAAAATTGTCCTTGAGGGTTTTTCGACGTAGTTGGAATTTCTGACAAATGATTTTTAAATTAAGTGTTGAATTTATAGCACGGGCCATTTTGGACAATGTGGCTCGCCGAGCGAGCGAGCTCCAAAGCGAGGGGTGACCTCGCTTTGAGCTTCAGCTCAACGAGCTCACCCGTCCAATTTGTACTTGGCCAATGTTCTGATTTGTTTTCACTTTTGTACCCTATACCTCATGACAAAGGTTTATGGCAACCTCCTAACTCGCTCTGGAGCTCCCCTGTCCATTTCATACTTAGCCAAAATTTTATGTTTTTCGACTTTATTAATAGCGTTCAGTAAAGTGGCCATAACACCTAGCTCACAGCTCTGATTAAGCTAGTCCATGTATGGTTGGAAAGGTATTTCAAAGTGCTATAACTTTCAAGTGTTAAGTTTTCTCCAATTCTCAACGGATTTTCACGTAAACAGGCTGGAAGACAGACCTATCGTAAACTTAGTCGATTCTCGAATCTTATGAATCTCACTATTTATCTTGATTTCAAACTAACTATTTCCACCCAAACTCATCCCGATTGGACTTCATATGGCTAAAATGTCACACTATTACTCATTTAACACATTCACACCTAACTCAGATTTATGGAGTGTTACATTATCTATCCCTTAGGATCATTCATCCTCGAATGATGGATCTTCATTTTCTGAGCATCAAAAGACCTTCAATGGAAGGATGAACCTTGGCAAATAATGAAAAGGTATTTTGATGTTCCGTCATACGCTATACATACTTATAAGTATCGGATGAATTATGAGCTGATTCTCTCTTCCATAGGGTCGGTAGAATTTCAACATTTCTATCTTGCTAAAAGCAAAAAAAATTATAACTTTTTAAAAATTATTATTAAACAGGTTTTTTCTCCAATTGAATGGGGATTAAGCACTCTCAAGGAAAGCGATTATATCCATCCTGAGCAAAAGATCCCAATTAAATTTAATTATTGGGACTATGTTGAGAGCTTTAATAAAGTTCTTTTATATGAAAATAATAATAAAAACCATTCATGGTTTATAAAAATATGTGCCAATATTTATAAACAAGGCATAATAAATTAGTTCTGCTAATGGTGGATTCATTATGGTCCAACAGTCAAAATATTGCCTGAACCCTTCAAGAGTTTATATACTGAATGGGTTGAAGTTTCCTCCAAGATAATAGACTTGGAAACTAATACTACATTCTTTGATGGAATAGCTAATATGTATTTCTTCATTGAATTCTCTATTTCATGGATTATGAAATGGTCAGTAGAAGTGGGTTATACCCCTCAAAATCTTCCTTGTCTCAATAGGATTTTTTATACAAAATTCTGGAAGAAACTTATTCAAAAAGCAGCCGATGGTAATATCCCTGGCCAAGAATTAATAAATCAAATTGAAGCTACTATATTAAGCTATAGAGATTCAATTAATTCCAGAAACTAGAGGAAAATTTCCAGTCCCTTCCAGCATATAGCCAGAAGAATGCAGATGAAAAAAGGGGTTATATCCCAAGAAGAAATGATAGCAGCTTATATGGAAGAATTCAAAAAAGATTTAATGTAAAATTTAGACATCGAGATGCCCTCCGATATATCCATAGCATCTGTTGGTAATACCACAGAGAACGACAATGATGATGAAGATCGGACCTAGTTAGTAGGAGAATCACAAGGAGATGATACTCCAGACGATGTAGAAATTTTTTTGGCACAATTCAAAAGCCAGAAGGAAGAATCTTCCACCTCCGCAAAAGACAAAGGGAAAGAAAAGATGAAGTGATAAAAGTACCCAGTATTCAGCAATAATGCTGAAAAGCAGACGAAGACTTTCATAAAAGAAACTTTTGCTTTAATAAAGCAAGTTTTTTCTTTCTTTTTTCTGTAATCATTTCACTTTGTTTTCTTTCTTTCTTTTCTTTAATTATTGCACTTTTCTTTTTCAAATTTCTAGGTAGTTTCTGTTATATATATTTTACTTTTGAAAAAGCATCCACATAATGGTGCTTTACTTTTTATTTTGTTGGCCACTTGTCGGCTATTTTTATTTTGTCAGTTTTCGTATTGATCCATTATAAAAGGATCATTTAGTTAAGAAAGAAGGGAGGTTTTCAGAGACCCCCTTCTCTACTTGTAAAAATACTCTCTATATAATAAAAGTTTGTTGTTTACTTTACCTTATCTCTGTTGAGCACAACTAACTAGTCAATGAAACCTCTGATATGATTCTGAAATACTGAACTGGTGCTTGGACAAGGCCCCAGCATACCTGATTGTCTAACATCTAACTGCTGAAAGTAAAGACAACTCTCTAAAATAAATAGGGCTTACCAACAGCTAATACGATGAAGTCCTAACGAGCAGATCCGTCATTCTGAAAATCTATACCTGCATCGTGAAATGCAGGCCCCGGGCAAAAGGGAAGTAAGTACACTGGAATTGTACTGTATGTAAAGCAGCTGAATGAAATAACTGTAAGTGGGGTGTTTGAGGAATGGGCAGCCCAAATCAATAACATGGATACATGAAGTAATTTGAAACGGTAACTGTAACTATATACTGAAACTGTAACTATAAACTAAATATGTATTGTAATTATTACTGAAGCTGTAAACAGTAAGTTGTGACTGAAACCTGGACATGACCATGATCTGCATGATCAACCTATAAACTGAGTAAAATATTTTAAGTGTATATATCTGTGGGACAGCCTTAGTAAAACTGACATGTAACCACCACGTGAGCACTTGGCGATTGATCTGTGCCCGATCAGTTAAGTTATCTCATACCTTGCCGAGGTATGAGCTATGAACATGACATGAATGGATCCAATCAATAAAATCCCATAAGTGTAACATAAAGGTATCGTCCTAACTCGGAGGGGCGATCCTTATATTACGCTAACATACATCGTTTCAGACTGTCTGATCCTTCTCGGTAATCTGTACTACTCCCAACGAATATGCACATGGTTGGCTTAAAAGATCATAAATTTCATAAACATGGTTTGTAAATAGTTTACATGAAAATCTATATAAATATATGTATATAATTTCTGATACATGAAAACATGTAAAAATTCGTTGAATGGAACAAATCTGAATTACTAACTGATATCTGAGAGCTCATGGAAAAGATAACACGAGCATACATGGATTACGGACAGGTTCATGACAATCATAATGATACATGAATACAATTATCTGAAACATAATTGAGCATGTCAATACATATATATAATTAACTTGTATCTGAAGTATTTCATGAACTAAAGCATGATTCTCTAACTTTAAGGAGAAATAGGTTTTCATGAATTAACATGGCGTGGGGAAGAACAACAACATTCCCGCATGTAGATAGAAGCCCTACATACATGTAAACGCTCCAATCCAACGAGTTAGTTTTCTTCTGTGACGAAGAACACCCAAAAGCCTAGCTTAAATCACTTGAGAAGGATTACCTTGGCAATACTCAATGTGGGTTTTTTTAGAGGTGAGAAAATCGTCCTTGAGGGGTTTTCTACGTAGGTGGAATGTCTAGCAACTAAATTTTCCAGTTAAGTACTGAATTTACAGCACGTGGCATTTTAGACCACCGAGCGAGCTCCAAAGCAAGGGGTGACCTCGCTTTGAACTTCGCTCAGCGAGCTCATCCGTCCAATTAGTACTTGGCCAATTTTTTGATCTTTTTTGACTTTCAGGCCCTATACCTCGCTCAGCGAGGTCTATGGCAAGCTCATGTCTCGCTCTAGATCTCACTCATCGAGCTCCCCTGTCCATTTCATACTTCGCCAAAATTTTATGTTTTTTGACTTTGCCGACAGCGTTCAGTAACATGGCCATAATATCTACCACACATCTATGCTTTAGCTGGTCCATAAAAGGTTGGAAATTTATTTCAAAAGGCTATAACTTTCATGTTTTAAGTTTTCACCAATTCCCAACGGATTTTCAAGTAAACAGGATGGAAGGCACACCTATCATAAACTTAGTCGCTTCTATCGAATCGTATGCATCTCACTATTCGTCTTGATTTCAAACCAACTATTTCCACCGAAACTCATCCCGATTGGACTTCATATGGCTAAAATGTCACACTAATACTCATTTAACACATTCACACCTAACCCAGATTTATGGAGTGTTACATAGGCACTCTCCTGAACTTGGCTTGCTAATGAAACCTTTGGGTGGGGAGTTGTGCCCTCAGGATGAGCCTTGGGTTGTGCTACAGGAGTAGGTAACAAGGAACTGCCTATCTTGGGCTTTGGTGCTAGATCACTACTCATAATCCCTCTATGGCCTAATGCGGTGAAGCAATGGCTGGATCCCTAAGTGTCCTGACCCTATACCTCCTCTCGAGGTAGGTCAGCGACCAATAAATTTAAGTCTATGGACTGCAACAACTTCACATCCCTCTGAAGTCTCGTCAAATCTGCTCAGACACAGGGTCAACACCCCCACTTACCTCCAACCTAGAAACTCAATGGGCCCTTTGCATTAGTGTTTCCTCGTGATCTTGTTGCTTCTATTGCATCACACCCATAGATATGCTAAGTAAGGAAAGGCACGCGCTGTTCATCCTGGGGATATCCCTCTTAAGCTTGGTCACCCTGGTCTTTGCAGTACTCGCTAAGTGACCTACTCTAATAATGTCAGCTTGAGTGAGAATGGGAGTGGGTATGGAAGTGGAGTAATGGGCCTGGCGGTAGTAGGATCTAGAGAAGAAGTACAGACAATTGTGGTCGGGGTCGATGAGGTGACCGGCAGAAGTGGTGGAAATGTTTGGTGTCTTGCTTGGAAGCAGAACCCCCAAGCTCAGTCACATCAGACACCCGAGAGGTATCACCTATTACACTCATCTTCCTCTACTTCCTCTTAGAGTTCTTCTCATCTTCGGTTCGCATAATATGACACCTGAGCAACCTCTGTCTCTCAATCCACTCGGGGCATCTTCACCCCATTAGCTCACTGACGCAGCTCTGTGATGAGACAAGGTAAAGGAAGGAAAGCCTGGTCCTGCAGATCTCGTTTCCCTGTCTCGGGATAGATGATCATGCCAAAATTTAAGTGGGTGTTATGTCCGCAATTATGCTGAAGAAATGAGCTGAAGTGAAATAAGGGTTCAAAATTAGAGGGACACGTGGGCGACGTAGGAGAGGACAGATGTTTAATGAGTTAGTTAATTCGGTGCATCTGGACGGTGGAGATTAGAAGATATCAATGCTCAAGATTTACTCCAACTCAACTAAATACTCCAAGAGATTAGAAGCGAGGGCAGTTAGACATTTTACATATTTTTCTCATCTCCAATTCTCTCTCTTGGATCTCTTCTTTTCTTCCTTTCCTAATTTCTATTCATTGTTACTGGGAATCCATTGTTGAACCTCAAGGATAGCTATGAAGCTTATAGTGTAGCTAATTCATTTTATACAGTGAGATTGTAGCTGTATAGAAAGAATTCGAGTAATAAAATCCCCTTTTCTTCCCAATTCTCTTCTTAATTTGCTGAGTACATTACAATTGGTATCAGAGCCATATCTTGGCACCTTGGGGAGTTCTACAGCCATGGTAGAAGAAATTTCATATGAGGAGTATACAGAGAAATTGGAGAATCGACTTCAGTGTCTTATGGCACAGAAAAAGGTGTATTTTGATAGAGTGCATGGAGGATTAGATGGACTCAATCAGAAACTGGATAAAATCTTGGAGATGCTTGGAATTACTTTCGAAGATAATGAAAATGGCTATCAAGTTTTTAAAGAAGATCAAGAAAGTGCAAGAAAGAAAATTGAAAATGCGACTGGAGAATGGGGTGATCAAGAGGTTCCGTCAAGCGAAGATGTTGTTGTGCAACAGAAATCACCAAAGAGTGATATGCCTAACGAACCTATTAGAAAACCCTTGAAGCTTGAAGATGCCTCTGTTAGAAAACCTTTAAGCCTCAAGCACATTAAGGTAGATAGAGAGTTTCTCATACCTTCACTTGAAATTGTTGGAAAGTTTAATGAGCCGAAGGAATTTGTCCAAACTGAGGTAAGTCAGCAAGTTCCTCTTACTGTTGATTGGAAATCTCTCTTGTGTGAGCACCATAGGGTGGAATGTTTTCCTAAGAACTTGAAGTGCATAATCTCTCATGTTTGGTATAGAAGGAGTCATGAGTTAGATGATCCACATAAGTTGTTTGACGAATTGCCTAAACTAGATTCTAATTCTTTGGATTTCAGTTATAAATGTTCCTGTCAAAAACGAAAAGCATATGAATGATATAGTTTTTGATCCGGGAGGGATGATATTCAGTATGTTGCATCAATTAAATGAGTTGAGCAAAAAAGCAAAAGTTTGTTGTTGGTGCTTCATTTTCTTTGTTTCCATAATCCCCTCACATACGTATTCTCCAAATTATGCCGAAGAACATATTCCTGATGATGCTAAAACTTTTGAGTGGACTCGGAGATAGTTTACTAGGTTGCCGGATGTTTACTGGAGAGACATCAATTCTGATGTTGCTCAAAACATGGGATCGGTGGGCCACTTCTTTGATAAATGCGATATATCGAAGGATTGTTTCCATGGGTATTTGTTATACTCGATGTTCTCACCTTAGCTTATGGTCCGAAGGCTTCAAGAAGAATAACTGTTGCTTTGTGTGTAACTTCTGGTACAGAGAAACAAAGAGGGTGTTGCTTGAATGATGCTGAGAGTGATCTTGATCCAAAGATCGCCAGGCCATAGAAATACACCCTAAAAACTTGTTTCTCGTCCCAACTAGATTATGGCAAGCAAGATCTTAGATTACTATATGTATTAACACGTGGTTCGGTTGATATTGTGAAGCAAGATATGTTCCTATCCCGAAAGTTGAGCTTGAAAATGTAGAGATTGTGTGGTCCCTCGTATGCAAAGGAAATGACTATGTCCCTAATATTTTAGAAAAATCATTACTAGTGCGGGAAGTGTTGAAACCGGAGGCTTCACAATTACTTCATTACATGGAGATTGGCCACAACAACTTGATTTCGGTCCCATATCACTTTTTCGTGTCCAAATCGGTCCCATATCACCTTTTCGTGTCCATTCGGTGTTGAGCTAGAAGGTGAGCATGATCGATACTTCGTATAAAAAGCTCATTGCGGTCGCACTTAGAATACTTTATGGGGACCATGAAAGATATGAGAATACATACTTTAATGCCTTTTCGGATATTATTTTAGTGGTGATAGTCTGACACGGGGAGATAGTCAAGTTACCACCGGGTTGATGTACAAAGTAGTTTATGTTTTTAACACGAGTGGATATTACACTAGCGCAGTGAAATAAGATCGCTTCAATTTTACATGCTCAAGTATGTTCAAGATGGAAACTATGTGATAGATGCGGTGTGGCTGTTTGCTTTTGGTATTAATAGTTGCTATTGAGGAGGCTGTCAAACTCGGTCGGTTGATGAAGAGCTTGCAATTTATTTTTTACCCTGGTGGCAATTCGATTGGCTTAGATTATATGATCGGTTGCATGATAATACCTCATTACTTGGGTGAGTCAAAAACAAACTTGAAATTGGCCTTCCAATTACTTATAGAGCCGAATAGAGAAGAATACATGAATCAAGAAAATGTGACCCTTAGTCCGCTAAAGCCATGGAGGAAGTGAGAAATGCTTTCGAATGGGGCAATTGGTTCAAAAGAGTTAGTTTCTCGTGGAACTTCCCACAATTTCGTTTGCTCTTATACTAGTCGATTTCCTTATTCACATAGGGAGAATTATATATTGACGAGGCGCGCTTAAATGGTATCGGTTCAAGCATTAACCAAAGCAAGGCGAGAGGTCACTACATTACATAGAAACATGTATCCAAGAATGCATTTGAAATCCTTTAAATCCTTCTCTATGGAACCGCAAGCCCGATCCGGGTCCGAGGAATCGGCATGGGAAGACCGAGCTATATCCCGAGTCGATTTCCCTAATTGTAGCTCGGAATCGACCTTGAGGACAAGGTCACTTTCAAGGGGAAGGGATTGTTATGTCCGCAATTGTGCCGAAGAAATGATTTTCGAAGTGAAATAAGGGTTCGAATTAGAGGGACACGTGGGCGACGTAGGAAAGGACAGATGTTTATTGAGTTAGTTAATTCGGTGCATCTGGACGGTGGAGATTAGACGAGATCAATTTTCAAGATTTACTCCAACTCAACTAAATACTCCAAGAGATTAGAAGCGAGGGCAGTTAGACATTTTACATATATTTCTCATCTCCAATTCTCTCTCTTGGATCTCTTCTTTTCTTCCTTTCCTAATTTCTATTCATTGTTACTGGGAATCCATTGTTGAACCTCAAGGATAGCTATGAAGCTTATAGTGTAGCTAATTCATTTTATACAGTGAGATTGTAGTTGTATAGAAAGAATTCGAGTAATAAAATCCCCTTTTCTTCCCAGTTCTCTTCTTAATTTGTTGAGTACATTACAGTGGGCCTGCTCCTAATGTAGACAATGAGAATGGCCTTCTCCAACTTAATATTTATCTTGTTCTGGGAAGGCTACATACTACTACTCATGAATATGAGCCAAAATTTTGCCTCGAGGTTAAAATCCTTTTTATAGATATTAACCCTTGGGCTAATCCTTGCAGGGTAGCTGCTGCGATCATTGAGGCCACCCATGGGTGCTCATCACCCAGGTGGAACGTGACCTTTTGCTGATAGTTGTTCCTATCCATGAATATCTTAGGACCATAGGCGTCATTTATCTCGTTTGACGAGCGAGGAATATCAACCTTTCGGACCCTCATTATGTCCAATAGCATTCTCAGCTAGCCCTTTTTCTTCTATGGCATTGAAGAGGCATAAAAAGCATAGAATTCTCGGGCTATGGCATCCCTTTCTTTGCAAAGAGGTTAAACTTTACAAATTTCTAAATATGGATTTGTAATAAAATCTGAAACTTCGTTATTTAAATTGAATTGCTAAACAGTTTTCCGAATTTAGAAGTAAGGGAAAACGTGAAACTAGAATTTGATATTTGTCATCTTACACATGAAATCTTAGTTTGCATTTAGCCATAGAAACCAAAAAAAAAAAAAAAAAAAAAAAAAAAACACTTTTTTGGAATTTTTGAAGTTGAGTTGAAGTTGTGTGTGGCTATAGTTTTTGTAAATAATATTTGGTTGTTGAAATGTACTTTTTCTAAAAAACATGAAATATGATTTATACCCCTAATTTCTAAAACTAGCAAAACCACCCAAAGCAATTAATAAACATAACCAATACATAAACACTGCCCTCATCAACCCCACCTTCCACTTGTACTCCATACAAAACCCAACAAGAACTAAACCAAGTAGCTGTAAAAATAAACACATTGAAAAACTTTGTTAAAAATAGTTGTAAAAATAAACATTTTGAGGGTCCTTTTTATAAAAATAAAAACTTCTAAGGTAAGAATTGAAAATAGAAAAACAAAAGGAATGGTCCAAAACAAAAAAGTGAAAAAGTGAAAAACAAGATTTTGGTTGTTTTTCAAATTCCAAATTTGAAATTTTTATGGCCAAACACTAATTTTTGAAAGGCAGAATAGATCGGGACTCCCCTGAACTTATCGATTTTTATTCAGTGTACACCTAAACTTTACGTTGGCCTAATTACCCCCCCTAAACTTGAAAATATGATAGGCACGACCCCTCTGGACGCTGACAACCCATGGAGGTGGTCAACACGCGCTGCCACATGGATGTTTTTGTCCATGTGGCATTTTTTAAAGGATAAAATATGTAGTTTTTACTTTTTAAGTTCAACAATTATTTGAATCATCTTTTTCGGGCCAAATCTGTAAAAAAAGAACTTGAAAATATTTTGATTATAATTTTTTTATTTGCCTAAAGATAATGATATTCTAATCAAGTTATTTTTATATTTTGGCCAGGAAAAGAAGAAATACACAGTAAGAACAAATAATCATTGAATCTAAAAAAGAAATCAAATAAAATATTAACCAAATATTTTACGAATTTGACCCGAAAAAAATAATGCACAGTTGAAATAAATAGTACTTGCATGAAAAGAAAAATACACAATATTTTTGTAAAAAATACACCGTCTAAACTTCATTACTTTTGCTAAACCTTATTTTTATTTGAATAAAATAAATAGAATTTCAAGTTGAAACTTTCAACTAAGTTATTTAGATTTGGATCCGAAAAAAGAAAAAAAAATACATAGCTGAAATAAATAATCATCATATCGAAAAAGAAAAAAACACAATTGGGATAAAATATGCAATGTATATTAAGAAAAACCAATAAGAAATACAATTGGATCAAATAAAATCATTATATTGATTATGTGACAATTAATAGTTGAAAAATACCCCATTTGGAAGCTGATTTTTCGATTTTTCACCCTTCCACGCGCCTAAAAGAGAGTGTATCCACGTTCTTTACCACATCAGCGTCTAGGGGGGTCCAGGCTATCATATTTTCAAGTTGAGAGGGGTAATTAGGCCAGCGTAAAATTTAGGTGCACACTGAATAAAAATCGACAAGTCGGGGGGGATCCTAGACCATTCTGCCTTTTTGAAAAAAAGTGGAAAAAAAAATTCGAAAAAAAGTGAATAATTCTCATGGCCAAACTGGTCCTTAAACTCAATTATGTCTAAGATTTAAATCATTTTACAGCAGTGGTGTAAACTGATTTAGTCATAAATACAAATCTATTAAAAAAAAATTACATTCACTTAATGGAAAACTAATCATTTAATAAACAACTGCAAAGCAAATGGCATTTTAGGGGTATTTTGAACTGGGCTCAAGCATTTTTTTGCACGGATTGCCCTTCGTTTGGGGTGGTCTTTAAATTTTGCCCCTCAAATTTGTGGTCTTTAAATTTTGCCCTTCATATTTGTGGTCTTTAAATTTTGCCCTTTGCTTGGAAAGATGAGCGAATACATGAAGTTCGGGTTCGAACCCCCGCTCGTGCATAAAATAAAAAAATAATTTCGCAAGGCAGATCGGGGAGTGTATGCGGATCCAAAGATACAATCTTTAAGAAAAAGTTAAAGTTATGCGGGATCCGCATAACTAAAATGTCTGCCCTCAAGACAAAAAGTTCCCCCCCTACAGACTTTTAGTTAAACATAACTAAAAGTCCGTGGGGGCATACAAAATTTAAACTTTGCCTTATAAGGCAAACTTTTTTTTTTTGGTTGAAAGTCTATTTTATTCCATCCAAAAAACTTTTACAGCACAAAGTTAAAGCTGACCTTCAACTGTACATGGTAAAATTCCTACTCACTAACTTGTATAAGTCAAACTAGGAGCAACTATTACATTAAAAAAAAAAAAATTTTCAATCAACTACACTTAGCTAGGGATAGCAATTCATAGAAGTTAAAGAGCTCTCTGCCATTTGAAGTTGTTCTCGCCTTGGATGTGAATATGTTGTGCAATCTCTCCGCAAAGTCTATCGGAAGAAACCGAGTATTTTGAAATCGAGTAGGTTCCTTTCTCTCCAAACCAATGCCACTAGCATACCAAAAATGCGGCAAGTAATGGAGCTTGATGGCTCGATTTGTGTCTAGCAATGTGTGAGATCCATTTGATTTCATTTTGCCAGCCCCTATTCTTCTAGTGTACCCCGCCATACCAACAATCTGTACCACGGTCCTTTTGTGATGGAGCATTCAAAATAAAGATGGGAAAATGTTTCTTGGGTCCGCCTACGAAGATGCAATCGGTGGCACTTGAATGCCAAATTTCGAAGTCTATCAACAATTGCTAACTACTTTGTATTGCCAGGCAAAGTGTGAATTTGTATCCGGGATGGACATTTGGTTTGCAAGATAATACTTTTCCATGTAACTTTGGTTTATATGCTTGAAAAAATACATATATATGCTTCAAGGCAAAGTTTGCCCATAAGGCATAAGTATGCCCCCATCTAAGATAAGTTTGGTAAATCTTAACAAGTTTATGCATGGGGCATACTTTTAAAGTGGCAAACTTTTATGCGGATCCGATAAACTTGTGAAGGAATTATCAAAGTTATGCTAACCAAAGATACTTATGCCAAGTACGCCCATAAGGCATAAGTATCGGTCCGATAACTTTGCTAATTCCTTCACAAAGCAGTGTACGATGGGGGCATAGCGAAATTTAAACTCGCTTTGCGAATTTTTTTTTAAAATTTTGATCGTGTGGGGGTTCGAACTCGAAACCCATGGGATTTAGCGAATGGGCAAGCAAAATTTAAAAATTTCATATATGAAAAGGCAAAATTTAAAACCACCCCAAAAGAAGCGGCGAATTGCCCAGCCCCGTTTGCTCCACTACTGGGCTGTGTATAAACAGAATTTGGGCTTCAGGTCCAACTTCTTGCTTCTTTGTTATTTGGGCTGGCTGAGTAGACACTGAATTCTATTGGGCTGGAAAGAAATGCATGTAGGCCTGATTAACATGCACAAGCTTGGCAAATACAGAGGAAGGCCCAAATGCCCCCATTTTGATATTTCACATGCACTAAAAAAAAGATAAAAGATTTGCAACAGTTTTAATAATTAAGTAAATTTAAGGCTTCTTGATAATAATTAAACAAAGACACAAGGAAAGGAATTCAATCTTTAATTAAGAAAATCATATTATCCTTTATATTCCAGATATTTGATAAAAAAAAACCATGGATTAGTCGTAAGCAACAATGCTTTTAAAATATACTAAACCTGAGGTTATTAACCGTCAACTAGACAGAGTTTAATTACTGAAAATAAACAAATTCAACCGCAACCTAGGTTATTAACCTTCAACTAGACAGAGTTTTCCTTTAAGAGACTGACTTATTCTTAAACAAAGACACTTAGAGAATTTAACAAAGACTAATTGAAAACCAAAATTAGCGATAGGATTAACTTAGGCAAAACTGAGTTGTTAAGAAAAGAGTGCTCACTTAGCCATTTGCACATTCCTTAAGAAAAATATTAACACCTAGACAAAAATGGGTAATTTGATTAAAATTCCCTAATTAAATAGGTATTGAGATTTTGTCACTTAACACTTAAAAAGGTTAAAATTTTTTCTTGATTTGGTAAGTAGAGTCTCTTTTTGAACCAAAAAATAAAGGCTAAGTGAATACTCTTTTTGATCCGGGGGAGGAATAACTTAATTAGGTAATAATACCTTATCATCAAATTACTAAAACAGTAGACTTCAGTTCTTAAGATAATGTGCTACCAAGATCAAGCTTACTTGGTTGTTTCTTAGCCTTATTAAACCACTCGTGTCAACTCAGAAACCATCCAGTAACTCACTAATTTTGAAAGAGTAGAAAACTTAACTTGGAAATTAAAGAGATAATAGTCAAAATCACAAACACATCTGAATTATCACTTTTTCGCGAGTTTCACACCTTAACTATCAGTTATTTCCTTTTCCTACTTGAACTATTACCATACCTCAACTATCAGTTTTTTTCTTTTTTTACCCGAAAACCCTAAACCGTATCAAGTAGGAAAAGGGAACAATTGATATTGAGGTGTGTTTTAATACATATATGGTGATAGTTTAGGTAGGAAAAGAGAACAATTGATAGTTGAAGTGTAAACCTCACGAAAAAGTGATACACTACTTTTAAAAAAAGCGTTTAGCGACGGAATTCAGCGATAGAGCACATTCCGTCGCTACGTAACGACGGATTTCGCTACGAAATGATCATTTTGTGGCGAAAATAACAATTAAAATTTTAGTTGATTATATTAGCGACAGAAACGTCGTTCTGTTGCAAAATAGTAGCGGGAAAATTTGGCACCCTAATTTTCCCTATGGATTTAGAAACCTAAGGGTGTGACAATATTTATTAGTATCTAGTGACGGAATTAGCAACGGAAAATCCGTTGCAAGGTCTTTTAATTTATCTCTAAAATAGTTATAATTGTAGCGACAAAAAATTCCGTCGTTAAGTTTTATTTTTTTTTAAAAAGCGAGGCTTTGTTTAGCGACAAAATTTAAAAGGGTGGTTAATTCCGTCGGTAGGTCTAAATTAAAGGGATAATAATTAAGGCACAAATTCACACTTCTCTTATTTTGAAACATCACAACACAATACAGAGAGAGACACAGAGAAATCACTCAGTCTCTTCACTGTTTTCCACCATGTGAACACCATCGTCCTTCCGTAATCACTTAGTACGTTTTCCTCTCTCTTTATAATGTGCTTCATAATGTGCTTGTGTATGATTTCTGTATCTTTTGCTTGTGTGTTCTCATTTGGGTCACTTTCGAAGTGCATAAAGCAATGGGAATCAACTGGGTCAAAATCTGTACTTGGTGTGAAATGGCTCTATTCCCATGTGTAAAATTTGTTTGAAATAGGTCTAAAACCTTTTTCTTTCTCTACATATCTCACACACCTAAAAAATCTGTACTTGTTGTGAAATGGGTCTATTCCCTTGATTTTTCTTGCTCAAAATCGGTAAGTATATTTCTCTATATGAATTTATTTGTATATCATCTTATCATAACTGTAGAAACGAGTATGACTGCATAAGTCATAAACCATCAAAAGTCCAGTAGGTTTGAGTCCAAATCTAGTGGGTCTTAACAAAATCGTGGCCGAAGTATCATATAGGTGAAATTCAATCTCAAATTCTTTTTAAACTTCTCTTTAGTGGTAAAAATTTCTACTGGGTATTTTATTTTACTCTTTAGTTTGGTGTAATTTTTGTGTATTAAAAGTTCATTGAATTTCTTTATTGGTATTTCTTCCATCTTGCATGTGGGTTTTTACTTCGTTCTCTTTGTTGATTTGGGTTTTCTCCCATTGATTTGGATATCTCTTTAATTTTGGGTCTTTAGAAGAAATAAATAGATTTTTAGAGCTTAGGAATTAATTTTCCTACATGCAAATGATTCATCTTAACAGGATCATCGTGAGGAGCTGTTTGGTTCAAAAATCATCTTCTTCTCTCTTTCGTTCGCAATGACTCATCGGAGATTCAAGCCGACATCTTCTTTCACATAAAAGGTAAGCATACCCAATTGCTATTTCAGTTTGTTGTGATTTATCAATGCATATGCAAGGAAATTTGAATCTATTTTATTTTTAGTTCTGTGTGTTCTGCAAGTTTTAGTTTTACTGTAAATTAGTCTTGGTTTGAGCTTCATGGAACTTGTCATTGGAGTATTCGTTGAGTTTAGACTTTTTTTTATTTGGGAATAACTATGAAGGGGACAGGATACAACTACAAATTCTAAACTATACGTCTACAGCTTGCAATTGTAAGTAGAATTTTCAAAGCCCATCCATTTCTGAGTAATATAATTTTTTGCAGGTTTCCTAAAGTGCAAGTTGGTCTTGCATTTGGTTTTCACATGGTTATTGTCCCACTTTTTTTTTTTTTTTTTTTTTTTTTTTTGTGCATAAATCAGATTTTTTTAATGGTTAAATATTTCATCCTAAAATTTTAGTAACATTATTTTAATGGAGAAACTTTCTGTGTTTTCAAATATATGGTTTGGTTTTTTATTTCCATCAATGCATATGCAAGGAAATTTGAATCTATTTAATTTTTAGTTTTGCGCGAATTTCTGATCGAGCACAGTTGTGTGTCTATATATATATTATTTCAAGGATTTTTCTTATAATTCTTTTAGTTTGCGCCAGTTCCTTGAAACATCAGTGAGTTTCTTTTTTCGGCTTAGTTTAACTTCTTTTTTGCTTTAGTTTAATTTGATCTTAGAAGTGAGTCTAGATTTAAGATTAATAAAATTGAGTCACAAGAAGTTTATTTGGAATGTGACAGAAAATCTATAGTTGCATAAGGAAATTGTCTTCAGTTCATAGTAGGGATTAAGGTTTGTTACTTATTTACCTATTGAAAGAAAAAAAGTGTATATGTCCTTATTGCTATGTAAATTGACTTAATTGTCCTTGTGAAATTGATCTGAGTCTATAATGAAAAGAAACTATTTATCTGCTTTTAGTTTTACTACTTTCAAATATTTATCCTGAAACATTAAATGAAAGAACATGTATCAGTGACAGAAACAAATAAATCTACCTACATGTCTTGGTATTAGATGATTTCGTGGCCAGATGAATAAGCAGGAGCGTTGTTCAATAGTGCAACTAGAGGAATGTACTATTCTAGTTGTTAATTCTTTTCCTTGTAGTGTTTTTTTTTGGACTAAACTTGTATCTACAATTTGATATTCTTTTGTTTCACTTTGTTGATCCACCGATTAGCTTTTGAAGGCTATTGATTAAAGAACAAAGTTCCCTGATTTGTCGATTTATATAATTTTTCCTCGTATTGTTTGTAGAGAGCCCTCAAGAACAAAGTTCTCACTATCTCTTTTGGAAAAAAAGCACCTCAAGTAATCTTCTCTGAAGTTCCTTTCTGCTGGCTCAATTTTTTAGCTGTGCTTGTTCGGTTCTTGAGTTCTATTTGTAACTTCTGTTTGTCTATCTCTATTTTTGAAATTGTTGATTTTGAATTGACAAATTTAGGGATTTGTAAGTTACAAGTTGATTGAAATTTACAATTGATTAATTGATTGCTGGATTCTACGTGCTGCATTATGGGATTTATTTGAGTTACTGTATTGAAGTTCTTGTTTTGGGAAATTTAAGTCTGGAATTGAAGATGATTAACGTGAAAGGTTTCTATTTTGCTTTCGATTAAAGCTTTTATTGACCCTTATTATGAAGGATAGTGAAAGATATGTTTTGTTTTCAGTTTCTCATTTCTCTTTTTGAAAAAGAAAAAAAAAGTGAATGATTGTTTCCTGATAAGAAAAGAAAGATATGTTCTATTTCATTAAGGTATTTCAACTTGTTCTTCCCTATAGAGGTCCTCCTGGTTGTATAAATTACAAAAAGAGTGAACTCTGATTGTTTTGTCTTTTTCAACATTAATAGGAACATGAATAATCTAGAGTGTGGTTGGATGTACGAGAGGTTGGATGGACAAGGGGTTGTAATCTCCAGTTTCATAACCAGTGTAGAGAACTTTATCTAGTTTGCATGTTCTCCACGAAATTACATGAGTGGTGACAATATTAGATGTCCATGTAAAAAATGTCACAACATTAAATACAAGGATGTTGAAACAGTTAAGTGTCACCTTTTTAATCTTGGATTTGTTGAGAACTATTTTGTTTGGCTGTATCAAGGAAAAAGATATGATCAGGGACATATCTTCTAGTAATGATTTGCATAGTGGTGCTCAACCTGAATTGGCATTCGATAATCCATATTGGCAAATGATTTTGGATGCAGCTGGTCCCAACTTTGACCACGACTCGAGTTGGCAATCTTATAACAATATTGAACCTGAGTTGTCTCATCCTTATGAACTTTCAATGGAGGAGGAGCCTAACCCAAGTCCCAAAAAATTTATGATTTTCTACAGGCTGCTGATGAAGAATTGTATCCTGATTCTTCCCTCTCTCAACCCGCAGTTGTCTCAAGGATGTTAAACATCAAAATGGAGAACACTTTGTCACAAAGAGGCTATAACCAAATGATGCAATTATTGAAAGTGGCTTTACCTGAAGATAATAAAGTGCTTGATAACTATTATCAGACCAAGAAGCTACTGCGTAGCTTGGGTTTGCAACGACCCATTTCATCATTACCGTGATTTTCAAAAAATTCGCGACGATGACTCCTTGAAACATCCTTGGTCCTTTTACACTTTTGAAAAACCGTTAACTTAATCAGACAATCTTACGAGTTGCATATAAATATCGGATCTGAGCCACCCGGGCCCAGTGGTACCGCTACAGCTCCCATGATACCGCCCCAGCGGTGGCGCAGTAACGGTGTGTACACCGCAGGAACAGTGTAGTTGATTTCCTCAAGGACCTCCCCCGCGGTGCCTTGGCGTAGAAGCGGTACCACTGAAGCGGCGTTTCAGACCGCAACAGCGGTGACGAGCAGTGATTTTTCCCTATTTAAGTGTCATTTCGGGATTTGACCTCATTTCTCACAACCCTAAAAAGTTCAGCCGCCCTTGGAGTCTTTGTGGAGCCTAAAATGATATCTTCTTGGGAAAGGTAATCCTTTTAACTTCCTCCATTCATTTCTTCACATTAGTGACTCTTCTTAAAGTCCCTCATCTAGAAACTACAAAAAAAATGGATGTCACCAAATTCATGTACTTAGGTGGGAAAAATGATTAGCATGTTTTAATATGGATTACGTAGATTTAATCTCTCTTGTTTATAAGACTAGAATGATTATTAACGTAGCTTCCTCTTACCTTCCCCAACATGTAAATGGGTTCTTCCATTAACATTGAAAATGGGTTTCTAAAGGAAAGAGCTAAAAATGGTAACTTGATCTAGCAATAACTCTTTATGGTTTTAGAACCTGTTTGGATGGGCTTAAAAAAAGTAGCTTATAAGCCAAAAAAATAATAATAATAATAAGTTGGGGTAGCCCAACTTATCCCAACTTTTTTTTTTTTTTTTTGGCTACTTTTTTTAAGCTAAGCCAAATGGGCCAGCTTAATTTTTTGGGCTTATTTTAAGCACAAAATGGCTTATAAGCTGGCCAGCTAAACACTCAAAAAAGCTAAAAACAGCTTATAAGCTATAAGTGTTTTCAGCAACTTATAAGATAAGCCAAACAGGCTCTTAATTATGGTGTTAAGGAAAGTAATCACTTAGCATAAATTATGGTTAGAAAAGAGTTCATTTATTAATGAAGGCCTAGAAAATCCAGAGGTAGTCTAAATTCCCAAACTTCCTTTATCAATCTGATATCTCTTATAAGTGTTCTAATGGTGATTCCTATTCTTGGGTCTCATGATTGTTCCAAGTTCCTTCGTGCGGATTACGACGTGATGAACAAATTGAATATCAGCTGATGTTCGTGGCAAATGCTCGGCCCCGACGTAGGTTATAGTTTCCTTTCTTGGTAGACTCCGGTTAGACTTACATATTCGTGTATTAGATGAAACGGAGAATGCATGTATAGGATTTTGGAGATTGGGATGGAATTCTTAGGATGGTACTGTTGTGCGATTTATGTGTTCGGGCTTGTGGCCTGTAGATTCCCTAGGTTCATGTGTTGGTATTCCTTGCGTATTGGTGGACTTTATGTGACTTGGAAGACTAGTTGTTCGGTACTTGGCTTACTATGATACATTGATGAAGAGTTCCCGCATGATGTGCTTAATCATGTTATGTGCTAATTATTATTGAATTGTAATTTGATATTGGAATTGATAGACGCGCTAAAAGGACATGAAATGATTCTAGATTAGATATTGTCTTAGGTTGGGCCTATGGTGTGATTGGGGTTAGCCATCTCGTTGTGTTGCGACTTATCTTGTTATGTTATTATTGGCTCAAGGCCACGTGGAGATATTAGATATTGGAGACGGTTGATATATCTTGATCATGATATTGTAGTATCTTACTTGTTAACGTTTGAAATGAGGATAGTGTTCTATTATGTCTTATTGTGTAGCCTTTTCATGTTATTGTTGGTGTGCTCATGCGCGGTACTTTGATATTGATTTGATTATAGCATTGAACTCATACATTGCACGCATTCTCATCCTTTATGATATATTGTTGATACATTGATGATACTTAAGGAAACACTGGTATGATCTGGGCTCAGTTGGATGAGAATGAGTGAGGACCGATGTCCGATGTTTATCCCAGAATCGAGGTTGAGTGTAGCAATTCCCGAGGTTGTTGCCGGGATCGTGAGGTAGCGATTGCAGAGGTTGTTGTTGGAATCGTGAGGTACACGGACTTCGCGGGTCCCCCATGGATTGTGCTTCCGAGATGTGATGTTCTATCATCGGAGTACATATGTACACTGCATATGCACTGCACCCATATTTCATACATTATTGCATTGCATTGTACCTTTTGCCTTCTCAATCACGGTACAGAGCAGCAGTAACAACAACGCAGAAGCTCTTGTAGCGGAATTTGGAGTGAAATGGTGCTACCAACATGGCTACAAGGACTTCATTCTTGAGCTTGACTCTATGGTGATTACAAAAATGATTGACAGCCAGAACTCTTCCAACATGAAGTTAAAACAGATCATGGACAAGCTGATGAAGATCCAACAAGAGACCAATTTCCAAGTGAAGCATTGCTTCAGAGAATGTAATCAAGTTGCAGACAGTTTAGCAAAACTAGCCTCCGGCTCGGCCCAAAACTGTACTATACACTCTTACTCAGAACTGCCTAGAAACTCTAAAGGCCCCTTCCAATTAGATAAGATGCAATTGCCTAGCATTAGATCTAAGTTTGACAAAGCTAACTTTTATGTTAGTTAGGTACTTAGTTTTCTAGAAGTTGGCTGCCTTTGTTTGGCCTTTTCTGGAGCTTTTGTGGTGACGTGATCACCAAATAATGTGTTGTAATGGAGGTCAGGCCTAGCCCCCCTCCTTGTACCTTTTTGCTGCTAATACAACACTGCCCAGAGGAAGACAGGGTAACTTACTTAAAAAAAAAAGACTTCTTGTGATATTCTGGTGATCCAGTTGTGATATACGGGTTCAGCTTCCTAAATTTAGGAGAATAATGAAAACCAGGATGACGAGATAACTTTCCGATAGTAAGAGGGGATAGTGGAATGGTAGTTGACTTGCAATGCTTGAGCCAAATCGTCTATTATATGTTAGATGAGTTAAAGTGAGTATAATGTAGGTCAGGCAAATGGATCACTAAGGGAGAGTTGTTGAGACGAGCGGTAGGTAATGTGCACTGTTGACTTAGTTTTTACCTACCATGCTTAGTTGTGAATTCTATTACTGCTATGTACTTCTAACCATTGTCGGCCTATGATGCTTACCAGTACTAATGTGGTACTGATACTACTCTTGCTATCCCTTTGAGGTCTAGAGTTTTTCAGGTTATTGTTGGAGTTTTCCGGAAGATGCACGGTGCCTATCTTGGAGGCCTCCATCATTTTCATTCCGAGATGGATGTTGGGTCTCAGATTTATTGTTGTATTCTGGTTCAATATTAGCCGCTCTTGTACTAGTCTAGACCAGGTCAAGGGAAACTGAGTCATTGTATTTATTAAATAGTTGTAAACACTTCCGCTGTTCGTTTAAATATATTGGTTGACTTCTGGTTTTCAATTATTATATTTCTTGAAGATTATTAAATCTCGTTCCTTACTTGTAAATAATTTGTGTTGAGTTGAGGGTTCGCCTATTGAGGTGGGAATGGTAGGTGCCCGCGCGATCTTAAAATGGGTCGTGACAGGGTTGTGCCAGTTTAAAAGATTGATTATTGTGATTCAGGATGTATGTCGTATTGGGGTGACGATGAACATCTTACATCTTGTAAATTTTGTGGCTACCAGAGGTATAAGCGTCGTGTCGACTCTCGTAAGAGAAAACTGGTCCCTTACAAGAAAATGTACTATTTTCCTTTGATTCCTAGGTTGCAAAGATTATATGCATCCCATGCTATAGCTGCCGACATGAGATGGTACCATGAGCATATACACGAGGATGGGGTAATGCGTCATCCATCAGACTCTGAGGCTTGGAAGCACTTCAATGAAACTCATGTTTTTTTTTTTTGCTGCTGAACCAAGGAATGTAAGATTGGGGTTATGTGCTGATGTTTTCCAATCATTTGGTCAGTCTGGGAGGAAATATTCTTCGTGGCCAGTGATTGCCACTCCATACAATTTACCTCCAGGGATGTGCATGAAGGAGGTGTATATGTTCTTGAGTGTCATTGTTCCTGGGCCAAACAATCCCAAACATAAAATTGATGTTTATATGCAACCACATTATGCCTATCAGAGATCATTGTTACTGAGTGATGTTTATATGCAACCACATTATGCCTATCAGAGATCATTGTTACTGAGTTGTTTAAGGATGGTAGTATGCCGAAGCGTCACAACAGTTTCTTAGACACTTGTAAATGTAGTTAACCATATCCAACTTGAAATTTTCAGTTGAAATAAGACATAACAGAGACTAGTACTTGTATTTTATGGACCTTTTCATGAGTACATGTGGTTATCTTCACATGAGTCTCAGATTTAGTTGAGCAGAAATATGCTGCATGATAAAATGTGTGAGCTCTAATCTCATTTTAATTAAAGGTTCTCCAGCTTTTCTCAGATAGCAATGACCTGAAACTAACGGAATAAATTCCCTAAATTGCATATGTAGAAATGGATATGAACTGTGGTCACCTTTTGAAATCTGTCTGGTTTTGTAGACTGAGTCCCCCTAAATTGCATATGCAGAAAGACCAGATCATAAAAATATGGCAATACGATTTTGTCTTTGCAATGTACTGCAATCTCCTTGGCCAGTCATTCTCTTGAACTTTTTGACAATGTTTGGAACTGTTAACAATCAGGTTTGTAATGAAGTTTTTCATTAGGCCTATCAAAGATCATTGTTACTGAGCTGTTTAAGGATGGTAGTATGTTGAAGCATCACAACAGTTTCTTAGACACTTGTAAATGCACTTAACCACATCCTACTTGAAATTTCCAGTAGAAATAAGACACAACCTTCCGACTTACCCTATAGCAGTTCAAACATTAAAGACAAACAGCCATAGCAGTTTCATAAACATAAAGTCCAATGTAAATGCCTATACAAACCGGTTCCAAACTGGATTTTCAAGAGAAATCTCAATAAAAGTACGCCCAACATCGAATAATCCTCCATCAGGATAAAGTCATTTTTAGCATTTATTAGACCAGTTACGATATATTTCGAGCTTGGCATCAAGAAATGTCAGAAGAACATGTCCCTTTTTATTTTCCTTAAGAATCTTCCTTAAGTTAATGAAAGTGTTCAATTTGGCAGTAGGAAAAATGTTCCTTTTCAAGTTGAATGTTATAAGGTATCAATATTAGTTGTTGCGTTCTTTTTAGTCTCATGTTCTTTCTTCAGCTTTTTGCATAATTTCAAGAACACAATGTCAAAAGAGAATTTTATGTACTCAGTCTCATTTTTCTTAGAAGACAAATTGTTAGTGTTAAAATAAAACAAGTTCAATGGAAACAGAATGGATACTACGGATTCATGTCGTATTCTTTAACCAGTTTGGTATTTTGAGGAATGTAGTTGCTGAGTTTATGCACACATTTTTCAAACTTTATCTCTTGTTTCAATCTTGAAAATTCCAAGTTTAAGAGACAGTGAAGATTACTCATAATGCCATAGCTTCTTGTTGTCCCTTTTTATTTGGTAAAATTGAATGGCTAGGGTGGTTGTTTGTTTTAATTTCACCACTTATTACATGAAAGATATCAAGAAATATTACGGGAGAAACCACAGTCTCAGTATGATATTGATCAATTTGAAGCATATTACCAAACCGCGGGAGGAGAAAAGAAGAGAAGAATATATGGTCTTGGATCTAAAGCAAAAAGTTACTACGGGCAGAATCTTCGTGTCTCTTGTGGATCAGATGCTTTTTCATCAGTTCCGCCTTCAGTTTCTCATTCAGCACCAACAGAAAATTTGGAGCAGTTAGTGATGCGATTGATTCCTACACTTACTGAACGCATGCTTCCTGTGTTTATTGAGCAGGCACGCGACGTGATTTCTACACCACCAAATCAAGCAAATACTCCTACCGACGACTCATCAGTGACACCTATAGTGCCTCTTCCTACTACTGCTAACGTTGATGAGGTTGATCCTTCAATTTCAAATGATGGATTGTAGTCTTTCACCCGTGCATTAGTTTTTGATATGGTCTGCTTTTGTTAGAAAGAACAAATTATGCATTAACAATGCTTGATGGATGTGGGTTCTTTTCAAATAGTTGGTAGATGTTTTGGATTTAATTATACAATATGAATTTCGTAATTTATTTTGAACCTTCTATAAATATGAATGTCAGTTATTTTTAATGGTATTTCATCATTTACATTTATTATGTTTCGCCAAGTGTATTTAAAATAAAATAAAAAGATTTAAAAGAAAATATTTGCAACGGATTTTGGTCGTCGTTAAAGGAAAAAAAATTGCGACGGATTGCTTTTTGTCACTAAAAGCTGGGCATAGATGACTCAATTATGTTGCGACGGATTAGCGTCGAATACTGTACTTAAATGACGAAATGAATCATGAAATTAGCGACGGACTATATGACAATAGCAATAGAATTTTCAGTCGCTACAACATAGTGACGGATTTGGTGCGTCGCTAGACCTTCGCTAAACTTGCTACAGAATTGATTTTCCCGTCGCTAAGACGTTAGCTACGAGAAAAATAGTAACATCCAACGTACCATCGCTAATCCGTTGCAAAACATGATTAGCGACAGACATAAGCTGAATAGCGACGGATTTAGTCCGTCACTAAATGTTGTTTTGTTTTAGTGATAGTTCAAGTGTGTTTTTGATCATTAACTCAAAATCAAATCATAATGCAAAACATTATATTGATCTTTTCGCGCTTCAATACTTAAGGAACTCATTTTGAAACATGATAAATGAAAGAGTCTCATATTTTTGTCCAACTCTTATCAAATATAGCTATTACTTAGTTATATATAGATAATATGTGTAACAATCAGCGAAAGGGTAAGTGAAAGGACCGAGAGATCGTGTTAAAGCTTTGAAACTAAGTTGAATTTGAAAATGAATTTGGATTAATAGCAAGAAGACAACAAATCCTTTAAAATCTCTCAAGTTATAGACTAGCTATATATGTTTGAAAGCTAAACCTTTAAAAGAAAAACCTCAATTTAAGGATTCCCGTTAAAGAAAGCAAATACAAAATTAATTGATTTTTGAATAGAGTGATGACTGAAATATGAACTTAAACCATTTCAGAACTTATTTGTTTTGGAAATCTAGGGGTTCAGGTAAAGAGTAATCCAAATAAATTGTTTTTCATTTAGAGGGGTTCGTAAAACAACTACATTTGGTGCAAAATGTCGCTAAAAAAACGACATTTGTTAATAAATGTCGTTGTTTTTACGACATTTGTTCATAAATGTCAAGAAATTCTTTATTTCCCGACATTTATTTCAAATGTCACCAAATAAATGTCGGTGTATCTCTACTTTCTTATAGTGCCAACAATACAATATATGAAATGTTCAATTGTCATGAAAAAGTTGCCTTATTTTGGGAATCAAAATGTAGTAGAAGTAGATATCCTTAACTGAGAACAGCCTCTGCCTTCAGACGACAATGCTATGCTACCAACACACTTTAATTTTAACAATAAGATTGTATGGAACTCGAGTGCAGATTCTACACTGCCAAAATTGAGGCATATATATATTAACGGAAGTGTTGAGGAATATATATATATATATATATATATATATATATATATATATATATATATATATATATATATATATATATATATATATATATATAATAGACTCTCGGCACGTGCGTCGCACGTATGCCAAATCATCTAGTACACATTTTATAAGATAATATAGATATTACTGAAATAAAAATTTTGGTAAATAACTATACATGAAAGAGTAAAGCACAATTTTTTTGAAGAATCGAAATAGATCCATTCATATAATGATTGGTTTGTCCAGGTCAAGATGATTATAAATCGTCTGAACCTAGCTAGGAAGATGAACAATCAAACAACTGATAAAAATAACAGACAAAATTAAGCCTGAAAAAATTCGAACTCGACAAACTTTAACCATCTTCAAATTATAACGTAACTATGTAGCATAACATTTTTTAGTTCAATAATGAATTGTTAAAGTAAATTTAGAAACTCATGAGTTATAAGCCTCGGTGCCCCTACATATAGTATGGGGATCAGATAGCAAAAAGTACTATATGACCCAATTTTAATATGCTGAATAGTAGGAGAAGAGTGCTAGAATAATTATTCAAATATAATTAAAAGCATAAGATTTTTTATTATTACACTACGAAGAAAATTGGAATTAGCTATAAACATCATCGTCAATCTATCGCTAAATAACCCATTAGCTAATTAAATTTTTAATAATTTATCTCTGATCCTTATTTAGCAACAGAGTATGTTGTTTAGCTAGAATTTATCCGTTGCTAATTCCTCGTGTTTAGTAGTGTTACACCTACTCCCTCCCCCACCCCCACCCCCCTTCCTCCTCCTCTATAATATATGAAAACCAAGCCCTCCAAATTTTTTATTCTTACCCATGATGAGTATATTCTCATTGTTGTTACAAGTAGCATGGAATAGTCTTATTGCTTTGGCAGGACCATATAGCTCTTTTATCTCAATATGATGACATGACATCAAGCAAATATGTTGAACAAATAAGAAATATTTAATTGGAATGATTGATCAAGTGTAAAAGCATATTTTGGAAACATTGGCATTGGAGAAACATAAGAAACTATTGATATACCATGTATTCCTTTGCAAAACTTTGGATGAGTGCTTTAAACATGAAACATATGATCAGTTTTGTCATGATTATTAGCAGTAACTTTGATTTCTCCACCCCTCCGCCCCACCCTTAGAATACAGAGATGAACACTTGAAATTGGAATAAGTAGTACACCCATATTACCTAATGGATATTTCTTTCGAATTTCCACCATCACTCCACAGTCCACAGTATCCCATATTTTGTTCTTCCAATTCCAAACTATTGATCATAATCATAAGGTTCAATATTTTTAACCTATTAAGACACAAGTATGTACTGTGGCCTCTAGACCGAACATGAAGCGTTTAACTGTTTGAATGAATTGCAACAAAGAGGGCAAATAACGAAAATAACGAACATTTAAGTGGAAATTTGATCCTCTATGAGAAAAGTACAAAATTTAAAGTTGCTACAATATAACTTACGATCGATAGTTCTCTTTTATTTTAAGTTCTTTTTAGAAAAAAATATCTCTAACTCAGTCTATGCAGACTTCTCAAAGCATAATGATTTCAAATAGGGATAATATATGTTCAAACAATCTATAAGACCCAATTCAAGGAAGAAAAAAAGATTGGAAACAAAACAGATAAAGCAGTTACGTAATATTCACCTTATGGCGATCTGAAATGTCGGAAACAACATCAATGAAGGATTTTTCAAAGCCAGTGCAATTGGCAATTCCAATTATTCTAGGACCATAATGCTCAACACCAAAAATTTCATTAAAGTAAACGCAAGATGAAAGATTTTGTTTTGATAAGTTAAATAATTTCTGGTATCCTCACAGACGCAGATTTAAAGGCCGAATGAAGAATTAATAGAGAAGATCATAAGTGAGGAGAAAGTGTGGGTTATGATTTTTAAAGAAAAGGTGATTAACGATGGCAACTTTTCGCGAAAGGGAGCAATATAAACAGGCGCCTGGCTTTTTTTCGCAGGGTATGTTTTTTATTTATTAAATAAAATAAATATATATTAATAAGAAGGTCATTTAAGTAATTTAACTTTTTGCTTTTGGGGTTCTTGCTTTTAATATAGTATAGATAGATAGATAGATAGATATAGATATATACCGTAAGAATTTCGAACTGAGGGTGTTCAATTGGTGGCTACGCCACTGGTTGGGATTTTCCAATGACTTACTTTTCATTTCAATGACTAGTGTGGTAGAAAATTCGAACCACTTAATCATATTATACTCAAAGTGGGAAGCTCCTAAGTTAAAAGTTGAATTACAAAAAACCCATCAAAGATTGTTTGATGATTTTACCCTTGACTTGAATGATATTCATATAATATTTTTGAACAAAAACTTAAATTTACCATTAAAGAAACAATAAAGTGAATGTATAGTAACAATTGACTAGACAAATCACATGGACGCGGTTTTGATTTGAGAATTTGAAAGAATCAATCAATTTGACGTTAGATTGTATATGTGGGAACATGGTTTTTTAAAGTTGATGCCGTTGAGTACAACATATTCAATTCTTTTAGAATTTTTCCATCTTTCACTACTTATTGCAAATGTACTGTGTATATCACCATTTAGAATGTGCACCCAATATTTGTTTCTTCACCTTCCAAGTGTTATAATTTTTGGAGAGAGATTCAAGCAATAAGGTAAAAAATATGAATGACAAACTGTTTCATATGAATTTTATTAATCATAAATTTTTATATAGGCATATAAATAAAGTAGTAGACTCCTCCTACAACTAAAGTACTAGACTCTTACTAAAATTAAAAAACTGAATATTTTACTAAATCAACTATTATAATCCTCCTATAATAAAACAACTAATTATTCTAGAAACTTGCAGTAGTAACAGATGCAAAATCCAACACTCCTCCTTGCTTCTATTGTTGCAGTCTAAAAAAGTAGGTCCTCTCCACTTTTTTGTTCTACTAGTAGTGCTTGTGAACTGTTTTGAGTTTCTTTGAACTTGCACACTTTTGAAACATGACCTTTTTTTTTTTTTTTTTTTTTTTTTTTGCAATTTCCACATATTGCGTCAGATCTCCACCAACAAAATCTTTCTACGTGTGTTTTCTTTTTGCAGTATTTGCAGGGAGGATAATCAACTTTTCCTTTTTGGTGTTTTGCATAAAAAATACCTTCAACAACTTTATCCTATCTGAAAGCTCTTCTTTGCTCTTGTGCTTGAAGTGCACTTATTAATTCTGCAAGAGAGATAGTAGAGAGATCCTTAGACTCTTCTAGAGCAGAGATTTTGGACTCAAATCTCTCTGGAATAATCACAAGAATTTTTTCAACTATTCTATTATCTTTAAAATCCTCGCCAAGTAATCTGATTCTGTTGACAATCAAAGAGATCCTGTCAGAATAGTTACTGATGTTCTCATCGTCTTGCATTCTAAGAGATTGAAAATTCCTTTTCAAATTCAAGATCTAATTTTGTCTTCCTCGTTCACTTCCTTGATACTCCTTTTCGAGTTTTTCCCAAGCTTCTTTTGTTGTCTTACATGCAATAATTTTAGAGAAGATAGAATCTGCAACTGAATTTTGAATTACAATTTTGGCTTTACATTTTTTGATTTTCTCTTCTGAGTGAGTTTTGATTTTGGCAGGGGTAAGATTTTCAGGGAGTTCTTTTATGGGTTTTTCTTCCATTGCAACTTCCCAAAGATCATATGCCTCAAGATAGGATTTCATCTTCACTGCCCAAATATGATAATTTTCACCAGTGAAGATTTGTGGAGCAATCAAAGAAAGACCATTGCTTGCCATGGTTGAAAAAATAAGGTTAAAAAGTAGTATGGATTGAAAATTGATATTGGTTGAAAATTGCCCTGAGAGTTAAAAATAAGCACGGGTTAAAATTGGTTGAAAATAGCCCTGAGAAAATGGATTCAAAGAGGTATGTGTTAAAAGTGGTTGAAACTATTCTTTTTTTCACAAACCCATAAAGATCAATGAAGGTGTTGATACCACTATTATGATTTTTTGGGAGAGATTCAAGCAACAAGGTAGAAAATATGAATGACAAACTCTATCATATGAATTTTATTAATCATAAGTCTTTATATAAGCACATAAATAAAGTAGTTGACTCCTCCTATAACTAAAGTACTAGACTCTTACTAAAATTAAAAAACTGAATATTTTACTAAATCAACTATTAGACTCCTCCTATAATAAAACAACTAATTATTCTAGAAAACTGTAGCAGTAACAGATGCAAAATCCAACACAAGTTCCAACAATAATTACAAATTCATTTTCTTCACCTTCCAACAATAATTACAAATTCATTTTCTTCACCTTCCAACAATAATTACAAATTCATGTACATTAACCTTTTATACTCCTTTATTTATTTGTTCAACCTTAAGTCAAAAACGTACTCATCTTTCTGCAAAAGCCATTGCCCAAGGGATAAGTCTTCTTGTCATAAGAAACGTTGTTCTTCTAATTTTGCATATTTGGTCACCATCTACAGAGCCCGGAACTTTTTTAACCTAAAAAATAATTTTTGGAACCAAACTAACCCTTTAAAAAAAAAAAAAAAAAAAAAAAAACCAAACAAACTAGGCTTCACGCACAGAATCTGTGCGTGAAAGGACCAAATTGTAACTTTTTGAGTTTGGTCCTTTCACGCTGATTCGTGCGTGAAAGGGGGTACTTTTTTTTCCTCCTTTTTCTAAGTTATCAAAATCACGTTTTTTTTCATACTTTAGGCAAAGATTAGTTATGTTTTAAAACCCCGAAATATCAACATTTTATATAGAACTTAATATATTTTTTTGCATACAATAACATCGGCTTATTACATCAAGTATACCTAAACGTTTAGATCGTCGTTTTAAGGGTTGTAGAGTGCCCCGAAGTAAGTTTTGCTTGCTTGGAAACTTGTCATCTTTGTTTTTTGGAAATCAAACTCAAAATTAAGCTTTTTTCAGTACTTTGACCGAAGATTAGTCACGTTTCAAAACACCGGAATATAAATATTTTATATAGAACTTCATTTTTTTTTTTAGCGTAAACTAATGTTGGCTCATTACATCAAGTATACATATATGTTTGGATCGTCGTTTTAGGGGTTGTAAAGTGCCTCGAAGTAAGTTTGGAAACTTGTTATCTTTAAGTTTTTTTTTCGTACTTTGACCGAAGATTAGTCACGTTTCAAAACGTCGGAATATAAATATTTTATATAAAACTTAATATTGTTTTTAGCGTACAATAATATCGGCTCATTACATCAAGTATACATATGCCTCTCACTCACGTAAATAAAAAATAAGGACGGGAGCATAGGTAGAAAACTAGTTGTAAATTGTCGAAACTTTAAATGGTCATAACTTTGCTCTCTGATGTCCGATTTAATCGATTTTTTTTTATCTGGGGTATTTTTTCGAGATCCACGCGGTCAAATGGCCACAAGGCGGTTTGGCCGAGCCGATTTTCCAAAAAAGGCCCATTATCCCATTCAAATTGGATTTTGCCCCAAATTTGTGCAAAAATTTCATTCTTCTTTTAGTAAAAATCTAATGATAAAAAATCTATTTCGAGATGCTAATCCCGTGGTGCTGATGTTTTGAATGTCAATTTTGAGGTTTGAAATTCAATTTATGAAAACGAGTTAGATAGCATTAGTGAACATTATAAAAAATAAAAAGTGTCTACTTTGTTGCTTTCACCAATTTGGCTTGGTGATTTAGCCTCTCTTTTTTACTTACCTTTTTTTTTTTTATGCCAATAACATGGGATCAAACCTTGGTGGGAGCATTGAATGAGATATATTATACCTTGATTGAACCTCTCGTATTGGATGAATTATTTTTTAATATAATATTTTTATTCAAAACCCTATAAAATATGACACTTAGATCTAAAGATGACAAGTTTTCAACCAAACAAAACTTACTTCGGGGCACTCTACAACCCCTAAAACGACGATCTAAACGTTTAGATATACTTGATGTAATGAGCCGACGTTATTGTACGCAAAAAAATATATTAAGTTCGATATAAAATATTGATATTTTGGGGTTTTGAAACATGACTAATCTTTGCCCAACGTATGAAAAAAAACGTGATTTTGATAACTTAGAAAAAGGAAGAAAAAAAAAAAGTACCCTCCCTCTTTCACGCACAGATTCTGTGCGTGAAGCCTAGTTTGGTTCTTTTTTTTTTTAAAGGGTTAGTTTGGATCCAAAAGTTATTTTTTGAGTTAAAAAAGTTTCGGGTCCCCATCTACAAGTGTTAAATCAGGTGACTCCTTTTTCTTTTCATGTTATTTTTACGGATGCTTTGGTAATTCATAATTCCTTAACTTTTTTTTTTTCATTCTCTCCAACCATTTCTCTATATAGGGTAATTACATAAGTTTTAATATTTTAATGTGCTGATTGTCAAATCTGGACAATATTTTCGAATACCAAAAAGCACAAAGGCGGAATAAAGGACCGAATTAGTAGGAGAAAGGATTTTGTAGTTGTCATATTAATAACATTTTAATCATAACGATTTTCGAATATGGACAATATTGTTACAAGAAAAAAAAAAGTTTAGAAATTTATCATTGATATCGTCGAATGTGTCGATTGAAGCCCTATCTGCTGTTTACTTTTTCCTGCCAAATTTGTTTTGGTTGAAGGCAAATATACTTCTTCTTGATGTGTGAAAAGATAAAAGAAGCCCTCAACAGAAGAACCCAACATAATTAGTTAATGAGAAATTGTATATGTTAAAAATTAAACCTTTTATGGTGGGTTGCCAAGAATAGCGTCAATATGAAAGTCTTAAGCAAGATATGATATCATCACATATTTGTACATAATAAAATTAAATTGATCTAATTGCACATTGTACATACCTAACCAAATTTAGTTATTCAACTTTCCAGATTCAAACAACGTACAATAATCAAGTTGGTCGAACAAACTCACAATTCATCAGTTTGGACTTACATTTTCTCCCTTCAACATTTGCATTAATCATCACAAACATGCTTTAATATTATTTATGATGTTTTAAGAAGTTTGTACTAATTTATATAGGATACACGTGCAACGCACGTGTCCAGAAACTAGTTATTGTAAAAACTGACAACTTTATTCTTTAAAAGATTTTGAAAAATGGTTGATTTTCACCCCATTTGGCGCAAGACTTCATATTTGAGTCTCTGTCTCTAACACCTTTGCATCATAGCTAACTGTACACTCAACTTGCAACGCTTTGCAGTGCAGGTAGGGAATGTATTATGTAGAAAAACTGAGAAACTTAGCAAGAAAAGAAGTTTTATATATTCACAGAAGGTTTTAGTCTCTAACACCTTAGGCTTCATTCTTTCAAATACTTCTGATATTACTTCTAAAGCTTTGTGAGGAGCCGACAAAATAATATACAAAATCTTCAAAAGCTTATCAAGATCACAAAAAGTTTTTGATTATGCACAGAAGGTGTTCTAGTCTCTTTCTCTAACGCCATTGGCATCTTTAGTTTCTGCACGTTCAAGTCTACTCGTAAAACTTTGCAATGCAGGTGGGGATTTGAAAGTGTTTTCTGCTGTCTCCTCCTCCTCCTCCTCCTCATCCTCTGCATCTAATTCTTTCTTGTTCCCTGATAGAAATTCCAAAGCAGTCACCACGTCGCTCATCAGAGGCCGTGTGTTGGCTTCCTCTTGAAGGCACATTGCTGCTATTGCTAGTGCTTGGTACAATGCCTTCATCGGGTAATCCCCTCCCATCAACGGATCTGCCATTAAGTGAAACTTTGTCTTGTCTCTGAACAGCGGTGTCGCCTGTGCAGCAATTTGTCAAGATGACATAACGTTACCAATCTCACTTTTTATGTACCGTTATCTTTTAGGTGATCTGACAGTGTTAAACGTCTTTTATGTGTGTATAGAAGTTAAACTCATATATAATTGGCAGAATACCTAAAGACCCCCATACTTGGCGCATCTTATTCAGATCCCCCCTTAAACTATACTTGATTCTAATTATCCCCCTGTATTTGGCTTTTCTATAATCGATACCCTCTCAAACAATAATTGGTCCTGATTACCTCTTGTAATTGACTTTTCTATAATCGTTACCCCCTTCAAAAGAAAAATGGAAAAGAAGAAACAACTGGCAGTTGTATTTTAATGGAAGAATAGAGACGATATATTGAGGGAAATAAGGAAATAGTGTTGTAATGGCTAAATATGAAACGAAATGGTATTTTCGATTTTTTTTTGACACATTAGATTAATATGATGTGGCCGTTGGTTCACACTCTCACGTGCCAAACGTCATTTGAAACCACTTTGATTGCAGAAAGCCCAAATACAGGGGTGTAATTAGGACCAAATATAATTTAAGAGGGATTTGAATAAAACGCGCCAAGTTTAGGGGGATCTGTAGGTATTCTGCCTCTATATGTTCATATATAATTGGATAACTAAAGTATATTGAATTCTTTTAACTTACCCAAACAACAAGGTTCTGTGGTGTAATTAGGACCAAATATAATTTAAGAGGGATTTGAATAAAACGCGCCAAGTTTAGGGGGATCTGTAGGTATTCTGCCTTTATATGTTCATTTATAATTGGATAACTAAAGTATATTGAACTCTTGTAACTTACCCAAATGGATAACTAAAGTATATTGAACTCTTGTAACTTACCCAAACAACAAGGTTCTGTTCTTCACTCGGTCTTGAGCTGTCAATGACTCTTCTGCCTGTGATTATTTCCAAAAAGACAACTCCAAAGCTGTAAACATCAGACTTTGTAGTCAATTGACCGGTGGAAGCATACTCGGGTGCACAATAACCATACGTTCCCATGACCCTGGTGGAAACATGAGTTTTCTCGCCAGTTGGACCTAGCTTAGCTAGTCCAAAATCAGAAAGCTTTGGATTGAAGTTCTCATCTAGAAGTATGTTGGATGCTTTAAAGTCACGGTAAATTACTGAAGGATTAGCAGTTTCGTGCAAGTATTCAAGTCCTCTCGCTGCTCCTTCAGCAATTCTCATCCTGGTAATCCAATCAAGTGGTTTTTGTTCTGGACCAAGCTCTGGCAAACAAAGGTGTATCATTAGTAAATTTAAATTAAAGATGTAAGATGCACCTTAAGGTTGTAGTTGTCTTTATGTTTATTATCAATGTTAATTCCATCTTTCTGAGGTATTGAAAATGAATCAAGGAACTCCTGATGCTCCGCCAGCTATTCCCTCATGTTGAAAAGAGAATCCTTTTTTTAATGGATTTAAGTTATATACAATGACAATGTAAAGATCTTTTTTCCTCTATCAGTTAATTTTATCTGTAATAGCAGGTTAGTTACCATCTTTACTAAATTGTCAATTTATGTTTTTCAAGAGATTTACATGTAATTATCCAATAAGTGACCTGATTATGTAAACATTTTTTACACCATCAGTGCATATAGCTTAAACTCTTTCTTAATGCCTTTATTCCTCATTCCGGATTGGTGGTACTTGGGCTCTAGATGCCTTATAACCGTCCTTTTAGCCTATTCCTGCTAATCCAACTAGAATGTTGGGTACTTCATAGTTGTACGACACAATCAAAGTACTAATGCATACCAAGATGGTTATGTATATCTTATGTTATGCAATACAAAGTTTATAATTCTTTGGATATGAATGCATACCAAGAAGATGATCTTCTACTGAACCATTTGACATGAATTCATATACTAAAATTCGTTGGTCGCCGTCTGAGCAGTATCCTACCAAAGTAACAAGGTTAGGGTGATGAAGCAGGCTCAACAACAGAACCTCCACAAGGAACTCTCTATTTCCTTGGAAGCCATTCCTATCAAGTTGCTTTACAGCAACATCCTGAAAAACACAGAATATATACAGTTAATAACTAAAACAACAAGAAAATAATGTTGGACACATATTAGCCTGTTTGAGCAAGCTTTTGAGAAGCCAAAAGTGTTTATTGTAGAAAGTTAAGGTGTTTTGCCAAGCTTTAATGGAAAATAAGTGTTTTTGAGTAGTAGTAGATGTTTTTCAGACCTACAAAAATGTAGTTTTTCCCCCAAAAGCACTTTTGAAACATTAGTCAACACAAAATACTGCTCTAATATTGACAAAAGTGTTTTTCAAATTGATTAGTCAAACACAAACTGTTAATCCTCAAAAGTACTTTTTCGAAAAACACTTTTCAGAATAAGCTGATTTTGAAAGCTAGGCCAAATAGACTAATATTTTTAAAAACAAGTGCGAGAAGAGTAGTACTATATTCTTGCTTTCAATGTGGCCCTTGTACACTTTCCCAAAACCACCTTCACCAAGCAAACACTCAGAGTCAAAGTTCTTAGTTGCAAGAGCCAAGTCATTGTATGTTAATGTCTGAGCTGAAATGTTTCCTTTGCCATACTTTTCTATTTCTTCAACTATGTATCTCCTTCTGCTGCTATCTGCACAGCAGGCACATTATGTCAGAAAAGCAATACTGGATTATTCAATTGCACAGAAAAAATGGCAGAATAGAATGAAGTTTTGAAAATTCTGATTTGTAAAATATTTGTTAGACCAAAGTATTTGCAAAGAAAAGTCATTCAGTGAAATTCCGATACAGTACAACAACAACTATGCCTCAATCTCATACAAGTTGAGATCTGATATGTTGAATCTTTCCTATCTATGTCGTTCCATTAATAAATGATAGGAGTACTGCACAGTGGCGGAGCCACAATGCTAGCTACAAGTTCGGCAAAACCTAGTAGCTTTAGCTCAAACTTTGTATTTCTGTTAAAGAAAATGCAGTCCAGAACTCATAAACTAAAAATTCTGGCTCCGCCTCTGATATTACTATATTTTGGGGAAAAAAAGAAGAAAACAAATTTTTTCCAAATGAAAAGCACTTGACTCTCTTATGGAGGAATGCATTTCAAGCCCTGACTTTCAATTTTATACAGTACCATGCTTGTTGGGTGGGGTTATTCATTTCATTTTTCTTGTTAGGATCCAAATTTATACAGAGAGATTGTAAAATCAGAAAAAACATGCATGATATGCAAAAACAAAATAATTCAAATTTAATGCATAGCAATTGGGACAAAATTAGGTGCATGAGATAAAGAGATGACAAAAAAAGGACAAATTTAATTACCAGTTTTAATAGAAATGTTGGCAAATGACGCTATAGATTTTGTGTCTTTTTGTTGATCTTTAATGCTTTTTGCCAAAGAATTTGTCTGAATGTTGTCCTCTGATGATGACATGCAACATGAAAAACAGATCATTCTCACTTCCTCCTGTTAGGCTGTTACTACTATATACCATATCATATCTTATAATATTCACAGAATCATCAAGAAAAAAATCTGGAATTGGTCACAAAATGTGATTGTAATTATCAAGTTTATTGACGATAATTTTACAGAGGACTTGATACCCATATCAAAGATAAAAAAATAAAAAAAATATTGATAACTTTTTTGATCCCTGAAAGAGTCAAATCTTTTTTACTTTTGGGTCTCCCAGGAAATCAATTTTTTTTTCCTCTTTCTAATCCTATTTAGCAAAATATCGGTTAAGCTGCCTAGCCATTCAGACCCAACTATTTCGGGAGGGAAAGGATTATGTCAAATTGTACATTTTATTAGTTGGCTAGACCATAGTGCCCTATTAGTATTAAATCAACCATTTCTTTGAATTAGGTCAATATAATTTATTTATTTTCGGTTTAAACATATGATTTCGGAATCCACTGCTACAAGCATTCAATCTCGGAGCACATAGACACAATTAAGGGGAAAGCGCTCCTTACCGGAAACTTTTCCATTTTCAGGACTTGAACCTATGACCTATGATTAAAAATGTAGGGATCTCATTCATCCCACCGCATCACTTAGTAATAAGTCAAAAATAACATACTTGACGGAGTTTGTAATAAAATATGCTCAAAAAATTATTTAGCTTACAACTAACTAGTTATTCCCCTTTGTGGTTATTGTAAAACAACATTAAACAATTAACAATTAGACTAGACTCTAGAGCAAGATGCAAAATACTACTCCTAGTATTATTTTACTAATTAATAATCATGTAATCTTAGATTACATGGCGAATTGTTTGACCTTGCTTTAAATTTTAAAGAACTAAACCTCTCTAATTTGGAAGGGAAAGTAAAGTCTTAAAATCTTTATAGTTCCAAATCTAAACCGTTTTAAAAATCTAAATGCCACAATAGATTGATACTGTTTGCGCTAAATGTTGTGTGCACCACTAATTATCAGGTCAAACCCCTCGAATTTACCTATCCTTCATAACGGGCCACATGCTACGGTCCTCCGTTGCCCAATCCCCCTTTTTTCGTTACTCATTCACTTAGTCTCATCTTGGATAATGAACAATGGAAAACCTTTTAGCAGAGATGTACGCTGACTTAATGCATCCCCAAATCTAGTCATTTGTGTTGTGACATGATTTCATGTTGTTAGTATCAAAGTTGCAACAACTATAGAGCTATTATGCTGCTGAGTCACACTATGAAAGTGAGGGAAAGGGTGGTGGATAAGGGTGAGGAGAGGTGTGTCCATTTCAGAGAACCAGTTCGGATTCATGCCAGGTCGCTCGACTATAGAAGCCATTCATCTTGTGAGGAGACTGGTGGAGCAGTATAGGGAGAGGAAGAGAGACGTACACATGATTTTCATCGACCTAGAAAAGGCTTTCGACAAAGTGCCATGAGAGGTGTTATGGAGATGCTTGGAGGCTAGAGGTGTACCTGTGGCGTACATTAGGGCGATCAAGGACATGTACCAAGACCAGAGTAAGGACTGTGGGAGGAGACTCGAAACACTTCCCAATGGAGATGGGGTTGCACCAGGGATCAGCTCTTAGCCCATTTTTATTTGTCTTGGTGATGGATGGTCTGATGTGTCAAATTCAAGGTAAGGTGCTATGGTGCATGTTATTCGCGGATGACATAGTCTTGATTGACGAGACCCGTAGCGGAGTGAACGCTAAGCTGGAGGTGTGGAGACAAACTCTGAAGTCTAAAGGGTTCAAGTTAAGTAGGACCAAAACAGAGTACATGGAGTGCAAGTTTAGTGACGTGATACATGAGGCTGGCGTGGAAGTGAGGCTTGGTACCTAGGCCATCTAAAAGAAAGGAAGTTTCAGGTATCTTGGGTTTATTATACAAGGAAATGGAGATATTGACGATGATATCACACATCGTATTGGTGCAGGGTGGATGAAATGGAGGCTCGCTTCAGGAGTGCTGTGTGATAAGAAAGTGCCACCAAATCTTAAAGGTAAGTTCTACAAAGTGGTAGTGAGACCGACTTTGTTGTACCGAGCGGAGTGTTGGGCAGTCAAGAACTCGCACGTCCAAAAGATGAAAGTTGCGGAAATGAGAATACTGTGATGGATATGTGGGCACACTAGACGAGATAAGATTAGGAATAAAGATGTCCAGGATAAGGTAGAACTGGCATCGATGGAGGACAAGATACGGGAAGCGCGGTTGAGATGGTTTGGATATGTGAAGAGGAGAGACACAGATGCGCCAGTGCAGAAGTGTGAGAGGTTGACTATGGATGATTTCAGAAGAGGTAGAGGTAGGCCGAAAAAGTATTGGGGAGAGGTGCTTAGACAAAACATGGCGCAATTTCAGCTTACTGAGGACATGACCTTAGATAAGAAGCTATGGAGGAATCAGATTAGGGTAAAAGGCTAGTAGGTTGTCCTGCGTATCCCTTCATACTTGTAGTCGTAGTTTTGACCTACAGTTTATTGTCCTTTATCAGGATTTTTCGCTTTTGTTAGTTGCATTTTCATATTGTTTTGAGCTATCTGTGCTTATCTGACCTTTTCTCGTCATGTTTTCTCTTGAGTAGAGGGTCTTTCGGAAACAGCCTCCCTATCTTTCGAGATAGGGGTAAGGTCTGTATACACTTTACCCTTTCCAGACCCTACGTTGTGGGATTTCACTGGGTATGTTGTTGTTGTTGTTGTATCAAAGAGTTCATTTGTAACTAAGAATATATTTAACTTCTTAATAAGTGTGAGTACCCCTTGGACGACCAAAGGTAGTTCTGTAATTGACACTAAATCATTCTTACATGTATTGTACGTGTCCAATTGTAAACACTACGCATGTTTTGTTTTTGCGCATCCTTTGGTTTCTTCGCTGCCATCTGAGAGCACCTTCTCAAATTTTCATTCGGCTTTCTCTTGCTCTGCTTAGTTGCTGGGGATCTTCTTCTTCGTTTCTTCTTTTTGCTCAGTTTTTTAATTTCTTCTAGTTCCATTCTACTTTCATCTTCTGTCTTCCAGCTCAGCAACATACCATGAACAAAACAAGAATTAGAAATATTAATTACTGAGTTGTTTGCTATTGGTTCAGATAATCTGTTGCTGAGAAATATGTGCGTCCTCTTCCTCATTCCAAGTTAAGCGCGTTTATTCTTCTTTCTCGCTCATCCTCTGAATTATGTTCCGACTGCTCCTATTTTTGGGGCCTCCGCTTCAAGTTTTTTTTTATTTGTTTCAAAATTAACCATTAGCTGCATGGTTGTTGGAATTTGATGGGTAAGTCTTAGTTTTATTACTCTTTCAGCTTTTTTTCTGGATGAATTTGTACATATATGTCATCTCATTTGCACATTACTGGTTGCTTGATTTTATATATGCATGTGTGAGTTCTCCTCCTTTATTTCTTCATATATGTTATGTGTGAGTTCTCCTTTATTTCTTCATATATGTTTGAAAATACTTGGGTGCATATCTTTTGTTTTTCACTTTGTTTTGAGCATGAAAAATGGATCCTTCGGGTCTCGGGATGCTTATTGAGGGTGAAATTGGTCTTCATAAACCAGGTTCCCCAATCTATTTTTTGAAAATAAATAACCATCGGAATAGGTTAGCGTAGAAAGAAACTGAAAGTCTGAAACAAACTAGAAATTTATTCTTACCAGGTTGACCTTGTCTAAATTGACATTTTAATGCAAATTAGTTACACTCTTAAGTACTTTAAAGTGGTGTAGTAGGCTTACTGATTATCTTTGGCCGTTGCCAATGCTTTTTGTAACTACTCCTGATAAGAATCGGGTTACTTGAACAAAACAAGATTATAATGCGGAAGCAAAAATATGAAGATTAAAGACAAGAATATAAAGATAGGCGAAATTCAAGAACAAAATCCCCAAATTTCAAGATTAAGTGATAAGAATCCTAATTGGTCTTAGTATTCAAAATTAGCGGATTAAGACTAATTAAGATACTAATAGAGTCAATTCAAGAACTTATATCAAAAGGTGATCTAGACTCCTATTTCTAAGAAATTAGAGACAATAATTAGTATAAGACTAATTACCTTCTTTAATTTACGAATAAGAACCAAAGATATCAAGCACGAATTAATCTTACCTCTTAAAAAGAATCGTTCTTATAAGGTTGCAAGATAAATCTAAAGTAGCCACACACAAAGGTATAAAGGAGAGAAACTCTCAATAATAATAATAATAGTTGTCTAATGAAAATAACAAAATCCACCCCTATATATAGGGGAAACTTATCCCAAATAGAATCTACTTTTATGGAAATAATTAAATACTAAAACCTAATTAGGATTAAACTAGGAAAGCATATAAAATAATTGGCAAACTTCTTCCCTAATAGAATAAGGAGAAGGTTGCCCAAAAAGTCACTTTGTACGTGTGACTTTCTCCAATCCAATTTGGGTTGATTTTAATTCCTTTCCAGGCGAAACTTGACCCCCATGTGAGCTTGAATTTAACCTCTTTTGGGCTCCATGTGGGGTCCAATCTTCCTCCTCTTGAGCTTGGACTTGGATCATAAAATATGTGTAGTATTTAGCCCATTCTTCCGCATAATTCTTGGACTCGTTCTTGGGCTTTTCTTCCACGATCGCATCTTTTGATTTCCAATTGAAGCCTAGCAACCTTGGCTTGCATCTCCTTAGCTTGTGACCTTGACGACGATCTTCTTAGGGCTTCTATAGCGCCATCCTTGCCCATGGAGCTATCATCCCCCTCTTCTTGAAAAGAATTCGTCCTCGAATTTAACCTTTCATCAAACAAGGACAAGTCAGCAACATTGAAAGTAGCACTTACTTGATACTCACCAGGCAGGTCCAACTTGTAAGCATTGTCTCTAATTCGCTCAAGAACTTTAAAGGGTCCATCGCCTCTAGCATGCAATTTAGACTTCCTTTTAGAAGGAAACCTTTCTTTCCTCATGTGAACCCAAACTGAGTCCCCAGGCTCAAAGATGACTTGTTTTCGTCCTTTGTTTCTTCTTGAAGCAACTTGCTCATTCCTCTTTTCAATGGCCAGTCTAGTTCGCTCATGTATTTTTCTCATCATCTCAGCTTTATTTGTTCCATCAAGACTAGCAACATCATTAGTAGGCAATGGCACTAAATCAAGGGGAGTAAGGGGATTAAAACCATAAACAACTTCAAAAGGAGAAGACCCAGTAGAAGAATGAATAGTTCTATTATATGCAAATTCCACCAAAGGCAAGTGATCCTCCCAAGAAGTTAATTTACCTTTCAAAATAGCCCTCAACATGTTACCTAAAGTTCTATTCACCACCTCGCCTTTTCCCATCGGTTTTGTGGGTGACAAGAAGTAGAAAACAACAATTTGGTCCCTAGCCTTCCCCAAAAAACACGCCAAAAGTGGCTCAAAACTTAACATCCCTATCACTAACAATAGTTCTAGGTATGCCATGTAATTTCACAATTTCTTTAACAAACAAATCAGCCACATGAGAAGCATCATTAGTTTTCAAGCATGGAATGAAACGAGACATCTTAGAGAATCTATCCACCACAACAAAGACACTATCCTTACCATACTTTGTTTTCGCAAACCTAAGACAAAATCCATAGAGATATCTATCCAAGGTGAAATCGGAACAAGTAAAGGCGTGTACAACCCATGTGGAAAAACCCTAGATTTAGCATGTTTACATTCTAAACATTGTGCACAAAATTTTTCTACATCCTTGCGCATGCCAGGCCAAAAGAAATTTTCAGCAAGTATATCTAAGGTCTTTGGCACTCCAAAATGTCCCATAAGACCCTCGCAATGTGCCTCTTTTACAAAAACCTCACGCAATGAACATATTGGCACACACAAGTTATTTTCCTTGAAAAGGAACCCATCACGTAAAGTGAACTTCTCAAAGGGTCCCTTCAAACATGCAGCATAAGCAACCCCAAACTCGGAATCATCAAGATACAAACCTTTAATGTGCTCAAATCCCATTAGTTTAGAAGTAAGAGTAGAGACAAGAACGTACCTGCGGGATAATGCATCCCACCACATTGTCCTTACACTTGCTTGTATGAAATCACATAAGGAAACGTCTCAATGAACTCCACCCACTTGGCATGTCTCCTACTCAACTTAGCTTGGCCTTTCAAGTACCTCAATGACTCATGGCCGCTTTCTTTATCACAAACTCACGCGGCCACAAGTAATGTTGCCAAGTAGCCAAAGCCCTTACCAATGCGTATAACTCACGATCATAAGTAGAATAATTCAATGTAGCTCCACTCAATTTCTCACTAAAATATGCAATAGGCTTAGAATCTTGCATTAAAACAGCCCCTATACCTTTTCCACTAGCATCACATTCAATTTCAAAGGATTTAGAAAAATCAGGTAATTGCAACAAAGGTGCAGAACACAACTTATCCTTCAAGATATTAAATGCATGGTCTTGTTCTTTTCCCCAATTAAAAACCTTATCCTTTTTTATGACTTCAGTTAATGGTGCAGCAATTGTACTAAAGTCCCTCACAAATCTCCTATAAAAACTAGCAAGTCCATGAAAACTCCTAACTTCTCGTCACGCTCTTAGGTGTAGGCCATTCTTTAACTGCTTTAATTTTATCTACATCAACCTCAACACCCTTTGAGCTAACAACAAAACCAAGAAAGATTACTTTATCAACACAAAACGTGCACTTTGACAAATTAGCATACAATTGTTGCTCCCTAAGCACATCAAAGACTAACCTCAAGTGTTCCACATGTTCTTCAAGAGAGGTTGAAAAGATCAGAATATCATCAAAATAGACCACAATAAATTTGCCATGAAAATCCTTAAAGATATGGTTCATTAGTCTCATGAAAGTACTAGGTGCATTAGTTAAACCAAACGGCATCACTAACCACTCATACAAGCCATACTTAGTTTTGAAAGCAGTTTTCCACTCATCTCCGGGATTCATTCGAATTTGGTGGTATCCACTTTTTAAATCAATTTTAGAAAATATTTTAGAACCATGCAATTGGTCAAGCATATCATCTAGACGGGGAATAGGATGGCGATACTTTACCGTTATTTTGTTGATAGCGTGTCAATCTACACATATCCTCCAAGTACCATCTTTTTTTGGTACCAAAAGCACGGGAATAGAGCACGGGCTCATACTTTCTCTCACAAATCCCTTTTTAAGTAACTCTTATACTTGTCTTTGTAGTTCCCTGGTTTCATCGGGATTGCTTCTATAAGCGTGCCTATTCGACACCGAGATCCAGGCACAAAGTCAATTTGATGTTCTATTCCTCTCAAAGGGGGTAACCCCTTAGGGGTATCCTCAAGAAAGACATCGTTAAAATCCTGCAACAGTTTTGAAACAACACTAGGCAAAGAAGGAGCTAAATCGTTCGTTTTAATCATAACTTCCCTATATGTAAGCAAGATAATGGGCAACCCCTCTTTTCTTGCAAGTAAACACTCTTTGGCTTTTGCAAGGCTCACTATTTTTTCACCCTTAGCCTCTTTCCTCTCACCAATTCTTTCTTTTTTTATCACTCTTTCCCACCTTTTCTTTCTCTCTCGTCCTCTCTCTCTCCTCACGCCTCACTTGATTTTTTTCCTCTCTTATCTTACTCTTTTTTTTTTATCATTCCCTATGTTTTCCCATTGTTTCTTTCAATCGTTGTTGGTCTTCATACACTTCGGAAGGAGTTAAGGGTGCTAGAATATACTTCTTTCCCTTATGTTCAAGAGAGTACTTATTTCTCCTTCCACAATGGGAAGCATATCTGTCGTATTGCCAGGGTCGTCCCAATAAAATATGACAAACTTGCATTGGTACAACATCACAGAGAACTTCATCAGAATACTCCCCAATAGAAAAAGAAATCATGCATTGTTTACTCACCTTGAGCTCTCCACATTCATTCAACCATTGGAGCTTATAATTGGTCTTACGTTTCGTGCATGGAATTCCCAATTTCTCCACCACGTATGCGCTCACCACATTAGCACAACTACCATTGTCAATAATCATAGAGCAAATTTTACCCTTTATCCCACATCGTGTATGAAAAATATTTTCTCTCTGTGCCTCATCAAGCTCTCCCATATTAATGTTCATAAGACGCCTAACTACCCCCAAAAAAGTTCCCTCAGCATGAGGACCCACATCTCTCTCGTCCTCACTCTCAACACCCTCTTCTTCTTCTTCTCCCTCACTTTTTTCACTCTCATATTCCCCGTTATCTTTAATTAAGATAGTTCTTCTATTTGGACATTCAAACGCCTTATGTCCCCTCCTTGACATTTGTGACATTGTATTGCACTAGAAGGTGTAGAAGGAGTAGAAGTTTTTGTGTTAAAAGTTTTACCTCCATCTTTGGCCCCCATTTACCTTTGCCCTTATCATCTTGTGCTTTGGGCAGAGTTTTTCCTCATGTGTTGGCCATGGCCTCCTCGAGCCGTAGTAGATCGGTTTTTCCATGAGCTAGCTTGTTGCTTCCTTTTAATCTATTATTCTACTTTTTTCAACCAACTCTACCAACTCATCTAAGTTTACATATTGTTGCAATTCTACTCTATCGCCTATTTGTCCATTTAACCCATTAAGAAACCTAGCCATAGTGGCTTCCTCTTCTTTATTACAATTTGCTTGGATCATAGCCATATCCATAGCCTTAAAATAATCATCCACAGACTTAGAACCTTGCCTAAGAGTTTGAAGGCGTTGTTGCATCTCTTTGAAAGTGTGATGGCACAAAACGCTTTCGCATAACCCTCCTCATCTCGTCCCATGTCACAACGGGCGGTTCTCCATTATCTAGTCTGTCTCTGCTATATTTCTTCCACCAACTAGCAGCATAGTCAGAAAATTCAACCACAGCAAGTTTAACTTTCTTACCTTCAGAGTAGTTATGACAGTCAAAGATGGCATCCACCTTTCTCTCCCAATCAAGGTACAAGTCTGGATCTCTTGTTCCCTTAAAAGTAGGGATCTTCATCTTAATGCTACTAAGATTGTCATCCTCAGCCCTAGCTCGTGGTGCCCTTCTTTCGTTCCTCCTTTGGTAAGCTTCCTCAAATTCGTCCTCATTGTCTCCAAACTGATCCTCACCTTGTTGGAATTGAGGAGGTCGAACAGCTTGTCTCCTAACCTGAGGAACCGGATGTTGTTGGATTCTCCGCACATCGGCTATGTTCACCGGATTAGGTGGATTTTGGGCTGCCTCTAACGCTTCAAGTCGGGCGGTAATCATTCTGAGCATCTCGACTAAGTTGTTGTTTTGAGTGCTTGCTTCACTCTCCTTTCCTGTTTGAGACATCTTGAAAAAATATTAAGGAATAAATATCTCTCAATTCGACTTTTTCCCTCAATTGATCTCACCCTCTCTTGCCCTTTTCCACTCAAATTACTACCTTTGGCTGGTTCCTTTAGGATTTATATATAAACCCTACTAGTACAATCCTTTAGAAGTAAGATGTAGAAGAAAGAAAAAAAATTACCAACTCCCAGACGGATTGGGTTTGGCGAGACAAGAAAAAGACTAATTTGTATGAAAAAAAAAATTCCCAAATTTCCCCTCTTCTTGGTTTTTCCTTCTTGATGTTGGAAAAACAAGAAACACAATAACTATGGAGTTTCTTAATTTGCAAGATTTTTTTTTTTTTTTTTTTTGCTATATAGCTTTACTATTTTAAGCTACTAAAAGAAAAAGAGAATTTTCGTTTTTTTTTTTCCTTCTTGCTATGTAGCTTACCTTTAAGCAACTACAATTAAAATAAAAAAAAAGTTTTTTTTTTTTTTTTTTTTTTACGAAACTCCCAAGATTATCAAGAACGGAATCTTGATAGCACCGCTCTGATACCACTTGATAAAAATCGGGTTACTTGAACAAAACAAGATTATAATGCGGAAGCAAAAATATGAAGATTAAAGACAAGAATATAAAGATAGGCGAAATTCAAGAACAAAATCCCCAAGTTTCAAGATTAAGTGATAAGAACCCTAATTGGTCTTAGTATTCAAAATTAGCGGATTAAGACTAATTAAGATACTAATAGAATCAATTCAAGAACTTATATCAAAAGGTGATCTAGACCCCTATTTCGAAGAAATTAGAGACAATAATTAGTATAAGACTAATTACCTTCTTTAATTTACGAATAAGAACCAAAGATATCAAGTACGAATTAATCTTACCTCTTAAAAAGAATCGTTCTTATAAGGTTGCAAGATAAATCCAAAGTAGCCACACACAAAGGTGTAAAGTAGAGAAACTCTCAATAATAATAATATTTGTCTAATGAAAATAACAAAATCCACCCCTATATATAGGGGAAACTTATCCCAAGTAGAATGGGATTAGAATCTACTTTTATGTAAATAATTAAATACTAAAACCTAATTAGGATTAAACTAGGAAAGCATGTAAAATAATTGGCAAACTTCTTCCCTAATAGAATAAGGAGAAGGTTGCCCAAAAAGTCACTTTGTACGTGTGACTTTCTCCAACCCAATTTGGGTTGGATTTAATTCCTTTCCTGGGCAGAAACTTCAGCCCCATGTGAGCTTGAATTTAACCTCTTTTGGGCTCCATGTGGGGCCCAATCTTCCTCCTTTTGAGCTTGGACTTGGATCATGAAATATGTGTAGTATTTAGCCCATTCTTCTGCATAATTCTTGGACTCGTTCTTGGGCTTTTCTTCCACGATCAACATCTTTTTGATTTCCAATTGAAGCCTAGCAACCTTGGCTTGCATCTCCTTAGCTTGTGACCTTGACGACGATCTTCTTAGGGCTTCTATAGCGCCATCCTTGCCCATGGAGCTATCAACTCCTCTGCATCTTGGACGATTATTTATCAAAATTGGAATGTTTCCTTATCTTATTTCTAGGTAAACGCTGATTTTATGCCCTCTATACCAGGTTAAAGTCAATCGTTTGTCTGGACGGTGAGGAGCCAAATTATATATTTGGGAAATTTGCATTTGTGAAAAGATGATATGTGGTACACAAGATACTTGACGAATCGCAGAGGCAAAGAGGATGGTTGGGTGGCGAGGCATCACTTCTTGCAAGGTTTGATGCTTTTCTAATGTAGAATTTCTTCTCTTTTCGCATTTTTCATTTTTTTTTTTTTTTGTGGTTGGGGGGGGGGGGGGTTGAGAATGTTATACCTATGAAGCATAGTTTTGCAAGGATGCCATATTCTTTTTTGAGAATAGGAGATTGGGAAATATATTTACCATGTGCATTTAATTTTGAAGAATTTGCTTATTTACAATCCTTTTGAGTATGTTCTAAGTGGTCATATTCTTGTTACAGGCTTTCTGTGAAAGAACTTATACCAACAAAGGAGCCATAACTGAAAATTATCGCCAAGCTGAAAAGGATTGTTCCTAGGGCTCATCTGTTGTCTCTAAGGAGGTAATTAAACCACTATACACTTAAGGAGTTAATTACCTTACCTGCAAAGCTAAGCAGTGCTAAACTGCTATTCATTTCTTTATTCCATGCATGTTTTCGATGTGTCCATATAATGCATACAAGCTCATGCATAGATTACGGATTAGTAACTTTGTGTTTGATGTATGCTGAGGAAATATATTGTTGAGTACTTCAGAAAGCAGCTCTCTGGTTTTGCCTTCACTGCTAATGGATGGGTTCAATGTTATGGGTCTCAATGTATAAAGCCAGCTATCATCTATGGGGAGGTGAGACGTCTGAAGCCCATGACTGTAACTTGTCACGATTCCAACCTTTCATTTGACTCTTCAAGATAAAACATGCTTTAACTAGCTTGACGGCTGGCTACCACTGTTTCTTCCTCTCTTCTCCGCACTGTTGTTTCTTTCTCTTTTTCATTGCCTTTCTTATTCTAATTTCTAGATACGCATTTTTCCTTCTTTGCGTATACTTTTTCCAGTTGTAATCTCAAATTGCATCTATTTCTTTGAGGAAAAAAAATCAAGATACAGTTTCTTCCATGTTTGCCTTGAAGTTTTCCATGTTGAACAACTATGGAGGCTAAACACAACAGACTTGTGTGAAGCTCTATTTCTCCATTTCGGTTTGATTGGCTTCCGCTGTATCAGCGAGTACTGCTGAGCTTTGCTCCTTTGTTTCTTCATTTTGGAATTTGATGAATTTTTGTTATTTTTTCTATTCTTTAGGTTCTTTTTTTGGTTGGATTTTGTTACATGCATCTTATTATTTTCACCTGATTTAGACATGATGCTCAAAAGTATATATTTAGGGGGTTGGTCCGGATACATTCCTGTGACTTTGTGAGCTAAGATAACATTTCGAGGATGAATTTTTGCGAGGCCTGTTTGTAACAAATGTTGAGCATAGACCTAATAGTAAGAGAAACAATTTCTTTACCAATCAACCTGAAAGAATCATTGTTTTTTGCGAGATTACCAAGTTATTGTTTATTTGAATGGTGCAGAGGAGGACAGCTTGAAATAGAGAGAATGAGAGATATTGAACTGGTAATTCTACACGCTATAATGATTCATTTCATTGCAGGGAAGTAAAACAATAACTAAAGAACTATATCATGTTGCCGAATGCTGCTCTAAGAGTTCACAACCTCGAATTTTGAAGATGCTTTCCAGAAAGGACCAATAAGGTGATGAATTGTCGACAGGTATATACCCATTCTGTAGCTTACTTATCTGATTTCTCAATCTGCTAACCTGCTTCATATGTTTCAACGACCGTACAAGAATATATCTTCTCAAGTTGAACATGGTAGTACTTTAATTCCTTCACCTCTTTACCTGTTGAGTACTTAAAGAATGATTATCTAGAGAAAAAGTTTTAATGGACATTCTGCCATATATCATGGAATGTTGATTGAGGAGGAATAGAAGGATTTTACAGGGAGAAGACATGGTGTTCAGTTGATTCAATCGATACATTCGTAAAATACGGATAACTATCTTGCTAAAGCTTCTTGCTTATGTTTACATCATTGTCACTGTATTTTTTACTTAATGTATGTCGTGGTGTAAACTAGCCAAATAAAAGTAAAAGTTAAAAGGAGTTACTTTATAATATAAAATGTATGAAGTTTTGTTCTTGGATAGTGACATAATCTAGAGGTCACTACAAGTCTAACGGTACCATTTGGTAAGTGAAAAAAACAACTCAATACAAAATCAATGCCAGCAGCTAACAATGAGGTGATCAGAAAAGCAGAAACGGAATTTGCTAAAAGAGCATTCTATGCATAATGCTATCCAGTAAAAGATCAACTCGTGTATTACGTAAATGGAGAGGCGAAGAAAATCTTGCTCAAGCACTTCATATAAATGGAAGGAGATGGTTAGGATGAAGGATAAATATTTATATTTGAAATCTAGATTACAAAAATTCAAGATTATTCTAAAGAAATGAGGTCAGCTATCATTTAAGTAGTTTGCAGCCAAGTGCAGATTCAAACCAAAATTAGATTTCAACTGAACCGGTATCTCAATTGTAGAAGGGACTGCAATGAATAAGTTGGAGCTTCGATTCAACAAATATGAGGTAACATAAGATTCTAAAATTCTTTTAATTCTTTCATAATATCACAAAGACTGCCATGCAACAGAGCCACCAAATTATTTCTTTCTTGAGGAAATCCGAGCAATAAGTAGCTGCTTTCAGTTTCATTTGCATATATAGCAGTTAGCATTTCCAAATTTTAATAAATAATTCTTTCACTGCCCTAATTTGTAACTTATTGTTTAGTGATGTTGTATGTCCTATAATGATTATTTTTCTTGAGGCGAGGTTTTTCTGTCAACAACTTATTCCAGGAATTTGAGTAAGATGAATGGTGGAAGCAGTTGAAAGATGCAAGAAAAATTCAAAGTTCTGTAGAGTGATTTATTGCTAAACTTACCCCGCCTTTGACATCTTTAGTTTGTCTTTCCCTTCAAATCACCAAAACAAATGAGCTTAATATTCATCTATATAGGGGGACCTTAAATAGGAGTATAACGTTTGTTCAATGGTGAAAGTTGGTATTTCACATGTTATTTTTGCAGGTTTTGATAAGTCTACCATGGGAGTCATATCCAAAAAGAAGAAGAAACTATTTGTGCAACATAAGTAAATGCTGCTAAAGAATTTCCAAAGCATGAAACATTCAGTTCTCATTAGCTAATCAATAGATTATAGAGAACTCTGCAAATAGTTGATGTGAGTTGTGCTTAAATTGGAAGGGGCTACTCTCTGATCAAGTGAACCTTTTTATTTATTTGTATGAATCTATGTTCTTATGTAAAAATCAAATTATAGAAGATTGGTTTGTAATACACCGACTTTCTTATGAGAGTGCTATATTTTTTAATTTATTCTGCTTTAAGACCAACAATGCCGGGCATACACCGCCCGTGCCATGCACGGGAACTCACCATCTAGTTTCTACTATATAGAAGAGTGAGTTTTACTCACTCTTCGTCGTCCGTCGTGGGCCCCTCCCCATAAATAAAAAATTTTGGCCCCCCACCCCCATAAACACCCCCATAAATTAAAAAAAAAAATTCCCCCCCCCCCCCAAATATTAAATAGGCCCACAAAAATAAAAAATAAAAAATTGTAAAAAAAAAATAAAAATTTTGGGTCCCCCTAAAAAGTGGAACCCATCACATCCAAACTCACGGGAAAAAAAATTAGACCCCATATTAACAAAATCAAGCAATATTAAAAAAAAAAATGAATCCCGTATTAAAAAAATAAACAATGTTAAAAAAAAAATGTGGGCCTCATATTAAACACCATGCGTATCAGTAGCAAACACTAATATAATAAAGTTTTAAATACGAAACACAAACTACAATGTTATATTAATCTCACATCCAAACTCACGGGAAAAAAAATTAGACCCCATATTAACAAAATCAAGCAATATTAAAAAAAAAAAAGAATCCCGTATTAAAAAAAAATAAACAATGTTAAAAAAAAAATTGTGGGCCTCATATTAAACACCATGCGTATCAGTAGCAAACACTAATATAATAAAGTTTTAAATACGGAGCACAAACTACAATGTTATATTAATCGTGCTTTGAACATAGTATCCCATATTGACAAAATCAAGCAATATATATATATAAAAAAAGAGTTAATCTCATATTAAAAAATAAACAATGTCAAAAAAAAAAAAGTTCAGACTTTGTATTCTTAGCAAACACTAATATAATAAAGTTTTAGATACGGAGCACAATAAAATGAGTTAAACGAAAAATATTTACTAAAAAAAAAAATGAATCCCGTATTAAAAAAAAATAAACAATGTTAAAAAAAAAATTGTGGGCCTCATATTAAACACCATGCGTATCAGTAGCAAACACTAATATAATAAAGTTTTAAATACGGAGCACAAACTACAATGTTATATTAATCGTGCTTTGAACATAGTATCCCATATTGACAAAATCAAGCAATATATATATATATATAAAAAGAGTTAATCTCATATTAAAAAAATAAACAATGTCAAAAAAAAGTTCAGACTTTGTATTCTTAGCAAACACTAATATAATAAAGTTTTAGATACGAGCACAATAAAATGAGTTAAACGAAAAATATTTACTAAAAATTTAAAAATAGAAGTTCTTCATGGCCCCATATTAAACACCAACCAGTATTAAAAAAAAAAAAAAAAAAAAAAAAGTGGAACCCACCACATCCAAACTCTTCGGAAAAAAATGTGGGCCCCATATATATTAAACAACAACTAATATTAAAAAAAAAAATGAATCCCATATTGAAAAAACAAACAATGTTAAAAAAAAGTGCTTAGAAAATCAAACAATTAAATCAATAATGATGGATTCATTGCCACATGCGTATCAAACCATTAGTGGGAGCACATGAAATTATTGTACAGCAACATACTTAAAATACTTATATATTAAAATAAGATAGAATTTATTTACTTTTTCATTTTTCCTTACTCTAATAAATGTGAAAAGAGATTAATGTCATAAAAGAAAAAATAATATTAAATAGAGATCAAATAATTAATAAGGTAAATTAGTGAAATTCTAATTCTAATTGACGTTTCCTTAAAAAACATGTAAAAAACAACATGACAAGTAAAATGAGTTAAACAAAAAATATTTACTAAAAAATAAAAAATAGAAATTCTTAATTTAAATAGAAAATCAAATTTCTACTTCGTTTCATCTTAAACATATAAAATTAATATAATAATTTGAATTAGAATTATCCAAATCAAATTTTGATAAAAAAAATTATATGTATTACTTTACTATTACTACTGTATAGAAGAGCCGGTTATAGAGGCAACATCGCCATCCGTATTCGGTCCTATTTTTTTACTTAAGAGTAAAAAAAATCCTTTATATTACCAACTCTTCTAAAAAGTAGATAGAAATGCTTTATTATATTTATTATGTTTACTAAAATAAATATACTTAAAATATATATATTTAAAAAATAACATACAATTTAATTACTTTTTTTTTATTTTTATTCTTACTCTAATAAATGTGAAAAGAGATTAATATCAAATGAAGATCAAATAATGAATAAGATAAATTAGTCAAATTATAATTCTAATTCGCGTTTCCTTAAAAAACCATGCAAAAGACAACATGACAAGTAAAATGAGTTAAACCGAGAATATTTACAAAAAATTAAAAAATAGCATTTCTTCGTTTAAATAAAAAATTAATTTCTACTTTATTTCGTTTCAAACATGTAAAATTAATTTAATAATTTGAATTAGAATTATCCAAATCAAAATTTGATAAAAAATAATAAGTATTTTACACTTTTAAATTAATCGAATTAAAATTGAAAGTATCAACCGATGCTTAAATATTGCTATTATTTTATCTCAAAGAGAAGAAAATAATTTTCTTTTAAACAAACCTTCTCTTTTAAAAAGTATTAATAAATTTTCGTAGCAAACACGAATAAAATAAAGTCTTAGATACGGAGCACAAACTACAATATTATATTATCGTATTTTGAACATAGTATATATATATATATATATATATATATATATATATATATATATATATATATATATATATATATATATATATATATATATATATATATACAACTACAACTACATAGATACACTATAATCCGAAATGTTGGGCCCGTGCGCAGCACGGGCATAGGCCATCTAGTTTAACTATATACGAAGCGCTTATTGCTCTGAACAACCATTGTTTTAGGAACCTAATACTTTAACATGAGGTAACTTTTTCATAATTAAATCTCATCACTTTTTCCTCTTAATGCTTAGAGGGTGTTTGACTAAGCTTATAAGTTGGTCAAACTAGTTTATAAACACTTTTTAGCTTATTTATGTTTGGTAAACACCAAAATATTTATAAGCCAAATTCAGTCAAAAGTCCTAAGCTGATTATCTTCAACTTATGACTTTTCAGCTTATAAGAATTTTTGGTTTGACCAAGTATTTTACTATATTAGTTTTAATATTTTTTTTTCTAATTCTCAAAATATTTGTTCCAAAACAGAATTCCTAACTTCCTCTTTACTCCGTATCTGTCGTTCTCCTTTTCTGAACAAAAATACTTTTAAATTTATAATTGTTTGCCACAAACTCTGTAACCGCCCAAACTCATACCTACGCACATCAATGCAACAAGTATAGCATGAGAGTACAAAATCAACACATACTCAGTAATTATTATCGACCGACTCAACAAAGTAGTGGCGAGGGTTTGCCGAAAAATACTCATTGTCCACTTGTGCAGTTAATATGATTTCAACAGATAAAGGTAGTAGTAGTTCTAGTAATCAACCACATCACTGTAGTAATTTATGCACAGATATTGCATATGAAAGTAATATGCACAGATAGAGGATGTGAAGAAATGCACCCTATTTCAACAATCCAAATACCTTGATGCATGTATCTAATGCACACAAACAACGTATGTAATGATATGCATATGATATGAATCGATGAATTAATGCACATGGTGTTGAATCTCAATATCAAGTACCAGTACCTTCAACACAAGCACGCGCACACTGCTCAATTAGGGGTGTCCAAAATCAGTGATCCATGGCGGACAACCGCGTTGTCTACACGCCGCACTGACAAACTCCACATGCATATCAAGTAAGTGGCACGGACAAACTCAACGTGCATATAAAGAATCAGCACAGGCGAATTCCACGTGCATATCAAGTAATCAGCACGGATAAACTCAACAGGCATATCATGATAAAATCAAAATTTAATATGCAATCGTATGGAATATAAACAAGCCATGATCAATAGCCTAACATGTCATCTACATGTGCATTGATCGAAATGTAATCTAACAAGGCTCATAAAATCCTCTATTATGGAATTGCTCAATCAAATAAATAATCAGTCAAATCAATCAAGTAAGGCATATTAAACAAATTACCCCGATATGTCACTCGGTGCCCACAAAAACGCTTGTCACCTCGCCTGTACGCCACCCACGTACCCACAGTACATCACAATTATTAATTAATTAAGAAAAATCCGCCATTGAAGTCAAAGTCTTGACTTACCTCGGTCAAAGCGAAGCTTTAATCCTCTCAATATTTCTACCGCATTCAGAATTCATCAAATCAGTCCAATCTATTCAAAAGATTACTCTACGAGGTTAAATGAGTCCTTCGACACACATATTGCATAATTTAAGAATCCAAACAAAAGTCAACCAAAGTCAAATCTAGCCCCAGGGTCAAAATCTGAAATTGATTCCAAAATTGAGTTACCCATTCCTTATAGGTTCCAAATCTAAAATTTCAGCTCAATCCAACCTCTAATTAATCGATAGTTAAACCCTCAATTTATAGACTTTTAACCTAGAGTTTGAATTCAAATTTACTCTTCAAAAACATGTATATAGCATATAAATCTCATGGTAATATGAATATAATAACCAAAATCAAGTTAAAAAGCTTGCCCCAACTTAAAATGGCAAAAGCTCTACTGAAAATCATCAAGGCCGAGTTTCAAAATCCCTTAAAGCCTTGAAATGCAATAAAACTTCCGAGATTTAAATTTTATATCTGCCACTATTTCTCTTCGTGATCACGACATGATTGCTCATGATCATGAAGAGCAACAAGACGTGGATCCTCCACGATTGCGGTCAATGACCTCACAACCGTGCGTACCAAACTCATCCTTCTTCGCAATGACTGCCCTAGCCTTCGCGAACGCAAAGGATTGCACTAACATCAGTAAAATAAATTTGCATGGTCTAAGCTGTTTTTTGCAATCCAAACCACACACGAACTCCTTTGGTCTTAACCTAATCATCCAAACAAGTTTTAATTATCATATGAACCTATAAGAACCTTCAAACCATAAATCTAATCCATTCACTCAAAATGTTGATTTTGGTCCACTTTAAGCACTTTAGGCACTAGCTCACGTTCAAGTGCTCCAAAACACTCTCGAGCCCCTTGGGACCCGTACAACCCATAGCCACAAGTCATACCAAATGAACATACAAGAAGTCTCAAATACGAAAGAGGGATTCTAGAACTCAAAACGACCGGTCGAGTCGTTACAATAAACTAGTCAAGGATCAATCTATATGATGATCCATGCTATTCTCCATCTATCTACAATAGTGATGCAAGCAATAGTATCCAACGCTTTATTTGTGGAGGAGCAACAAGCAAACTTTACAAAGTATAGTAAGTGGTAATGCCATATGGTATACATAATAATAAATAAATAAAAAGAAACAGAAAAATTAAGCCTGAAAAAAAAAATTAAACTCAATTACTAGTTATCTCCAAATTACAACCATTTCACAAAATATATGTTAGTTCAATAACAAATTGTAGAAGAAGTTTTAGAAACTCATTAATGTATTTACATCGAAAATCAGCTGAAAAAGAAAATTAAGAAAAAAAATCTAACCAAACTAAAGTTGTTTGATTCAGATTGAATGACAATTTTTCAGAATCGAAAAATCAAATAAATTCAAAATTAAATATTGTACTTGATGTGGATCGAAAATTGAATATCGTACTTAATATCTACACAATCGTGGTATTTAATTTTTTTAATTTTATAAATACCGTACTTGATGTGTTGAATTTTATACAAAACAACCAAAAACTATCAAACATAATAGTATTAGTTATGCAAGTTTTAATACATAAATTACCCCATCCTAACCAGCACCCAACAACACCTAAATTTTAATGTAATTCGAACTTTATTAAATTATGCACACACACCCTGCATAGCCCTCCTATTTTAAGAGATTTGTCTAGTCATAGAAAATTCCTTATACTCCAACAGTACCGAGTCACCGACGAAACAAATGAGTTGAGCGCGAACCGGGTTCAAGTACCGGTCCAACCATCTCTCAACTACCTTATTAAAACACTTCACCGGTCCAATTCTTTTGTCTTAATGAAATCTTGTTTTTTGCAAGAAAAAAAAAAAAAAAAACAATGGAGTCAAGTTGGAGAAAGGTATTATTAATGGTACTTTACCAGATTGTAATTACAAATTTGACCTTACAAGGTGTTAGAGCTTGGACTGGTGACATTCATGGAAGAGTTGTTTGTGATGTTTGTGGTGATTCTTCTGTTGGTCCTGAAGATCATGTTCTACAAGGTTCTTTCTTTACCCTTTATCCTTATTTGATTGATTTTAGCTTTGTTTCATTTTTTCTTACTAGCTAATCTTGCTACTCTTCTGGTGTTTTTGTTTAAGAGTTTTACTAATTTTATGGATTGCAGTGTTTAGAATCTTGTGGGGTATTTATTTTGCTTGATTAAATGATTGTTATGTTTATGCTGGATGCTTAGTGATAGTTTCAGAGAAACTGGCCTGCTTAGTGCTCTCAAAGATAGGGGTGATTGTACCCTATGCATCAACTAAAGTTCCAAACTTTATTTCTAGAGATAATGGTCAAAAACACACCTGAACTATCACTTTTTCACGACTTTCACTACCTAACTATCAGTTGTTCCTTTTTCCTACCTTAACTATCGCCTTCTGTGTATTAAAGCACACTTACGTGATAATTCAGGTAGTAAAAGGTAACAACTGATAGTTGGCCTAAGCAGCTTCGAATTGTGTTTTAATACATAGATGGTGATAATTGAGGTAATAAAAGGGAACTACTGATAGTTGGGGTGTGAAACTCGCGAAAAGTGATAGTTCAGGTGTGTTTTTGACCATTAACTCTTATTTCTTTCTTTATTACTCTTTTTATTTCTATGTTGGTTGGTTAAAAGGAGATGAATTCTTCCTGTTTAGGATTAAACCAAGGCAGAATGTTCATGAACCTAGTTACAAGTAAGGTAAAGCATCGGATATCCTAATCATTGAGTTCTTATTACTCCTTCCATCCCAAAATATTCTTATTACTCCTTCGTCCCAAAATACTTATCACTTTTCGCTTCTCAGGATTCAAACTATATGAACTTTGACCAACATTTTAAGATGTATTTTTTCACCATATCGATATGAGAAGAACTGCAATTTATAGCACTTTTCGTATAGTTTTCGGATATCTGAGTTTTAATTTTAAAATATTAAATTAATCTAATCCAATGTAGCTCCAAAAATTAGTCAAATTGACTCTCGAGAAATGAAACGTGACAAGTATTTTGGGATGGTGGGACGAGCAGGTAACTGATTAGAAAATAAATGCAACAAAAAAATCATTAAGAAGATTCATTGGACATCTAGTAAATGGTGCACTTAATGATAGAAATCAACTTACCTTGGGAAATCCTAATGTGAAATTGTTAAGGATCTTTTAGAAGCAAACTGTTATGCTTTGCTAACCAATAAAAGATTTGAACCCTGACGGGCTATTTGTTTTATTTGATATTTGATGTTTAAAATGCAGCAGAAAGTAAACCAAATTCCTGAAATTTTGAATAGGACTGAATAATGCCTTCTGTTTCCTCTCCTTCCGTACACACTTACATAGAAATATAGGCTAAGCATCCCTATATACTCTGTGTGGTCCTGGGAAAAAAGTTATTATGTACCAATTACACCACGGATCTATCTCCGTTTTCCTGGAAATTATATAGATTAAAATCTCTACCACTGTATAGTTCTGTTGAATTTGTAAAGGCTAATGGGCTTGGAAGCACAATGATAAATCTTGGCATGTGTATTCGGGTACTACACAATTGCACTTGCGAACACCATCCTTGCGCATGTTCAACATCACCCTTAATCTTATCCATAAGAAAGAAATTAAGAGAATCTTATTGCACCAGTAGATGCCTAATGCACAGTAATTCTCTACTTCAGTCTTCCTGCTACCTGCTATGCTTCTGTTGGCTATTCTGCCTTGTTTAGTTCATGACTTGACTCTTCATTGATTATAAGCTTTGCTATGTCATATGCTTTTATTGTTTGGTATTTGCCTATGATATTGGGGCTTATAGAAAAAAGGTGCCAAAAGATTGTCATAGGAAGTCTGGAAATTTGATCTATGATTCATTCATATTAGGCTTCAATTCTTAACCAACTCCAAAAGTCTATCGAGAGTTTCCACATTATTTTTCTTAATACAGCCAAAAATTCTCTATGACAGCGTCGTTGGTCCGGATATTTTGCTTATTATAGCGAAAGGTTGTTATAGAGAACATATAATATATGTAACATAACATGAAAAATCAGTTCCAAAATTTCTTTGGCCCTTATAGTGAAATGTTGTTATAGAGAGGTCTGACTGTATATCAAAGAGTAGAGAGCAATCTCAACAAAAACGCATGACTGGATTTTTCCACGGTGTCAATTTTAGTCATGGATACCATGATGGTTTGGTCGTTCCACTGATGATGGTGAGAAGGGTAACACGCCCACTGTCTATCACCTTTTAAGCTCCTTCCTTTTTCCTAACCATCTATTGTTATACGGAATACAGTGTTGAGCAGTTGCTGGGTGTTTTTCTTTAAGGGAATGTTAGATTGTAGGTTCTTGTTTTGCTATCCTCCTTCCCGCTTTTTGTTCCAGACACTTCATTTTCCTTTTTCCTAGAATATGCTCTGGTTTGTACTCTGGCAGGTTTAAGGTCAAACTAAAGATCAATCAAAACTTAAGGCTGCGACAAAAGAAAAAATCTTTATTGGACTTGTATGGGATAAAGTCCAAGCATTAAGTACTCTACATGATTTACTTTTAAATGCTTCAATGTTAGCTCATCATAGACGCTTGTGGTCTGACTCTTCCCTGGAACCCGCGCATAGCGGGAGCATAGTGCACCGGGCTGCCCAATGTTAGCTCATCAAAATAGATGCTTCATTGTGCCTTTATTTTATGAGAGAAGATGTCTCTGCAGACATCCTGCTGGTATCAAGATCCTTACACAACGAAGGCATAGAACAAAATTTTTATAAATCTTTTCATTATCAAAAAGTGTTTGCACTCTTTTTGTCACAAAGTATCTTTTTCAACTGTTGATGCTGGATGCAAGACTATCCTATTCTAATTTTGGTGCTAGGGATACACGTATACCGTATCTTAAGGCGGTTATCTTATTTCCTTCTTGCAGGTGCAGAGGTTGCTGTTCTTTGCATAACGAAATCTGGGGAAGTTTTGAATTATCAGGCATTCACAGATTCAAAGGGGATATATAGAGTGGCCGAGACAATGCCTGAGAGCGATCGTTGGGATGCGTGCCTAGCGAGACCTATCAGTAGCTTCCACGAGCACTGCACACGCCTGGGAGATAGCAACTCGGGGGTGAAGTTCAGCTACAATCATCCTTCAGGATATTCACACACAGTCAGACCATTTGTATATCGTCCCACCAATGTTCCAACGTACTGCATCTAATAAATATTGTATCATATGCTACAAGCTATCTAAGCTTGTTACTGTTATTGTATCCTGCAGGTTGCCTTGATTTTATTGAAAATCCAGTAGCAATCTGGATATATCTGGTAACATTTCTCTGTTCAGTTTACGCAGTTAGAATTAGGGAGTATATGTTATCAACTCCACCTACACTCGCAAAGTAAAATAGATTTTGAGTTCAGAATAGGGGAAATGTTACATTAAATTGATAGCGGAAAAGGGTTAAAAATGCCCTTAAAGTATGCAAAATTCATCAATTTCGGCCTCCGTCAATAGTTTGGTCCAACAATGCCCATGTCGTTACTTGGTTGGGCTAAAAATGTCCTAATTTCACACAAAACTTAACAGAAGACTACTAAGGGCATATTTGGACTATATGCATACTTTATAAGAGCATATTTGGTCCAATCTAATTCCTAATTTCTAATTGCAATTATGCAACAACTTGTGAAGTTTTATATGAAACAATTTAGTTATATTATAGTGATTTTCTCACCAGTTTAAGGCATCACATAGGCACATTATCATTCCCTCTTAAATTTGCAAATCATTGACATATGTTCAAGAAAAGAAAACTATTAATATAAGATAATGAGGAAATTAAACAAGGTAACAAGTGATTTATTATTGCAATTTCTTCAATACAGAACAATCAAATAGAATACTACCATGATTACAACAACTTATTTCAAAATCAAAAATCCAAATTATTGGACCTTGACCCAAATTCCTTCACTTGGTATGTCCTGATGAACCACAAATAACATATAGTAACCGGGTGGTGCTAATTTACCCGAATTCGGGAAGATTGAATTGATTTGGTAAGTAAACCTTCCAATCCTTCTCACCTTTCCACTTGAAAGCACTAGCATTCTTTGATTCATAGTATTTGAATGTGTGTTAAATCCAGGTGCAACCATTGTCACTTTGACCAAATCTGTGTTTAGTAACCCGGAAACAGTAAATTGAATGTTAACAGGTTGCCCGTATCTGATTTTACTATGAGAAGCGGGAGAAATGATATGTGGTCGGGAATTAGCAGATTTCAGATCCAAGTAGGATGGAGAAAATGCCTCCAAGCTTAAATCTGTTGGAAAAAGTACTCCTGTAAAATTGTAAAGCTCATTCGGATTACTACCCCCAACAATAACTCGTCCATCTCTAAGTAAAACCGCTGTCGAGTGGTACATTCTTGGTATTGCATTTGGGTTTTGTACCTCGAATCTAGAACCAGATGGGTTATCGGGTCGGTAAATCACCGAACTCAAGACTGGGTTCCTAGCAATTTGCCATCCGGCTGTTCCCGCTGCTGCTCCATTGACAATCATCACGTAATTACCATTTGGTAGAATTACCATGTCTCCCATTGTTCGAGCCAGTGGCATTGTCTCCATCGTCCACTGTGGATTCGGGTCTGTGATTGTAATCCGCCCACACGTGTTTAATGCACCGACAAAAGTCACCTCTTGTTGCTCTGAGGTATGAGCCTCTTGGTGCTCCACCACACACCAAAACCTCAGCTTGAAGCATTTGTGCCCGCAAGTTCTTTAACGGAAGAAGAACTGCAGAACCTGTACTTGGATAATTTCTTGGGTTGCCACCAGGTATTTGTGGGTATGTCTTGACTATCGAGTTTGTCGTGTAATCAAACAAGATAGCTCGGTCATTGGCGAAAATGAACAGATTTCCGTCCACATTAAGAAAAACAAACGGGTAAATATTGTTCTCTTGTCTTAGATCATTAGTCTGCTGAAGAAAGGGTAGGCTAAATACATTGTTGGTTGAAGCAGTCTTGGGATAAAACTCGTAGTTAAAAGCGTCACGACCGCCGATGATAATTTGCCTTCCATCAGGAAGAAGATGGTTGGTGGAATACCATCGACTTTGAATTAGGCCAGCTCCCATTTCCTGCCAATCACAAGTGCTGCACGGTTTGAATACTCTCACCATATGTTTACCGTCGTTGAAGCCACCAGTTTGGACCAAAGTCCCGTCGGACGTGGCAGAGCCAGAGGAGCACCACACGTCAGTTTGGACCATGAGGGGTCGTATAGAATTGGTGGAAACGTCGTATTCAACAGAGTGGGCAGTGCAATCGACTTTCAAGGCGAGGTCATTAGGGTTGTTGCGACATTTGCCATTAGGCAATGAGATATTGGATGCGCCAAAGTCAGTACGGTCATACATGATGACTCGGTCGTTGTTGAGGAGTTGCATGTGCATGGCTGAAATGCCAATGTTCGACATAAGTAGATCCCACTTGCCACCTGCAGCATAAGCCAAATTGGGGTGACATGATAGTAGCAGAAGCAAAGGCAGCTGCCAAAGAATGCGGAAAAGAAGACTTCTTGTTTTAGCAGCCATTAGCTATGAATTTTAGACAAAAGGAGGATAATGAAGTGAGTTTTGATATTGGAGAGAAGGAAAGTGTGTTATGGAAGTGTGAGAACTGAGATGGGATGTCCTTTATATACTGTTGGGGTGGTAGCTTGTATTATAGGAAATTAATAATAGTACGTACCAGGAGCAAAGAATCATTTGCAAAAATAATTTCAGTTGGTGACAGTTTGTCGAGAGAAGAAACTAGAAAGAATATTGGGATTTCTTAATGGGAAACAGAGCTTAGGAATATTTTTGAAGGATTTAGCGAACACCATCTCCCAATGAAACAGAATAGAAAGTCAACTCATGCATGCATAACTTTTCTTGCAATAATTTCGAATACGTGTGCCAAGCTCAATTCCCTTTTCTTTGTTGGAAAAAACTGGTGAATATTTTAAAAAATGGAGTGTTTCTCATTATCAGGAAGAGTTTTTATTTTCTATTTTATAAAGAATTGTTCTTCTAATGAGCTAGTAAAAAACAAGAAAATGAATTAAGCTCGGGTGCACAAGAAAATTAGGCCGCAAGCCCGCAAGGCAACTCCTCTATTTGCACACGAAAGCACAGAAGGCTCTCGTTCGGGTTCTTTCACATTGACTAGGTTGCTAGGAAGAATGCGGGATTAGAGTCAATAAAACTAGTGCTCCCTTGTCACCCTCTAGCGTACCGAACTTATGTCGTGTTACTCGTAAGACATAAATGTTTTAGTAAATGCTAAGTTAAAATCAAATTCGTGAAAGACGATGGAGCAAACCTATAATTTTCAGCACGTACAATGTCAACTGATGGATGCGGGGAATGTATATCTCAAGTACTTTTAATTTGATCCGATATCATCCCCAAAAAAGTAATAGTAATAATAATAATAATAATAATAGTAATTATTAGTAGTATAGTACTAATAATTCTAATTTAGAGCTTGAATAAGGAAGTTTATTGATTTATTATATTTAGTTCCCCATCTGTCAAAGATCTCTCTTGTTTGTTCGCTGTTTAGATATCAAATAATTGTTTATTTAACTTATTAATTTGCACTCATTCCCTTGGAATATGTAATTTCATAATATAAAAGTATAATTACGATACGTAGTATTTTCATCGATTTGCTGATCATGGCTCATGGTGGTTAGTCATGGCTCTTAGTGCGCAAGGACAGACTTGTGTGTGCAATTACTTATGCATTATTTCATCAATAAGTACAAATATTATACTCCATCCGGTTCAAAAAGAACATCCACTTAGCCATTTGCACACCCCTTAAGGAAATACTAACTTTTAAGAAAAATAGGTAATTTGACTAAAATGCCCTTAATTAAAGAGATATTGGAAGTTGGTCACTTGACACTTAATAAGGACAAATCTGGAAAACTAAGATTAATTCTTTCTTGATTTGGTAAGTGGACACTCTTTTTTAACCAAAAAATAAAGCTTAAGCGGCCACTTTTTTTTTAAGAAAAATTAATCGGTGTAGTTTCTTCTTAGAGGTAATTATTGATAATAACTACCTTTTGATTTATTTATATTTAGTAGTTAAATTAATTTTCTAAATTACCATTGATAGCTATACCAAAATACATATACCTCTCTCTATTTTCCCTCATTACAGATTTCAGATTTTTCATCTTCTCCAAACCCTAAAAAAATTTCTCTCTCCTTCCTATTCACTAACACAACCGCCGCCGTCCCACTGCCGGAGCTCCGGCGACGAACCACGACAACAACACTTCTCTCCTCTCCCTCTCCTTCACATGAATGCCGGATCTCTCTTCCTACGAGCAACCGGAGCTCCACGAACCACAAGCAACCACCACATCCCGCCGCTCAGATCCACAACCGGAGATCCGACGGCTCAGATTCAATGACCTCAACTTGTTCACCACCACATCCCGCCGCTCAGATCCACAATCGGAGATTCGACACCTCAGATTCAATGATCTCAACTCGTTCACCAAGTCTAACTCCGTCTTTCCGTCCCATTTCACATCTAAAGTGTATTTTGTATTTTCGTCGGAGATCCGACCTGATTTAACTGTATTCTCTATTTTTTTTAGTTTACATAGAGTGTATTTTTTAAAAGGATTTCAATGTATTCTTCATTTTTTGGTGTAAATACAGTGGTATTTTGTATTTCGCCGGAGATCCGACCGGTTTTGATTTTATTCACCCCGTTAAAATGTATCTCGTTTAGCCAGAATCCATGGCTTCTTCTCCTTTATATCTCATATCTGAATGTATTTGAGTGTATCTGAGTGTATTTCGTCATATGTATCTCATATGTATTTGGCTCATATGTCTTGTATCTCATATGTATTTGGCTCATATATGTCTTGTACCTCATATGTATTTGGCTTCTTGTCTTGTATTTGAATGTATTTTTGCTTGTTGTCTTGTATCTGAATGTATTTGGCTTCATATGTATTTTGAATGTACACGATGCATTTTGAAATTTTGTTGAACTACATTCAAATACAGTGAATACATTCAACTTCGCAGCAGCTCGAATACATTCAAATACATGTGACATCAAATAAGGTTGGATACAACTGAACAGTGTATTCAAATACAATCAAATACAGCGAAAATGTCTAATGGTAGCTACGAATTGTAAATATGAAAAAGGTAGCTACGGAAGGTTAATTGGTCCTAAAAGGTAGTTATTTATGTAAGTTGCCCTTTTTTAACATGAGGGAGTATTGTATACGGAAAAGGGCCAAAAATGTCCATGGGCTATTGGAAAAGATCTAAAAATACCCTTCATCTACCTATTTTGTTAAAAATACTCTCAGCTTATCTTTGTGACTCACTTATGCCATTTGACTAACGGTTAACATTGAATTTAAAAATTAAAAAAAAAGTTAAATTCCACATGGCATTTTATTACTGGTCCAATTTTAAACTAACCCAATTAAATAAATCCACTTACTCGACCTGCCCGAAACCGGCCCGGAAAACATAAAATCTCAACAAAAATCATTTTCGGCCATTTTTGCTCTACTTCCTCATCTTCTTTAAGCTTTCTCAGAAACCTAACAATAGTGTTTTTGAGATTATTTACTTAAATCAACAACCATGTTTGAATTTTCCTGCAGTTCAAAATCTTAAAAATATTACAAGCATTTTAGGCATTATTATATATTGTCTTTCCACATTATTGCTAATTATCTTTCTAATCTTTGAAATTAATTGATATGTCACAGAATCTATTCTCTTTTTTTCTTCAAGAAAAATGAATAAAGTATGTGTTTAGGTATTTTTCTATTGACTCTCTCTGTCTCTTTTTCTCTGTGTGAAACTGTGAATTAATAAAGTGTAGTAAACAAAACAAAAGCCTTTAAAAACTCACCTAATTGGATTGTTTGCCATTTTGAGTTATTGCTGAAAGTGGGCTGTAGGTAAAGGTGTCAACCGGTTCGGGCTAACCGGTTTAACTTGAACGGAACTGGAACCGTAGAACCGTAGAACCGGTTCCGGTTAACCGTATAATTGTTTACCGGTCCGGTTCCATTATTTTAGAACCGGAACTCGTTAAACCGGTAAAAGCCGGAACGGACGGTTAAACCGGTTTAACGGTGAAAATAAAAAAATAAAAAAATAAAAAAAGGAAAGAGTCCGTTGCCGCATGATGTCCGTTAATGGACCGTTGGCAACGGTCCATTTGCAAAATGGCCGTTGCCAAACGGCCATTTTGTTAATTTTTGGCCCCCAAATTTTTTTTTTTTAACTCTTTAACCCATCCCCCACCCCTATATAAACCCTCTCTTCATTTTCATTTTAATTCACACCAATTCACTCTTCTTCATCTTTCTCTCAAATCTCAATCTCTCAATTATAATTATTTTGCAATAACTAGCCACAAAGTCTTATTATAGTTTCAACTTTCAATTATTAATTTTGCAATTATAATATTGTTGGTGGAGTTGGTGATTTTGCAACAATCCGAAGTAGCTTTGGTGGATTTGCAATTCTAGCCGCCTTGACTTTGTTGGAAATTAATCCGGCAATTTGGTACCTTCGTTCCAACTCTATCTTTATTTTTCGCAATTTAATTCTAGCAATTTAATTTACGCAATTTAATTTGTTGTAATTTATTTTCTTGTGATTTATTTGATTGTGATTTAAATTAATTCTATTTAATTATGTCAAAGAGATTAAGACGTGGTGCCGGTAGTAGTAGTCGTATTGTTAGGGGTGCGCTTAATGAGGAAACATTTGTGGAAGAAACACCTAATTTAGGTATTGATGTTGGTGGAAATAATCCACTTTTAGGTCATGAGGCAATGCAACAACATTTTACCGACACTTTTAATGAAGACTTAAATGATGATGATGAAACACAACCCCCCGAAAATCCCATAGGAGATACATGTCCTGCACAATCACATACACAAGACAAACCGCCTAGAACTCGTAAGCCAACAGCTAAAATTTGGAAATTTATGACTAAGAATAGGGAAACCAATCACCTACATGTAACATATGTGGACAAGTATTTAGTTTTAAGCAATGAACCGTGTAAGGATGGTGGAACGGGTACACTAAATTCTCATATGAGAACCAAACATATGGATGCTTGGGGAGAGCAAAACGGGTTCAAATGTGGGGGGGATTCAAATGACGATAGACCCACGAACCGGTAGAAATTTTAAGTATGACAAGAAAAAAGAACGCGTAGAAATAGCTAAAATGGTAGCTTATGATTGTTTACCATTTTCCTTTCCCTCGGAGTTTGGGGTTTGTTACTTACATTCAACGTTGTTATAATCCGTTATTTGAGGGTATTCTAGAAGTACTTGTAGAGCCGATGTTATAGATTTGTTTAAAAAATATAGATTTTATTTGCGCCACGTATTTAATTCTTTAAATTGTAATGTTTGTCTTACCGCCGATTTGGGTCTTAGTATTAACCATTTATATTTTTTTGCTATTACATGTTATTGGGTTGATGACAATGGGTTATGCAAAAAAGAATTATAGCTTTTTTATATGACGAAGGAAAAGGTCGTCACGATGGAAATTTTTAGCCGATTCAATGTCTACTATTATGAGATTTTTTAACATTTATAGAAAAACACTTTGTATTGCTTTAGATAATGCTTCTAATAATACAAAGGCGGTTGGTCTTTTTTAAAAAAGAAATAAACCCTCCTCTTAAAAAATATTTTTCATGTAAGATGTAGTTGTCACATTTTAAATTTAATTGTTAAAGATGGTCTTGTGCATTTTGATGATTCTCGATTTCAAAAAGTTAGAAATCTTTGTTGCGTTTCTTTTTTGTAATGCTAATAGGGAAGAATTAGAGATTTTAAGAATGCTTGTGTGGAAAATAACCTTAGACCTAGGAAAATTCAAGTAGAAATTGAGACTAGGTGGAACTACACTTACATTATGCTACAACAAGCATATGAGTATAGGATTCCCATACAACAAGTTCACAACAAATATAATGCGATAGTCGGGATTGGTTAAATTTTATGCATTGGGAAGATGTTAAAAAATGTATTGAACTCTTAGAAAATTTTTATAATGCAACTCTTGCTTTTTCTAGACAATTTTATCCCACGGTAACCGGAATTTTAGCCTACTTAGCGGAAATAGCTAGAGTTTTACAAGAGTATAAACATAAACCCGGTTATCAAGCGGCTATTTTTGAAATGATAATCAAATTTAAGAAGTATTTTTTTCCCATCCCAACTTTATTTATATTGGGTTCCCTTTTAAATCTTGTTTAAAAGCTGTTTTATACTAAAAATTTGGTTAGTCAAATTTATACATTTTAGAAATTAAGCGGGAGCTCAACCATCTTTAAGTCGAACTCGCTATTGATGATGAGTTTAGAAAAGTTTTTACTCATTATTCTAGTTTGGAAGAACGTGCAACACCCGTTGCCCACGCCCTACTACTTCTCAAAGTAGCAAAAAGGGCTTGTCGGGTTTAAAAGTTTTACATTCACAGCCAACTTCTTCTTCTGCAAACTTTGATGAATATAACTTTTATTTGATGCACCCAAATGTAGATATCAACCAACTTGGATGAGGTGGACGTCTTAGCATGGTGGAAGAAGTACAAGGCAAGCTATCCGGTACTTTCAAGAATGGCTCGAGATATCCTTACGGTTCAAGTATCAACCGTGGCTTCGAGAGCGCATTTAGCCAAGGAAGACGCGCAAATTGGAGACCATAGACATTCATTATCCGGCTTTAGCTTGCAAGTACTAGTGTGCATTCGAGATTGGATTAGATCGGAGCGACGCAACCAAAACTCGAAGCGGAGGAAGGCGAAGAGGAAGAAATCGAAGATTTGATAGCTAGTGGACCGGACCAAATGGAAGACTTTGAAGATATTTTCATGACCGAATATGATGTGGGGAAATTAACGAAATGGTTCAAAATTGGTGATTTTATTATTCTACTATTTTTGTACAACTCATGTATTATTTGCAAGTTAAAAAAAATACAACTTGCAAATAAATGTTATCCAAGAATGAATAAAAATATGGCTCATTGAGCTTACTTCTATTTACTTGTGTTCATATTTTTACTTTTATTAAGTTAGGAATATACCTAAAATATACTAAGAATATACTTATAAGTATATTAAGTTATATAGTATACTTAAGCATATATAAGTATATATAGTATATACTATATATAAGTATATATATTAAGTTATACCTATATTTAGTATATATATATTAAGTTATACATATATATAGTATATATATTAAGTTATATATATATATTAGTATATATAGTATATAAGTATATATACTATATATATTAAGTTATACATATATATAAGTATATATGTAAGTTATACATATATATGTATAACTTAATATATATATATAGTATATATATTAAGTTATACATATATTTAGTATATATATTAAGTATATATATAGTATATATGTATATATAGTATATATATTAAGTTATACCTATATATAAGTATATATAGTATATAGTACATATATATACATATATATAGTATATATATTAAGTTATACACATATTTAAGTTGTATTCAAGAAGGATTAATACCTTCAAAATATTTTGAAAAAAAACTACTCATAGTTTAAGGTCGCTAGTGGCCAAAAAATGGGTATTGCTTATAAATTACCCAAAGCTTATATTTGCCAAGACAAGGTTTGTATTCCTGAAACCATTGTATTGGTAAAAAATATTTCAAACCAAGTTATTTTGGGTACTCCATTCATCCATAAATTATTTCCTATTCAATGGATGGATGATAAAGGTTTTATAGGAACCTATGATAATAAACCTATCAAATTCGAGTTTATAATCGAACCTTTTTCAAGGATTTTAAATGAAATCAAAGATAAGCTGATGAATAAACATCAGCAAATCAATTTTCTTAAACAAGAAATTTATACGCTTCAAATTGAAGATATTCTACAAAATCCTAAATTACAGGATAAGATTGAGTTCATAAAAAATCAGTTTTCTCTACAAATTTGTAGTGATCATCCTAATGCTTTTTGGGACAGGAAAAGACATATTGTCACTCTTCCATATGAAGAATCTTTTTCTGAAAATAATATTCCTACTAAAGCAAGACCATGTCAAATGAATTCCGAATATTTGGAATTATGTAAAAATGAGATTTCTTCTCTTTTACAAAAAGGTCTTGTACGATCTTCAAAATCTCCATGGTCATGCATAGCTTTTTATGTTAATAAACATGCTGAACAGGAACGAGGAGTTCCAAGATTGGTTATAAATTATAAAACCCCTTAATAAGGTTTTAAAATGGATTAGATATCCTATTCCTAATAAAAAAATTTAAGATCCTTCATAAAGAATTTTAATTTTTTAAAGATTTAAAATCGGCATTGGGTTCAAATAAAGGGAAAAGTAAAATTTCGCTTTTAATTTTCCAAATTGGCA